>NC_045597.1:55995606-56298636 GCF_009762305.2 Zalophus californianus
CATTTGTCACACAACCCCCAGAGACTGTTATGGTGACATGGCAATATGGGGGATGCTTCTAATAAAAATGACAACAGATACTATTTGTATAACATTTTCCAAAAACCAGGAGTCACATTACGCACGTCACATGCATTGGCTCACAGCAAAGCCATGTGTTAGGAATTACCATCCATCCCACTCTAGAGATGAGAAAACTGAGGCACAGAGCAGCTCAGCTGCATTGCCCAGGTTCTCACGAAGCCGAGGCAGCCAGGCTGGGCCCTTCTGCTTCCCCACAGTGCTAGACCTGGGTTGAGAGCAGAAGGAGCCAAAGCTGGAGCTCCATCTGATGTGGGAATTTTGGACACGTTCTGTGCCACGACACTGTGCCACTTCCGGGGGCCCTCCCCTCCCCTCACAAGCCCGCAGGGCCTTGTGCCCGGCAGTCCGGCAGGCTGGTGGCCTGGCTTCTGCGGGCCTCTTCACTTCAGGATCCTGATGGCTAGACTGGAATAAGCACAGTGCAGTGAGGTTGAGCCAGTGCAACCTGTTAATACCCCAGCTGGAGAAGAGACTTGTCTCTAGCCACTTCTTTCCACTGACCCGTGGACTGAAAAGTATGCATATGCATCTCTCTTTAAAAGTCTCATTATACATTAGAACCTTGAGTTATAAAACCCGGGAGGGATAGCATGCCTCTGAGCATAACTGTCAACACCGCCCTCATGACAGCAGTACTTCGGGGCCTCACCCTGTACGCACGTTTGCTCGAGGCAGAGCTGCAACGACACTGCTCACCTTGGCCTGCCTGGCCTCCATGGCGGTGAAGGCCCATGGGACTGCTCTCCGACATCACATGACTTCAGCAGGGGGCTCTCTTCGCTTTGCGCAGCGTTTAACTGCTGCTCACCTGCCCTGGGACAGCCAATCCAACATGGCAGGAGGAGAGCCCTGAGAGAATGTCCGTGGTAACCACACATGCCTATGGGTCCCAGCCGTGAACAATAATGACAGCAACAACAGCAATGGTAATACTATTCTCAGAGTCTGTTACCAACCAGGTAGTTAATACCTTGAATCAGGTAATACTATTTCACTGAAAGAAGGCAGCCCTATATCATGATTAGGAATTTGCACTAGACGACCAAATCCTTTCTCTGCCACTTACTTGCTGGTGCCTAAATTTCCTCATGGGCAAATAGGAATAATAAGACCACCAGCCTTTTAGTGTTACTGAGGATTAAATGAGTCATTCATATAAAACACTTATAATGGTGTCTGGATCAATGTAAGCACCTTAATAAATACCATGTATATTCATATTTTATACATAGTTTTATCTTTATATGTGTTTTTTACTCCTTCCAACTATCTCACGAGTCAGGCAGCATTGCTATTTCCATTTCACAGATGCAACTATGATGTGAGGTTGGCCAGAGTCCCGAACCCCTGTGGTTGCGCGCTGTGCCCCGTGGCCGCCTCCCACACGTGTGTGGGGAAGACCGCCTATTTGTTACCCACCCCCAGCAGGTCTGCAGGTGTGTGGCCCACATCCCCGGGCCACCCCCCTTCTCAAACATGCCGATGCCTTACGCTGCACGCATCTGCGACTCGGCCCCAGCGGCAGCCATTGCCACAGATGGCTAGAAATTGGGGGGAAAATACCCAGATTCCTCCTTCTTAAGGGGAGAACTCTAATGTCCTAATGTCTCCCAACGGGTCCCCAGGGCAACTGCACCCCAGATGCCAACGGTGGTCGCAAGCTCACGCGTGCACCTCATGTGGCTGCCTTCCATTTGTCTTATGGTCTTACTCTCCTGCTGGTGTTTCCTCAGTTTACCTCCCAGATAAGCCACCTGTGTTATGTCCCTATCTCAGGGTTTGCTTCTGGAGACCCCAAACTAAGACACATATACACACATATAGGTATTTGTTGTGTTTATATATGTAGTTATGTTAAATGAGGATGTTTTAAGTGGTAAATAAGTGTAGTATTTTCCTAGGACTGCTGTAACAAATTTAAACCACCATAAACTTGATATTCTCTCACTGTTCTGGAGGTCAGAAATCTGAGATTAGTAGCACTAGGCTGAAATTCCGGTGTCAGCAGGGCTGTGTCTGTCCGGAGGCTCTGGGGGAGAATCCTTCCTTGCCTCTCCCAGCTTCTGGGGGCCACCGGCGTCTCTCAGGTTGGGGCTGTATCACTCCGGTATTCAAAGCCAGCATGTTCAACTCTCTCCCTGCTTTGCCTTCATACGACTTCTCCTCTGTGCGCCTGTGCCAAATCTCTCCCTGCCTCTGTCTTATAAAGATACATGCCATTGCGTCTAGGGCTTACCCAGTAACGCAGGACAATCTCTCCATCTTAAGATCCTTAGCTCCATCACCTGGGCAAAGACTTTGCCATATAAGGCAGCATTCCCAGGATCCGGGGATCAGGGTGTGGACATCTCTGGGGTCCGTTATCAGCCTACCACAATAAAATAGTAATTCATGCAAAGGAATTTTACTCTTAGCTTCTGTCAGGTGCTGGAGGGTTAGGGACATAGGAATGACTAAAGCAGTCTTTGTCCCCTAGGTGCTCATGTGCCCTTAACCCTTGTCCTTCCTCCTTATGGCTATGTGGACGTGATGGCTCAGATGGCCAGGGCCAGCTATTGACCGTTTGCAACACTGAGAAAGGAAGCAGGAGAGGCCAGTGTAGAAAGGCAACGAGCCCGGGGCCCTAATGTCCTGTGTGGTCACCATCTACCGTGGGCCTGCCTGCCTGCCTCCAGCCTGCTTTCACGTAGCAACACGGTAAATCCCACATGAGCCACTGTTTTGTTGTTGTTATTATTTGCTGTTGAACTTGGTTTCTAACAGATACAAGATGGGAAGAGCATGTCAGGAAGAAAGGAAGGACAGGGGGCACCAATTCACAGAGGCAGGAGGAAGTGGGTGCGTCTGGGGGCCGCCCAGCACTGGGCATGGCTGGGATGCGGGTGTGTGTGAGGAGTGGTGGTTGTTGAGGAAGAATCAGATCACCAAGGGCCTCTACGAGAAATCGGTAATTCCAAATTAAAAAAAAAAATAGCAAAGAGGAAGTCAGACTTCAGAGGAGAGGACTGAGGAAAATTAGAAAAGAGAATTTCCCAGAAGTTGGTATTCAGAAGAAAGCTATTTCTTAGGTGGCCACACAATTAGCCGTTTTGTGTTCAAGGGTAAAATAGGCCTTTGGGTCACTCAGCAGAGCCTTTGAACTTGCCCCTCTGACCTGCTTGGCTGTGCCCACGCCCGGGGCAAAGAGTCCACAGCGCCTGTGCCCTGCAGGGCCTCCTCCTAAGGGTGGATCATCCACCAGTACACACCCAAAGCCAAAGGGCAGTCAAGATGCTCTGTTTGTGGGGGCGGAGGGTCTAGTTTTCTAGGTGGCTGACCCCTCCCTCTGGGCCTTCCTCCTCTCCTGCCGGGACTCTCCCACCAGATCTACTGTCCCACCTCTGTGGCCGCCTCTCTGCTTTGTAAATATAGATGGGTGCGATTATGGGTTGAATTGTGTCCCTGAAAAAGATGTTGAAGTCCTAAGCCCCAGTACCTGTGACTGTGACCTTATTTGGAAACAGAGTCCTGGCAGATGATCAAGCTATGTGAGGTCGTGAAGGTGGGCCCTAATCCAATATGACTGGTGTCCTTATAAAAAGGGGAATTTTGGACACAGAGACAGATCTATTACAGAGGAAAGATGATGTGAAGATACAGGGAGAAGTCCATCGACAAGCCAAGGAAGTCCTCAGGCCCCCAGAAACGAGGAGAGAGGCATGGGACAGATTCTCCCTCACAGCCCTTAGGAGAAACCAACCCTGTGACCATTTTGATCTGGGACGTCTAGCCTCCAGAACCTGTGAGACAACAGATTTCTGCTGTTCATGCCGCCTACTTTGTTGGGACTTTGTTACGGTGGCCCTAGCAAACAAATGCAGGTTAGCCCAAGCCCGGTGGGTTACATTGATTTGGTTTCCTATCTCTCCATCTAAACTGTCAGCCTCTCTAGGGCCCAAACCATATTGCCTCAGGACCTAGTACCTAGAGTAGGCCTTCAAAAAATGTTGGTATCGGAAGAATCATTAGACTTCAAAGTGCAAATTTAACTGTCATCCTCATTAACCAGAACATAGATGCAAATTATGAGCAAGTGTCATTTAAATGACTCTGTGGCCCTCTTAATCATCTCATCACCCAGTGATGGCCCTGAGCAAGTACCCTTTCTCCCTTATTGGTTTGCTTAATCCATGAGGGTGGGGTAGAAAAAGTGGCAAGGTGGGGGGTGGTGGGCGAGTTCTGTCTTGCAAGTTGGGTGGGAAGAGAGAACCAGAACCCTCGTTCACCGTGAAATACCCAGAGCTTCTTCCCACACGGAATTGATTTTCCGTGCTTGTCTTTCGGCACCACCCTCCAGGAAGCGGGGTTGAGGGCCTGGGGGCCAGCCAGGAATGATTTATGGGGCCCTCAGCAGCAGTTACAGGGAATGCATCATACCTACATGTTCCTGGCTCAGACTACAGGCCTTGGCTCTTGGGGTGCGTGTTCCCCACTGTAAGTGAGGAGTGGGGCCCGAGGCGTCTCAGAGAAGTCCAGCTCCTGGAGCTACCAGTCCAAAGAGCACCGGGGCCCTCTCTGAAGACACTGGGGTCTCAGCTCAGACCTGCATACTAGCCCACTCTCATGATTTGGGGGCAATGAGTAGGCAAATTGCAGTCTTTCAGGGATGTGATTTGGGGACTTGTTCTTCAGTGCCAAGATAACTTTCTTAGAGGTGAATACATTTCCCCAATAATTCATGATTTTTTAAAAGTGTAGGAGGCAGGGCGCCTGGGTGGCTCAGTGGGTTAAATGACTGCCTCCGGCTCAGGTCATGGTCCTGGAGTCCCAGGATCGAGTCCCGCATCGGGCTCCCTGCTCAGCGGGGAATCTGCTTCTCCCTCGGACCCTTCCCCCCTCTCATGCTCTCTCTATCTCATTCTCTCTCTTAAATAAATAAAATCTTTTAAAAAAAATATAGTAGGCAGCATATTGGATCATGTGAAAACACACTGCATTAAAAGGAATTACCTTGTAGTCAAATAAACTGCATTTGAGTTGGAATCTTTTTTGCCCTAAGCTTCAGCTCTGGATTATTACTCAAGAGGGTTCAGTGCCATCAGAAAGTGGGCTTCAGTTTTCATTATCAAATATCCATATGAGAACTAGGACAAAAGGCAAAAATAGCATTAATATTAATAACGACTGCCTCTGGACTGTGAGATTATGGGTGGTTTAAAGTTTCTAGGTTTTTCATTTCCACATTTTGAAAATGAACATGGATTTTTTAATGCAGTCAGAAAAATCATACTTTTAAAAGAGTCAGAATCCTCAGGACAGATGACAAATATTTATCGAGTGAGAGCCAGGTGTCCGGCAGGCCTGGAAGATAGAAACTCATCCTCATTCTAGAAGAAGAGGTTTTAAAGGAGGAGCTGTTTTCAAAGCTGCTGCGTTCTCACACTCCACCTCCCTCCCCCATGGTCTCCAGCCCCAGCCTTAAATATTACCTATGTGCAGTTCTCCTTATTTCCTGTACTAAAGAACAGATGAAGACCAGAGGTCATGGGCTGTGCATGGCAGTCTACACTCGGATCACCCTGGAGAGTGGCAGTCTACACTCGGGTCACCCTGGAGAGAGGCAAGCCCTAGGGATTCTCTTAATTCCCCTCTGGATCGTCAGCTTCTTAGGCTTAGCTGGTCCCTTCTGCTATCGATTAAAGCTGTAGTCCTTATTTGACCCTCAGCAGAAGGTGGGCACCTTATTCCATAATGATCCTGGATCCACTCGCATAATAACGGAGCTACAAGTCATATTTGCATGATGCTCCAGAAAATGGCTGTTTCTCAGCTCCAGCTGCTCGAATGAATTGTCTGAGGAGCTTTTTACTGCCCGGCCCTCCCCGCAGAGTACTGACTTTGTTGGTGTTGGGTGGGGCCCCGCTTGCTCCTGGAGTCTCAAGAAAGTTGCCCTGCTGATTCTAATATGCAGCCTGCGCTGAGACCCGCTGCTTCCGACTTGTTTAAAGCACCTGTCCACTGCTTCGGTTGATGCTCAGGGCTGCTGCCGGCGAGGCGAGTCGGCCCTACTTTTCCTTGGCAAGTCTTTTTATAGGCACTACTTTAGAAACCTTAAATCTCCTTCTACCTCTGGAATTTTTCCAATTCTCTCTCTCTCTCTCTCTTTTTTCTGTAAAAGCTATGCTTGATATGCCTTCCAGCTTTAAAATTCTTCAACTATCTGAATGTAAACTCTCGACTCTAGAGAGCTTGGTCTGTTCTGTGATTTCCCAAGCCCCGAAAACATTCTGGTCTCAAAACTTTCGCTATCCAAAGACAATGGAAAGCCTTTCCAGCTTCTCTCCACCCAGAAATTGTCCTACCTTCCTTGTTAGGCAGAGGCCAAGAGACGTGAATGCCTTCTGGGCAAGCAAGTACTGTCAAAGTGTCCATCTGGTGGCTTCATCCTATTATAGACCCTACAGTGTGGTGAGTGGTGCTGAATCATAGCAAAAGGAGGGTGTCTGTCCTAACAAAGGCCTGAGCGCCCGCCTGTGACTTTGGACAAATAGCTTACTGGCTCTGAGCTTCAGTCTTCTTCCCTGTTGTATCGCTGGGATGATGTTTTATGGGTCTACAGAGTAGACCCTGCAAAGTTCAAAGATATATTTTTTCCATTTGATCTTTACACAACCTAAATTAGGGCAAAATTCCACATCCTGTTTTACCAAGTGGGCAGATTTGACTTAAAGAGGTTTAAGTGGCTTGTTCAAAAATCACACAAATAGCCACTGGCCGATCTTGTTTTTGAAGTCAATTCCTCTTCGTTCCAAACCCTTTGTTTGTCTCACTATGCCATGTTAAGTTCCCTAGAAGTGTCAATAACATCCCCTGGCTCAAAGGGTTGTGAGTAGGATTGAGTGTGATAAGGCCTGGCACCAAGCCGGGCACCTTACTCACCCACGAGCTCTTACTCACCCATCTTTTCTTCCCACTTAAATATGTCATTTTGTCATTTTTTCAATAAGCTGTTGCTATGAATAAAAATAGAGTAACCCTTCCACCCCACCAGTATCTTACCATATTCTTCCTTCTCTCTCTCTAGTGTAAATCTTGACAGTTTTTGTTTTATTTTGTTTTGTTTTTATATTTTGTAATGCAAGCAGCTGACTTAAGCTTTGAGGGCCAAAGCATCCACTTCAAAGATGCCTATATCTCAGATACACACAGTGCCCACCACACAACCCAATAAAGAGCCAGGCTCTCTCCCCCTCTGAGGCCTCTTTGTTTTAGAAATCTTGGTGGATTTTGATGACTGACCATTTGGGCCACTTGTTTTTTTTCTCTTCCCTTGCTTTAAATTCCTGCTTTTATGTTTTAGAATCACCAATAAAGAGTGAGTCCTGAAATCCTAGGCCCCACCCTCAACCTCCATAAAAGCAGAACCCAGGCCCTTGAGCTGGTGGGGTGGAGGGGGGTGTCTCTCTCTCCCTCACCTTCCTTCCCCTCCCTCCCTCCCTCCCTCTCTCTCCACAGGACCTGCTGTGTGGCCCGTGTGCTGTATAATTTCCAGGCCCTGTAAGTGACAAACCTTTACGTTTTCAGTTTCCTGATGGTTATTGCTGTAGGCATCTTGCAGTCATGGTAAACCCACAAAGACCTGCAGGATCACAACATTGGTTTTTGAGAGGCTGAGACTGGCACCCAACACTCTCCCATACTCTGGAAGCTCAAAGGGTCTGGGCCTACCCTCATTTAATCAAAGCAGAATCTCTGGGAGAGGGACCCAGGTTCAGCATTTTTGCCTTTTTTCAAAGCTTCCCAGATGAGCCTCACATGCGGGCAGAGTTGAGACCCACTGTTACAAAAGAGACCACATGCTGACGTTCTTGGCATCGCCCGACCGCGCCACATAGAACCTGGCACCTAAAGAAAGTTCTGTGGTGTGCTTGTGGAAACAGCGCACTGGGATTGGAAGATCCAGACTTAAGTCCTGCTCTACCACTGACTAGAGACAGGAATGTATTCTTTCCGTGCCTTGAATTCCACCTTCATTAAGAAACAAACATGGGGGGAGGGGCGCCTGGGTGGCTCTGTCGGTTAAGCGTCTGCCTTTGGCTCAGGTCATGATCCCAGGGTCCTGGGATCCAGCCCCGCTCTGCCTACTTGGGCTCTCTCTCCCTCTCTCTCTGTCAAGTAAATAAAAAAGAAAGAAAAAAAAAAAAAAAGAAAAAGAAACAAGCATAGAAAAACAGGTTGTCCTGTACTGTCTCAGGGCTGGGCTGAGAAGCAAGTCAGTTACTGTGGGCACTGACGTGTTCTCGTTCGCGAATGCTGGTGCATTGTGCAGAGGTAAGGTGCTGTGACACCATTAGGGGCGCCTAATAAATATTTATTGATTTTCACGAGCTCTTACCCATCTTTTCTTCCCCCTTAAATATGAAGCCGGGGAAAATAAAGAAGAAATATAATTGCCCCTCACACTTCAGGACTCCCCCGGCATCTCAGGTTAATAGGCCTCTTCAGCTGTCCTCTAAGTGCTAATAATTCCTGGGCGTTTTGATGGTAGCATTTTCTCCCCGAGATGAATTGACCCCAGCTAAGAGCCCAGCTCCTTCCCAAATCTCATTACAATCAGCCTTGATGGCAGACAGGCTTCAGAATGTAACAGAATTAGAGCTTTTAAATCATCATCTCGACTCCGGGAGCATCGTGCTAATAAACAGGAGGGAAGATGCTAGAGGAAAGGCAGGGACAGGGACTGCAGCCTGCACGCCAGAGCTTCCTTCCCACCATGCTCCTCACCACAGCACACCGCGAGGGAAACCCATGTGGCCCAAGCCAGAGCCAGAGGGCCCAAGGCTTTCATGAACCGTCTTGGTGAGGCCGAGCGGACACGGGAGGCCGCACTTTCTGGGCTGCATCCACTCTCCCCAGCTTCCCGGCTGCCTCATCTTTTCGTTCATTCCGCAAGCATGAGTACGAACCTGCCGTGGTAAGGCCCCAGGTGGGCCCTGCAGAGCGGCCAAAGAGGGAAGCCCGGGCACCCTTCTACTTTCTACTTACCTACCCCGGTCACCTCTGTGTTCCCCTCCAGCCAGCCCCCTCCGCGGTGCGGGCCCTGGTCATTTCTGGATATTGTGACACCTCTAATGGGTCTCCCATTCATCTTTCCCCAAGGTGGTCCTAGCGCCTAACACACTAAAGGGACCTCTGCCACTCACTGCCCCACTGGGGAGCTCCCAAGGGTCGAGGGCGGGGACCTTCTCCTTCCCCCATGTCACACCTGCTGCAGCCACGCACAGCCTCTGGGCCTTTGTCATTATCTTGCTTTGGCCGCAGGATGGCCTTTCCTCCTGCTCCCTCCTGGCTACCTAGATTCATCCTCTAAGACTCGGCTTTCTTCCCAGGCTCGCGCACACATAGATGGAGCCCAGAAAGAGCCTCAGCGTGCAGGGGCCCCTGCCTTCCTCCCCCTGGCCCTCAGTACCCCAGCCCTGTGGCTTTGTTTCTTGGTTTCGCCTTAGCCTCTTCCCGGAAGGTGTTTTCCCTTGAACCTTGCAGGGCTCCTCCTCGGAATGTCCTTTTCCTTCAGATTCTAGGTCGCACGTCACTTTGTTTTAGAGAAGGCTTTCCTAGATGACCCAGTCCACAGAAGCTTGTTTTAACTCTCTGTAAAGCATTTAACATTACCTGGTATATTTATTTGGGTTTTTTTCCTTCCTCCCTGGACTAGATTGAGATCAACCCCATGAGATTGGGGACCTGTTTATCTCATTCACAAATGCATCCCCAGTGCCTAGGACAGTGCTTGGCATATAGTAGGTGCTAAATAAATATTTGAACGAATGAATGAAGAGAGGGATGGCTGGCTGGCTGGCTGGCTGGCTGGCTGGCTGGATCAGTCGTCTTCTCTGCAAGCCCTCCTCAACTTTCCAAGCTATGTTATTAGAGGCACTCTGTGCTTTCTCCTCTCACTCCCCTCAGGCCTGTGTTGTCACCTTTACTGTACGTTAATGGACTGTAGCACCATCACAACTACTAACGCAGTTGGCATCCTTAAGTACATGTCTTCAAACTGAACACAGGTTTGCCTGCTAGAGAAGTCTATAATCCCATGGGAGAGGGAGGCATGCTCAGAAAGACCTTCGCCCTCTATGTGAGTTGTAAGTGCCCCAAAGGGAAGAGAGGAAGCGACACGGGGCTGCAGACCATGGTCTGCCAGCTTCCCATGCTCCTGGGGTCATAGGCACCCCCAGGCCAGCTGTGACTGGATCCCCTAGGACTGTTTCTGGGAGACATACAAGTGGACTGGGATGAACTCCGGGCACAAGGTCAGTCTACAGAGTAACCAACAGTGCCTTCTCCACCCCAGTTCTTCCACCCCCCACCCCTGCCATGGCTAATAGTACTTCAGTTTCATTCATAGCAGGCCTGAGCCAGTCACTCTGTTCTCGGTTTTCCCAGCCCTTCTTGGCAGTTCTGGGTGGCCGTGTGACCCCCGTTCGGGTCCGTGAAACTGAAGGGGCATCATTTGGAGGTGGGGGCTCTGAAGAAGCTTTTGCTTTCCCTTTCGGGCACAGTTCATCCTTTCCCCTTCTATTATTTTTGAGAGCAGTCAAGATGGCTAGAGCCACAGTGAACCATCTTGTAACTACAATGTTGACACCCCCAGGGAAAGAGCAAGGAAATCACAGGGAGGCCAATGTTGATATTTTGAGCACCTGAACTAATGCTAGAAGCTCTCTGGTCCGAGTCTTTGTTCTGTGAGATGAATAAACCTCTGTTTGTTCAAGCCACTGGTGCTGGATCCTTCTGTTATTTGCAATGGATCTTGTTCCTAACTGATGGGGAATTATGCAGACAGGGCCAGTCCAGGCCTGGAGCTGGTCCAGAGGCCACAGAGTTCATAGAGGGATTGAGAAAGTTCCAGACTGAAGAGAATGAAGTGAAGAACCGGATTCCTTCCCACCTTCAGTACAGGCAGCTTGCTCCCGGGACAGACTCTTCAGTCCCACAGGCTTCAGGAGAGACCTGAACTCCTGGCTGCATCGGGCTCTGGTTAAAAGGGTCACCAGGTTAGCCTCGTGTCCGTCTATAAACCAACATAACATTCTGCGCCCAGTTCACTGCCACGTCTATCAAGAAGGCTTTTCATTGTACCAATCTTTCCCACGAAGATTAGTCCCTCCCTCCTTCCTCTGTGCTCCCATAAGTCTTTGCGGCTCCTCCACTCCTGGTAGGCTTCACGGGCATCCTACGTGTGCAGTTGCCCTGGGCCCCGAACTTAGAAGGGCTCCAGGCTTGATTTAATGCACCCTGTCACTACTGCGAAATTCTTAATTTTTTAACCAACACCCCATATTTTCACGTTGCACTGAACCCCACAAATTAGGTAGCCAGTCCTCCACTTAGGAACTTTGTGACCTTGGGCCGTGGCTTCTCTGAGCCTCCGTTTCCTCATCTGCAAAATGAGAATAATGAAAACTGCTTTGCAGGGTGGTCGGGAGGACCGAATGAGACATCATGAGCAAAGCAGCCCCATGGTGCCCGGCCAGCCAGAGTGCCCTGTTCAGCTTCCTTCTCTCGAGTATATATTTCTGCCTGACTCATAATGAGATGAGGTTGGCCACATGTCCTGCTGCATGGCTGAAGTTCACGGTCCCAGTGCCTCATCTAGAGGAGGGCCAGTTAAGCGCTTTGAGGGCCAAGAGCCCCTTTATTTCCTCCCACAGTGCTTGGGACGGTCTCTTGTCCTTGGCAGGTGCTAGGAAAGGTCTGATGAATGTATGAGTACTACTCTTGAAGCTCCTAGAGCTCTGTCTCTTTCGAGGTTGATTTAGAGAACAGCATAATTTAAACGTGGTATAATAAGGAAGGCATATTCAGTATTTTGGAGACTCGAAAATGGCCATCCCAGCTTAACTAATATAAGAGCAGTCAAACTCTCCTCTCCACCCACGCTGAGCTTCCAGTGTGGAATGAGATAAGAGCCAGGGCATTACCATAGGAATCAGATGCAGCCAGGACCAAGCCTCTTTCGGGGCCAAGGTGAAGTCCCCCGTGAGAGCAATAAAGGTCTTTTTCAATAAGCCGGTCTCAGCAGCAGCAGAATGCTCTAGTTTCCCTCAGGATTGAATTCTGTCACATCGTCATGCCTGATGGTGAAGGGGAAACCTGCTTACCCTG
Source organism: Zalophus californianus (assembly GCF_009762305.2). Classification (NCBI taxonomy): domain Eukaryota; kingdom Metazoa; phylum Chordata; class Mammalia; order Carnivora; family Otariidae; genus Zalophus; species Zalophus californianus. Next base: position 56,007,838 of record NC_045597.1, read on the forward strand.
CAGAAACGTCGACGCCTAGACCAAGTGTGGTTTAAAAGAAATCAGCCCGTGAGAATGAGTGGTATTGACAGAATTGTTAGAAGGGAGGAGAGTTTTGGATAGGGCTAACTTGTTTTGTTGTTGTTTTTCTGAGAAAAACTACCTTGAAAAATCCATACATCGCGAAGTTTCAAGCGTTTTAATAAGCAACAGCTCCCATAGCTGATTCCATAGTAGATTATACAGCTGACACAATAAAGGACCACCACAGACCGAGCACTGACTCCTTCCACCTTTCCCGCAGAGCTGCGAGGAGGTAGACATGTTGATCTTACCCACTACGGATTAAGTAAATTGAGGTTTAAGAGGATAAGTAACTCGCTCAAGGGCACTGAGCTGGCAAGCCCAAGGTGACTGACTCCAAAAACTGCTTGTGTGTAAAATGCATTAATCTCAGATGTGCAGCTTGGTGGATTTTCAGTGTGCATGACCCAGTCACCCACTCAGATCAAGATATAGGACACTGCCAGCATCCTGGGAATGTCTCTTGTGCCCCTTTCTCAGGCAGTCCCCCTGCCCCGCACCCACCTTGAGGTAACCCGCTCTCCTGACACCTATCTCCCTTAAGTAGTTTGAGGCAAAACAATCTTGTTTCTGTCCCTTCCTGCATTTTTTCCTTGGAGAAGACCAAGAGGGGCTTCTTTCTCTCAAGTCCACTAATAAATCATATATAAGTGTGTGCACACATATGCACGTACACATGTATGTATATATAAAGGTCTTTAAGGTCAAGATTTCTCTTCACCATCAGGCATTCCAATGCAACCAAATTCAATCCTAAGGGAATCTGCTAAGGGAAACTAGAGCATGCCACTAAGTCTAGCTTATTGCAAAAGACCTATTTAGTGTAGCAATTTCCTTGTGTTTTTAGAGGCTTTTTGTTTAGGACATGAGAACCGTATCTCGCGATCCCCCTCTCTTCATGGTGAGGATGTCCTTCCTTCTGGCTCAGGTGCAGGCCCACGCTCAACATTAGCAAGACAAGGATCAGATAGAGGCTCACAGACCATTTGTCTAGACGTTGCGGGAGTTATATACCAAGCCAAGAAACTGTTAAATAAAACACATGCTTTCTTCCTATCTTAATGAATAAACATCTTCACAACACTTCGGAAAGCCAGCCATAAATTTAGGGGGCTTGGGCTCCTCAGAGTTCCGGAACACAGGGGTGGAGAGAGAGTCAACCACGGGCAGCCCGCCTCCCTTGTCTTCCCATCTCTGGCTCTGTCCCACACCTGATGTGTGTATGTGGCCACCCCAGCCTGTACATCTAGATTCTGCCGCTGTCTCCACAAAAAGGAAGCCTTGACTACCTTCCAGGCCCTGTGGGCATGCATGCCGGTGGTATGGTGTGCGCTTGGGAGAACAGATCAGCCGAAGACAAGCTCTGGATACCCAGAGAGAGGCCTGGAAGGGAAGGTGTGAGGTCCAGGTAAAAACATTCACTTGCTGCTGCAGATTCCTCCCCCACATGGTGGGGCACAGCCTGAGGAGGGCCTGGTGAGACCCACAGAGCATGGGGTTTAGGATGCCCTCTTGTCTGGTCCAAGGGTGGTTCCATAGAACAGAGATCACTGTCTCAATCAGGAGACAATCCTCTTCATTTTCAAAGTCACTCTGAAGAGTTCAGTTTGGTTAAAGACCTCTTCAGGGAATGCTTGCCATATGCCAGGCAATGAGCCATGCATGGAGATGGATGGAACTTGCTCCCAGCTCTCCAGGACCTCAAGTCTAGTGGGAGAGCTCAACAGTTAACAGTTTTGTGTCATGATAGAAACACACACGTTCGGGGAAGGACTTCTGGAAGTAGATGGCATCTGAGCAGTCTTGAAGACTGAGAAAGTACTAAGCAGACACAGAAGCGGGGAGCGAGAACAGCCCGAGTTAAGAATGGTCTACGCAGAAAGCGTGGAAGGGTTTCAGGGGTGACATGGGAAGTGTAGTGTGGGAAGAGGCCACTGTATACTCTCCCGGGAGCAAGGACCTTACCTCCAGGCCCTGGGGGAGCACTGGAGACTTAGAGCAGAAGTGGGACAAGGACACACTGACATTTGTAGACCTGTGACTTTGGCACCCATATGGAGACAATGAAGTTGAGTAGAAGATAATCCAGGTGGGAATTAATGAAGATCTGCTTATTCATTGATTCACTAGATGCCTACTAAGCCCTGCAACATGCCAGGCATTGTTGTACACCAGGGGTACGACTGGGGGGCAAGGCAGAAAGAGTCCCTGTTCGCAAGGGGTTTGCATTCTGATGAGAAGGCAAGGACACCGTAGATATGTAAAGAAATAAATTCTTCACGTTATTTCAACAGATGTAACTGCTATGGATGATGAATAACGGGACAGAGATGATGGAGGGGAGATAAGGAAAAAGGATGGAGTAGCTCATTTGTTTACGTGTTTCTTTATCCAGAATATATTTATTTACTGAGGGCCTACTATGGGCGGGAGCACTACAGTGGAGAGATTCCACAGACACTGGCCCTGTTAGCACAGCATTGATGTCTCATGAGAGCACCAGACATCATTCAAATATTCCACCACTGGAGCTCTTACTTTGAGGAAGGAGCATGGGTCTCTGAGAGTAGGTAACCAAGGAACATGCCCGCCCTGGGTGGTCTGAAAAGGCTTGCTCTGGCTGGGTGGAGGAGCATCCCAAAGGCCCAGGGGTGGCAGGGAGCAAGGCGAGCACTAAAGCTGAACCAGCCTCAAGGGGCTGGAGGGGCAGGGAGAGAGGCTTGGAGGGAAACCCCCCGGGCAAGCAAGGGCCCTCCCATGCCCAGCCCTGTTCAGGAACTTTGCCTTTTTTTAAAGTGAGCATATATTTTTTTATACGATAAAATATATAAAAACCCACAGTTTGCCATTTTTTACTCTTTTTAAGTGTACAATTCTGTGGCATTAATTACATTCATGATGTTGTGTGACCACCACCACTATTTCCAGAACTTTTTTTATCACTCCAAACAGAAATTGTGACCATTAAGCAAGAATAATTCTCCACTGCCTCTTCCCCTCAGCCCCTGGTAGTTTTGAATCTACCTTTTTTCTCTATAAACTTGCCTATTTGAGATATTTTGTGTAAGTGGAATCATACAATATTTGTCCTTTTGTGCCCGGCTTATTTCACTTAGCATCATATTTTCAAGGTTCATCCATGCTGTAGCATGTATGTCAAAATTTTATTCCTTTTTATAGCTGAGTAATATTCCATCATATGTATAGACCATATTTTGCTTCTCCATTCATCTGCTGATGGATTCTTGGGTGGTTTATACCTTTTGGCTATCTCGAAGAATGCTGCTCTGAAGGTTGGTGTACAGATACCTGTTTGAGCCCGTTTCCAATTCTTTGTGGTATTATATATTCCAAAGTGGAATTATGGGGTTACATGGTAATTCTATGTTAAATTCTATGTTTTGAGGAACCTTCATCCAGGCACCTCCTGTTTTTTAAAGGAGCTGCACCATTTCATACTCTCACCGATAGCGTATGAGGTTTCCAGTTCCTCACATCCTTGGCCAACACTTGTGACTTTCCAATGCCTTTATCCTAAGAGCATCACGTCTAAATCATCCCTCAGAACCTTCTCCGACCTCAAGTCTGGCAGGCAATCTGGAGAGTCCTCACCTGTGGTGGGACTTTGATGAAGGTGCGTTCCAGTTGCAAGAATTCAGGGGAATACTGTTCAGGATCTCTATTACCAACATCCGCTAGAAGGCAGGGATGGAGATGGGAGGAAACCGGATTAATAGGGAAACTGGGGAAGAATTGGGGCCTGTCCCATGAGGTACCCGTCAAGTAGGTCTTGTGAGAGTCCTTTTAATCTCTCCATTATAGTGCTGCTTCCCATAACAGCCCCCCAGGAAATAAATATATCTTCATAGCCAGAGCCCAATAAATAGACACATGAATGAGTGGGCTACTCCATCTTTTCTTCTCTCTCATCTGTTATCTGTAGCCCCTTCTGAAGACCTGGCAAGGGTTCTACTCCCTCAGGAGCCCTCAGGCTCCTGTCCAGTGGACCCTGCCAACCATCCTGGGTCTTTTCTGGTCTTTTTTTGGCCTTTTCTGGTCTTTTCTGGTACTGAACCACTGCTTGCTTTGACAGTTATCCTACCTGGTACTCACAGCTCTGCAAGAAATTAGGAAAAAAAAAAGGCAAGTTGCCTCGAGTCCTTTTTAGAACAAGGCGGGGCTAGGCAAACACATAAAACGATGAGAAAGGGGGTCATTTATCCAAATACTGCTCTCCAGCCACATTGTGGTATAAAGATCTCAGAGCACTTTGCTGTTTCTCATTTGAGCCTCACCATAAGCCGCCGAGGTTGGCAGGCTGAGGACTGTTTGCAGGGGGACCGATTCAGGGAGGACAGGTGACCCGCTGAAGGGCAGAGCAGAAGTGTCAGGGACGGCTCTGACTCCATGCCCAGTGCCCGCTTACCTTCCCCCAGCACAGTCGTGACTCACCCCTGCCTTGCTGCCCCCACACCTGCTCGGGGCCCTTAGGAAGAGCTCAGCCAGGCTTTTAATAATCAATCAAGAGTTTTCCTGAGGGGTCTGCACAGACTTTTGGCTAGTCTTCTCAGAAGCTGTTCTTGCAAAATGCTTTCTTATTTTTTGCCCAATCAGAACTGAGGTCAAAAAAAAAAAAAAAAGCCCTTCCGTTCTCTTTTTTTCTGCACCAGCCAGCCTGGCAAAGCCTATTTCATTCCCAAAATTCAAATTGGAAACTGCCTTGTGTTCTCATTAGTTTGGGTTGTAGCAGTCATTACATTCTAAACAATTAATCCCCAAATGCCAATTTCTTACTAGAATGATCCTGGACTCAACAACTGGTTTTCTTAGCAGCAAGGCTGAAGCAATTATTCCTGGCTTTTGTAACTAAACATGCTGTGCTTGGCACTTTACCATGTTTTCATCATCATTGAGTTATCAACATTTATCTCTATCAGGGGAAAGAAAAGGCTGTGCAATTGTGAAGACCCACAATCAGGCAGCCCTGTTTACTGACATCCACGGGGCTCCCTGGGGCTCCTTCCCTTTGCTTGGAGGAGAGGGAGGACGTCCCCCAGGCCCCAAGCCCTACCTGTTCTCCCACGGGGACTAAGAAGGCAGATTTCCCAGGGGAAGAGGCAGCAGAGGGGTCTCAGGTTACAGGGCAGTGCTAGCTGGGAGCTCAGGGCCTGTGGCTGCTAGACAGTATCTTTTGTCCTCGTGGAGGCTGTCTCCTTGGGTTCTCGGCTCAGTTCTGTGGGGCACAAAACCTTCCTTCCAAGGCTGGGCTCCCGGAGTCAGCAGGAATCTGCGAATCTGATGGAATCTGTGGGATTTCTCTTTCCTTCCAGCGGGGAAGACAAGGCTGCTCCGAGTGGGAGACTCTGGCCTAGCAGGCAGCTCAGCTCACCCTGGGCTGGGCAAGGCCAGCTTCCCTTTCGTGCATTTCCCCAAACTTAGCCCTTCCGGAGAAGAGGCTTGGCAGGAGACACGAGAGCAGCTCTGGGACCGGACTCCTGAGTTCATGAGCCCGGCTCCCTCTCTCACTGCTGTGGGGCTGTGGGAGCACATTGCTTACTCTCTCTAGGCCTCATTCCTCACCTGGAGAGTAGTGATAAGGAGAGTTCTATTTCACAGGGTTATTTTGAGGATCGAATTAATATTTATAATGAGAATAGTGTGCCCGACACATAGTAAGTGCTTTATAAATATGTGTTTAAAAACAAATAAACAGGAACTTTCCTTAACAATTGAAGGGGTTTTTAATGTTCTTTTGCCCCCTTTAGGTCTGAGAGCCCACAAGATAGCACATAAGGACAGAAAGCTTGATCCCCCATCCCCTAAACCGCAAAGCCCCCTGATTCACTTGAATATACCAGCAAACAAATCTCAAACTCGTGTTCTTTTCAAAGTCAAGCTGTGGCACCACTGCGGTCGTGACCGACCCCAGCTCTCCAAAAGTGGAACCTAAAACATTTTCCAACAGCCTGTAGAGAACTAGTCTTCAGAAGGTCAACTCCTAACCAGTTACAGTTGGAGCAGCTCTAATACGGTGGCTGGAAGCCAGAACCCACTAGCTTCCTCTCTCCTTTGACTGCATCGCCGTCAGGCCCTACGGACACAGTGGGTGCCCCCCTTGCATCTGGCAATGACACTACCACCACCAGCAACAGTACTAGGAGCTAACACCTGTGTAGCATTCACTCTGTGCCAAGCTCTTTACCATATTAACTCATTTAGTCTTTATAGCCACCCTAGGATGCAGGCACTATTATCATTCCCATGTTACGGGTGGGAAAACTGAGGCATGAGGTAAGTTAAGTTACGAGTCCAAAGTCACGGGGCCGATAGCTGCGGGGGCAGTAGTTGAACCCAGGCAGTGTGGCTCCAGAGTCCATCACTTAGCATCGCACTACATTTTCCTGTATCATTGACCTCAACCATGAGCCCAGATCCAGTCTGGGCTCAGAAACCCAACCCTCTCCTCAGGCGGGAAGGATCTGGTGGGGGTTGGGACCGAGTCTCGCTGTTGGTCTAGCTCTGGCCCTATCACCTGACTGCTCTCTTCATACTGAGTTCATAGCTTAGAGCAGCCTTCAGGACACCGGCTCTGTCTTTTGAGTCTCTGTCTTGATAACCCTCTCTGTTCTCCGGCTTTCTTGCCTTGTTCTTACGATCCTGAGCCTTCTATTTATTAATTAGACCTACATTTGCTAAGCACCTATTATGTGCCATTCATTTATGCTCAGGCTGAGGACATGGAGCCTTTGGGGGGCTCATGGTCTGATAGGGACACAGATATGCAGATGACCGCATAGAGTGAACGAGTCGGAGGGCTGCGAATAAAATCAGTGCGGGATCTGTGAGGTAGATGAAGCAGGTTTGGTTCTCCCCGGGGAAAGAGGTTGGCAGGAAGGGCTTCACAGAGCAGGTAGCCTGGGCTCCTTCCTGCCGCCCCACACCCCTGATGCCAGCCAGCTGCTGGGAATTCTTGCTGGCTGTCTCTTTGCACACACCTCAGCCTGCAAGCCTGGACATGCCCATGTGACCTCAGAGAGTCAGAAAGAATTGCATTTGTCACCTCTATTTTCTAATTGGTTAGTGGAAATTGTCCAGGCATCCGCTGTCCCAGCACCTGCACCAGGCAGGGGGAATGGAAGCTTCTAGCTCCCCCTGGACCCCCCCCCCCCGGGCCGTCCCGGGTGTCCGGGAGTTGTGCCCTGGCCCTCCATTAACGGCAGCCCGGTCCGTCCCTGGTCTTCCCGGCTTTGCGCGGAACGCACATCGTCCCAGCGCTCCTTCTGCTCTACATCCCTTTGAGAGAGCTGAGGTGGAGGAGGGGACCCATCGTACCAATTCCTCATCCAGAGAACAAAAATCAGATGCAGAACATTTGAAGACTCACCTGGTGACTTTGGATAAGTTAATTGCATCATCCCCCCATCTTTAAAATTTTCCCTTCCCTGCATGACAAAGATTTCTTCCTTTCATAATCCTGAAGTCTTTCTCATCCCCACAGAGGGCCTTTTAACCCACTAATCAAATTACGGCAGAAGCGTTTCTTGGAGACGTTCTTATTTAACAAGGAAAGAAATGAAAAGAGAAAAACAAGGAAGGAGAAAGGCAGAAAGGAAGGGAGGAAAGGAAGGAAGAGAGGAAGGAAGGAGAGAAGGCAGGCAGGAAAAAGAAGCCAGTGTTTATGAGGACACTACTATGTGCTTGGTGCTGGTCTAGGTGCTCTTCCACATATTTGCTACATTTAGTCCTCCATTCGCTTCACACCGCATGCCTTCTTATAGACAAGGGAAGTGAAGCTCAGAGTGGTGAAGGCACTTGCCAAGGGTCACACAGGAACATTGGAGCTCAATCTGAAGCCATGTCTGTGTCCAAAGGCCATGATGTTTTTAGTATATTGAGAGGTCCATGGAATTTCACTTCACTACCAAATTGCTGTCACTTACTATAAGCGGGTTAGGCTCCTACAATGAGCCCACTTGCATTCACCATTTTACTTCCCTTGCCAGTGCACCATTTGGTGTAAATTGCCTCAGACCTCTTCACAGAAGAGGCAGCCTGGAGATAGGGTCAATGATAAAGACCCATCTCGGCACACCAAGGTCACCTTGCAGAGAGGCACAGAGCAAGTGTCACCTTCTCACCTGACAGATGGAGAAGCCAAGGTTAAATGACTTGCTCAAGACCCAGTGGGAACCGAGCCAGACTGCAGAGAAAAAGCTCAGCCTCTTGGTTCTGAGAAAAGCTCCTCAGCCAAGTATTTTCAAGAAGTGGGCGGAAGTGCCTGGGAGCTCGCCTTCCCGCCTCTAATTTCTCTCGGATTCTTGGAGAGCCCCGTGTATCTGGCACTTGCTTCAGTAAGCATGCCGAGAAGGGTCCAACTGGCATTTATTTAATTACTGTAAACAGATGCATCACTTTGGCTTCAGTGAGGCTGGTTCTCATTGTGCTCATCAGCCCTCCTGCTTACGGGGAGGCTGGGCCGGGCGTGGCGGGCAGCAGGGGCGCCTAAGATGCCAGGCACCTGCCCCGCTGTCCTCCATCCCATCCCCCTGAGGGGCGTGGGGTGCCATGGCACTTCACTCATGGCGGGGGCAGTTTCCTCACGACGTCCTGTCATTCCTTCCCCGTCTGGGTCCCCTGCAAGCCCCGTGCAGCCCTCGGGGCTCTCTCGGGATTGTCAGGCTGCTGGAGGAGGGCACTGGCGTTTACTCTGGTGATTTCCCCTTGGCGGTGCCTGGCTGAATGGTTTCGCCCCTGCTCTCCAAAGTCAGTATCAACATTCCTCCGCATTTCTCCAGCTTGCACCCTGGAAGCAAACCTCACCAACATCAAACATCGTTCCATTTTTCTCTGATAAGCTCGCCTCTCAGATTGATGCCTCCCTCCCTCAGTTTGTCTCACAGCAGTTTGGGAAAGAGAAAATGTTTGCAAGGAATTAGGGGAAAGGTTTACCAGAAATTAAGGTGGAGGCTGAGTTTAGATAGCAAATGGTCATTAAAATTTCATTTCTCTTTGGTTTTAGAAAAAAAAAATAGTAATAAATATGGCTGCCAATGAGACAGGAAATTTCAAAGGCCTGTGGATCTTAGAGAACCGGTGTGACATGGTAAGAGGCACGTTCTCTTAAAGGACATTTTCACTTTTGTATAAAAAAATTTCCTTTCTTTTTTTTCCTCATAGAAAAAGTGGCCTGCTATCCCCATGTTTAGAGAGCAATTTGCATTTGTGATGTGGTCAACTAGCTCCCATTGTTATTGAGAAGCAAGTGAGGTATGGACAAGGTAATCTGCATGCCCCCCAGATTTGGGGGTCAGTGCTAGTTTCAGACGTCTGTCTGCCTGTTAAAACATGTAACCATTTATCTGTTTGCTTATATTGAGGTAAACCTGTATATAACGTTATATTAGTTTCAGGTGTGCAACACAGTAATTCGATTCTTGCATACACTGTGGAGTGATTGCCACAATGAGTGTAGTTGCATCTGTCACCATATAATTGACCTCCTTTACCCTTTTCACCCACCCCCAAACTCCTTCCCTTCTGGTAACCACCAGTCTGTTCTTGGTATCTGTGAGTTTTGTTTTGTTTTGTGTTGTTTGTTTTTTTAGATTCCACATCTAAATAAGATCATATAGTATCTGTCTTTCTCTGTCTGACTTATTTCATTTAGCATAATGCCCTCAGGGTCCATCCATGTTTTCACAAATGACAAGATTTCCTTCTTTTTTATGACTGAATAGTAGTTCATTGTGTGATGTCTATCTGTAGATTTAGATATCTATAGATATGTATAGATATATAGATAGAGATATATAGAGATATAGATAGGTATCACATTTTCTTTCTTTTTTTAAAGATTTTTTTAAACTTTTATTTATTTGACAGAGAGGGACACGGCGAGAGAGGGAACACAGGCAGGGGGAGCGGGAGAGGGAGAAGCAGGCTTCCCGCGGAGCAGGGAGCCCGATGCGGGGCTCGATCCCAGGACCCTGGGACCATGACCTGAGCCGAAGGCAGACGCCCAATGACTGAGCCACCCAGGCGCCCCGATATCACATTTTCTTTATCCACTTGTCCATTGATGGATATTTAGGTTGTTTCCTTATCTTGGCTACTGTAAATAATGCTACAACGAACATAGAGGTCCATTTATCTTTTTGAACTAGTGTTTTCATTTTCTTTGGATAAATACTTAGGAGTGTAATAGCTGGATGAGGTAGCAGATCTACTTTTAATTTTTTGAGAAACTTCCACACTTTTCCTTAGCGGCTGTACCAATTTACATTCCCACTAAATAGTGCACAAAGCTTCCTTTGTCTCCATATCCTCACCAGCACTTGTTACTACTTGTCTTTTTGATAATAGCTGTTCTAACAGGTGTGAGGTGATATCTCACTGTGGTTTTGGTTTGCATTCCCCTGATAATGAATGATGTTGAACATTTATCCGTAAGCCTGTTGGCCGTCTCTATGTCTTCTTTGGAAAAATGTCTATTTAGAGTCTCTGCCCATTTTTTAATTGGGTTTTTTGTTATTTTTGCTGTTGAGTTGAGTTCTTTATATATTTTGGATATTAATCCCTCCTCAGATATATGACTTGCAAATATTTTATCTCCTTCAGGAGGTTGCCTTTTCATTTTGTTGCCGGTTTCCTTTGCTGTGCACCCATTTAAAAAAAAAATGGTCACGGAGGACAAATTTCTTTTATGCAGGATAATTTGGAGTCGGGCGTGTAGATAAAGTTGTTGCAAAATTTTCTCTGAAGTATTTTATGCAAATCATAATTTTTACTGAGCCTGAGTTTGGAGGGCTATGGTTTTTGTGGACATTTCAGGACAAGCAATTGTATTATCAAGAGGGAGAGACAGGGGCGCCCGGGTGGCTCAGTTGGTTAAGCGACTGCCTTCGGCTCGGGTCGTGATCCTGGAGTCCCGGGATCGAGTCCCGCATCGGGCTCCCTGCTCAGCGGGGAGTCTGCTTCTCCCTCTGACCTTACCCCCTCTCATGTACTCTCTCTCTCTCCCTCATTCTCTCTCTCAAATAAATAAATAAAATCTTTAAAAAAAAAAAAAAAAAAAAAAAAAAAGAGGGAGAGACAGCTTAAGACAGAGGTTAAAAGCCCTAGCTAAACCCTACTGCTTGGGCAAGTTACTTAATCCCTCTGTGCCTTAGCTTCCTCCTGTGCACACTGGGGATAGGCTGATGGTGTTGTCCTGAGGATGTTAAAAAAGGCAATTCAGGTAAACCACGTAGCACAGCAGTTGGCAGTTTGTAAGTGCTCAGTAAACATTAGCTAATAATAATAATAAAAAGCACACACACATACATGGTCTTAACTTGGGTTCTCAAAAAATAGAGCCTGAGATAAGGACTTGGATGCAGTAGTTTGTTTGGAAAGTGATTCTCGGAAGCAGGAAGAAGGGAGTCAAGTCACTGCTGTAGGCCACAGGGGCTTGGTTCCACCAGGCAGCATAGAAAAGCCCAGAGAATGCCTCCCCGGAATGTCCACCAAGAGCTGGGGCAGCTATGGGTGGATTTGTTGTATCTACACAGGGGTGAGTAAGACAGGATCCCACCTCAATGTTTTTAAATGAAATATAATGTACTCAATCCTAGTCCCATGGCCAAGCAAGTGGGCTCCGTTGTTTGTTGCGGAAAGAGAACACTAACGGATGACTTAGCAAGAAGTGCTTAAAAGCACAGGATTTTAATTTAAGAAGGCTCCACCACCATGAACAAGCTCTTCCACCTTTTCCGCTTTGGTGTTCTGTGTCATGGAGAATGGTAATAACACAGCACTTCCTAGTGAGAATTAAATGCACAGCACTTAACACAGGTCCTGGACATAGCCTGCCTGCAGTGAATGGTAGCCGTTTTGGGGCTCTTACTGGCATTACTGTTGTGATTGTGTGCATACCTAAGACAGGAGAAAATGATTGTCTAAAGGTTTCAGGATGTGTAGCTGGCTTAGCTTAGTATAAGTCACAATATACCCCCGATTTATAGAAAGGAAACCCGAGGTTCGGGGTGGTTACTCGCATTGGGCTTCCTGGGACAATCTTTGACGAGGTTGTAGGGGTTAGATCTGGGGGGCCTTGATATCTGGCTGCAAAGCAGGGCAGATGTTTAGATTTGCCGGCCAGTCTTACAAAATCTGTTACTGATCTGTATATGGTTCTCTCTGTGTGGGCCTTCCTGATGCCAAGCAAACCCCATCTTCCCTCTCCAAATGTGGTCTACAATGGCCTTTCTCCTCCATAGAGGACATTCTCCAGTCTTGTCGGGGGGGGGGGGGGGCCCAGCCTTGCTCCTTCCACAGGCCACTCTCTCCTGGCTGGAGTTCCCGGTGCCTCGGCTGGAGACAGCCCTGCAGCACACAGCTCCCTCCTAATCACAAATTCCTGATTAAAAATACATTAAAGGACAGAGATTATTAAGAGATACGGCATCTTGCAAGTAAAACTGACATTTCCAGTTAGACCACAATTCTAAATGATCCATAAGGACCTTGTTCTATGGCTAAAAACATTAGGCTGGTTTCAGATCTGTTTCCTGAGGGTGTTTTCATCTAGGGCCCATGGGTAAGATGAAAATGTAGCTTTTTTGTAGAACTTGATCCATCTGCTATTTGAAAGTCTGGGGTTATGGCTTCGTGCCTTTGGTGACTTCATGTGGAGCCTCATCCCTGTCTTCGCTGTGTATTTGTGCCAGCACGAGAGACCCGAGGAATATTTTTACCTTTTAACGCCCCACCCCTGCCTGGCTGGTTTACATTCTGGCACATTCCTGAGGACAAGGATCCTCTGGGAAGATGTCCAGCATTGCCACAGAGTCATAGTAGAGAGGCAGCGTCCTTAACTGGCATCCTCACCCCCAGGCTGTCACAGAGCAGTAGACTGTGCCCCTCATCAGCTGTGACCTTGGGCAAGTCACTTCATCCCTTTGGTCCTTGTTTTTCATACCAGGACCTGGACTCGAGCGTCACTCTACCTCTCTTACTTTGAACAGACAGTGCTTCGAAATCTTAGTCACTCAACACAGGTCATCTTATTGCTGACCCTTCCCTCTGTCTAGTTGGAGTAGGAGAAGGTTGGTCACTCATGCGAGTTGGGCAAAAGAAGCTTGGTCAACTCTTGTGCACCAGGTGACATCACTATGGGACCCAGCTTCATAGTAATGATAGCTCCCATTTATGGAGTGTTTATTATGTGCTAGGGGCTGTGCTAAGCACCTGAAGTCCGTCACATTACTTCATCCTCAAAGCAGTCATTTTACAGGAGAGGAAATTCAAGCTCAGGGAGGTCAGAGAGATCACTCAAGGAAAGCAGCTGCATTGGACTCAAACCCAGATCCATCTGACTCCAAAACCTGTACATTAAAGCCTCAGCTAGAATGGTACTCTCTTCTTTCCCGACACTGCTTTCTCCCTTTACCTCTCTCCTGGGACTGGAGTGACCAGTCACGGATTGGACAGGGGAGAAGGGTCTTGTTCATCTCCGTCTTATTCTTTCTTCCACCATGCTGGGGATCAGGTTTCCCCGTCCACTGGGCTTTGCATCCTGCCAGCTTGCACCACTATTCAGAGGCCACACAGGGTCCAAAGAGGTTGGCATCCTCAGAATCGCCATTGGTTGTGTGTGTGTGTGTGTGTGAGTGTGTGTGTGGGGGGAGAAACTCAGGCTGGAGTGCAGGGGACCTGGGTCTGTGGCCTAGCTTAGTAGTTTTATAAAACTCTCTGATGATAGTGAGATCCAGGAGTTCTTCGTTGGCTCAGAAAGGGCAGAGCATCTCTCTTGCCCCCCCTCGATTGCAGAGGCTGCAGCCTTGATGGAGCACCGTCCCCCTTCATCCTTGCCTGCTCAGAGGGAAGCTGCTTCTCAAGGCAGAATGAACTGAAGGGCAAAGAGAAAATGTCCCGTCTCCCAGGGAGCGTGCAGTTTCTGCCCACCTCCATCTCCCCACCCTGCTGAATCTCTCAGTGGTGTCACTCAGCTCAGATCCACAACCCTCCGGATCAGATGCCCCTCACAGAGCCACTTACCCATGTGCTTACTCGGCTGCCGCTAATGAAGTCATGCATAAGTCATGAGGGGCAAGTTTCAGGATGGGTGGAGATGGGGACTTCTCTGCACGGCTTCTGGCTCTGTGAATGACAGGGGACCCAGCTCTTCAGCCCCTGTCCCGCCACAGGCACCTGTGTCCTCCTGAGACCCAGCCCCTCCTCCGTGGGACGAATGGGTTCAGAACCCAGGCAGTGTTCTACTTCAGGGCTAAGCACAAAGGACAGATCTTACTTTTACATAAGGCAAGAAATTGTTCTATTCAAAATTCTCTTCAAGGCCAAGGGCAATTCATGAATATCAAGAAACAGCAAGCGGGAGGCTTACAGAGAGGGAGGGAGGGCAGGGAAAGACAGCCAGGTCGGGCCGCAGGGAGTTGCCAACGCTTCTGAGGAGCTGCTTTCCTCATAATGACCATGTTGAGAATAACAACTGCTGTTTACTGACTCTCTACAGCAGACACTTTCCTCACGTGAGCTCATTTCAGTCTCACGTTGCCATAGCAGGTGGGCTTTATTTTCTCTCCTTTAAAGACGAGCAAATGGAGCCTCTGGGAGGCTAAATCGTTTGTTCAAAGTCACACACCTACAAGTGGCACAGTCTGGATCTGAATTCAGGCCTGGCTGCCCCAACGCCCGTGTTTTTCCCCTATGCCTACTTCTTCTCCCCATATTGATCTGGTGGATTTAAAGGTCTATGCTTTTGACTACGTATCTCTTTATCCTTTGATTTAAAAAATACGATGTGTGTGCATTCATGTTAATTGTATTATTTTTTTAAAGAATTCAAAAAAAAAGGAAAGGAGATTTATGGCAGGGCGGGTCAGGGATTGGGGGAGGCAGGATGATGCAGAGACTTCAATTTGCTAAGGAAATGTGGGTTTGGTGAAGCGGGGGATGGTAAAGTATGTGGTACAACCCATGAGGTCATACTGCTGCGGCACAGGAAGGGGTCCCTGCAATTTTCTGCTCTGACAGCATGCACCTAAGCAAGGGATATTTCATTTGGGCTAATTTGAAGGGAAGCCTGTGAAGACACAGCCCAATTTGGGCAGTGTCGGGGATATAGGTCTGGCATTAGGAGACCTAACTCATGGTTCTATTTCTGTCACTCAATGGGTTGACTTTGCAAAAGTCCTGTAGTGGGTTGAAGGGTGGCCCACAAGATGATGTGCTCATATCCCGATGCCTGGAACCTGTGAGTATTACCTTATATGGCAAAAGAGTGAATGTGATGTGACCAAAGGTAGGATTAAATTCAGGATCTTGAAAGGAGAAGCTTATCCTGGATTGACCAGGTAGGCCTTAAATGCAGTCCCGTGTCACCTTGTAGGACAGCCACACAGAAGAGAGGACACACAGAGACGAGAAGGAGGCAGTGTTACAGCAGCCCTAGGAAACAAATGTACATCACTCCCCGTCTCTGGCCTCAGTTTCCTGGACTATACAGTAAGAAGGTGTGACCTCCCAGCTCTGACGTCCTCCCTATCAGTCCCTGAGCCTCAGAACCCTGTGGTTCTGGTCTGGTCTCCGTCCTCTGGACAGGTCTCCGTCCTCCAGATTGACCCCTTCCAGGTGACATGTAGCGTCTAAACAGGTCAACTTCCACCTGTGAGGAACAGAGCTATTGGAGTCAGGATGACTTTGTGAAGGGTAAAATCCCTTCACAGACAGTTCTTTTATTTTTCCCTATTATTAATTGCTAGAAAAATACTCTGCCTTATCCCAGGGAAGTCATCCAAGTAGCTCTGACCTCTCTGTGGATTTCAGGGAACGCTTCCAGAACTCTTTTCTCCTTTCTGCCACAGTTTCTGCACCTTGAGGGACTGTGGTTAAGGGAGTTGTGCAGAATTTGCTTTGGCGCTGCTGGAGAAATGGAGTACAGGGGTAAGGGGCTCCCCTCCCCTCAGTGCCAGCTTTAGCCTTCCTGCAACTCCATCACTAGCTCCCAGCTAGCCAAATGACTGCTCGGGGCTCAGGGCTGTTAGTTATGTGACTCAGGAGCCTCATTTGCAATCGTCATTAACCAGGAAAGCTGCACAACTGCTCCGTGCCCGTGGAGTGGAGTGTCCGACAATATTCACAGGAACCCAAGGGCTGGAAGAGGCTGCACGGGGAAGCTTTCAGAAGAAAGCCCAGGGAGCGCCCACCACCACCAGTTTCAGCCCCTCCCTTATCCTTTCCTGGCCCCTCCAAGGTGCTAATGAACTGCGAAGAGACTCAAGACAGGGCAGCAGAAGGAAGACGGTGACATTTCCAGAGGATGGGCAATGGGATCTTCGGAGGTGGGTTTTGTCAACAAGAGCTGAGTAACCCACACTCTAGCTATTAAACAATCTTGTCAGAAGCCTTGAACTGCTTCAAGACAGGTATTCAGGCTGAACACTCCAAAGGCCCCCTCTAAATCTCTAAAAACAATGTTCGGGTCTTTAGCTCTCATTCAGCTCCGTGCTGCGCTGTGTCAAGCAGAGTCAGTGAAAGCCCCAGGGTGAGAACAGGATTTCCAAAGATTATCCCACAGCCGAGGCGGTGTTTGGCTCTGCCACACATCTCTCCTCCTCGGTTCTCTCCTTTGGTGATCCCCCTCCTCCTCCATGCAGCCCCGTCCCCTTCACCCATCGCTCAACACACATTCGTCCGCACTGGTCAGGTTGGTCTTAGAATGAAAGGCATGTGGATGTTTCAAGTAATGGTACTAAAATGCCCAGATTTTAGATTTAGGGTCAGTCAGGCACCGAAATCAAAGCGATTGTTGTCCCACGGGCCCCTCCCATCTTGTGCATGCATGCGTGCGGGTGTGTGTATATCTGTGTATTGTGTGTGTGTGTTTCTGTCTGCAAGCCCAAGGTTAACGGGTACAATAAAGGAGAGGTGTGTGTGGGGGGGGCACCTGGGTGGCTCAGTCGGTTGGGCATCAGACTCTTGGTTTTGGCTCACGTCATGATCTCAGGGTGGTGGGATCGAGCCCCGCGATCGTCTCTGTACCCAGTGGAAAGTCTGCTTGAGATTCTTACCCCCTCCCTCTCCCTCCTCCTCTGCTCCTCCTCCCCTCCCTTCCCCCCACACGCATTTGCAGTGTACTCTCTCTCTCAAATATGCCTGAAAAAAAAAAAAAAAGATGTCTAGGACTAGCTGGATGGAGGCATGAGTAGCCTTCCAGGACAAGTGGGGGAAATTATACCTCTGTTCTAGATGCTGGGGAGGGCACTGGGGGTCTTAGCAATGACTTTGGTACTAGCAAAGGCCTTCAGAAGTTTGCCAGAACGCTTTTTGCTAGCCTTTCAGAAACCTGTTTATCAAGGACTGTGGTCAAGAGGAGGAAGTCATCCAGCCAGCCTCAGCACAGGTACTGTCTGCTTGGGAAGCACTAAGAACTGACCCTCGAGGGGCTCTGGCTACTGCTACAGGGCCTTCCCTAGAAAGGCCTGGGTGTGGGGACTGGCCATCCCACCCCTTGAAGGACATCCTAGAGATGGGGCGGGAGAAGGGAGAGCTGCCCAGGACAGGGCATTCTAGAAGAGGCTAGTGCCGGTGGGAGAGGAGCCAGGAGAAAAAGGATTTGGAAATAAGCAAAAAACATGTGGGAGAAAGGACTGCTGAATCAGGACCAGGTGCTGGAGCCCTCGCCAGTGCTGGCCTGAAGCCTGCTAACCACATTTCTGTAGCCTCTGTGAATGAAGCAGAGAGCAGCAAGCCAAGAACGCTGGCTTCTCGGTGGTCACCTTCCATGAAGTCAGAAGGAGAAATGGGGGGGCATCATCTGGAATCCCAATCTGTCTAAGGAGCCATCCGTACAGGTGGAGACAGAAAGACAGACCCGGGGAAACACAGAGTGTCATTTGTACTCCATGGAGAGGGCTCTGCCATGCATGCTCCCTCTGCCTGCCCCATGCTTAAAGCAGAAGTCCCCGGGATTCCGATCCCTCGTGTTCCAGTCTAGCTGCTCTAAATGGCCCTTTTAATCCGGGGGGGGGGGAGGCTTAAGGGGTGTAATGGCTTCACTAGGGTGTCTGCATTCCCAGGAAGGCTTCCGCTTTCCATTTAGAAAGAAAGGCTTCAGCTTGTGTGAAGGAATCCCGGGTACTGAGTAATCGCCGTAATAAGATTGAATATGAAGGTGACCTATAGAAGCATGGTAAATACACGATTTTCTCTGCTCAGTAAGTGAATTTTGATTATAACTCAGCACTTGCCTCCAGTCCTCGAATACTGTTAGCATTCTCAGGAAAGCCTGGGAAAGGACAAAGTGCAAATATGCTTCCACAAAGAAAAACACAGGCTTCCCAGCCCTCTTTGTAGCTGCACACAACTTAGAAAATTGAAATCAAGGTTGCCGTCTCTGTCCTTGGTCACCATTTCATGTACCAGCCTGTTCATACAAAGTGCAGGGAAGCACCACAGATCAATAGCTATTCTGGGTTAACATTGCCACATCGTTTTTTTCTTCAAAAAAAGAATCCCCCCCCCCCCCACTTAGATTGCCACTTATTATATCCAAGGCATATTTCTGTGGTCTGTCTATGGAAATGAATGCTTAGAAGAAGCACTTTTCCTTTGAGGTTTTATTCACTTTTTAACGTAAGTGATGGGGCCAGCCATGTGCCTGTAGAATTGTTCCTTTAAAAGCTCTGCAAATGGCTGTCAGCCCCCAGGTTTGCAAAGCAGGTAAAACTTACCTGATGGGCCACCTGGATCCTGGAAGCACACAAGGTGCTTATCGAGACCACCATAAAGTGCTCTGGTTTGCAGAGGTCTCTCTGCCTGGCACAGCCTCTGAATCCTGTGCACGCTGCCAGACCCCCGGCAGCATTAGCAGTCCTCACCTTGCTTTTACCTTGCTGACGCTTGTCTGAGCAAAACCTCAAAGTGGTTTTTTTATGGGAAATGAAAAGCCAAATGAATATGTGTTTCAAAAAGTGAGCCACGGAAAATAGCCTCCCAAAGCATGTGTCACCTATTTTTATGTTGCTGCTTATATGGTTTCTAAGTGGGTTAAAGGCTTGAAGTGACAACTTTTAAAGTTCCTCATGGAACCCCACAAGTTATGTACAATAACATGATTTTTTTAAAGATTTTATTTATTTATTTGAGGGAGAGAGAGAGCACAAGCAGGGGGAGCAGCAGGTACAGGGAGAAGCGGGCTCCCCACTGAGGAAGGAGCCCGATGCGGGGCTTGATCCCAGGACCCCAGGATCATGACCTGAGCCGAAGGCAGACGCTTAACCAACTGAGCCACTGAGGCGTCCCAACATGATTTTTTTTCTTTTTTGGAGGAGAGTGCTATAAAGCACATCCACCTCTAGGAACTCTTGTTAGCCTCACAGAGCCATGGGCGTTCCTATGTCCATTTTAAAGGGGAGGACGGGAAGGCTCAGAGAGATTGAAACTTTTCAAGGGCCCACAGCTGGTCAGAGCTGACCCTGAGCCTCCAATCCTGACTCTGACCTCCTGGGTTTCGGGCAGCAGGACAACTTACCAATATCCAGGCAGACATCACTGCAAAATATTCACAGATGCATTTCACCCCACCCTACCCCACCTCAAGATCTTAGCACCCCTCTCCTCCATCATCAGCAGCAGTGAGCCATACAAATTCAAACTTTGGAAATGCTAAGTCTCATAAACAATTTTTAAAGGTATTAAAATGCAAAACAGGAGTAAACAAAATTTCTTGCCACAGGGAAGTAACTAATGTAAAGTGACAAAATAATGGGAGTTCGAATGCGGTCTCAAAAGTGGCCATAAAATGGAATTCAGAATCATATTTTAGTATGTACGCCATACACTTGCTTTGCCAAGGGTGACTGGCAGCAAATTCTCGTTTATAAAACTAAGGCATGAAGGTAAAAAGAGACAGTGGAATGCGGGGAAGGAGAGCGAGAGTGAGAGAGAGAGAGAGAGAGAGAGAGCGCATAGGAAGGAGAGAGCACCAGCAGTTGAGCGGAGATGGTGCTAGTCACAGATGGGGTATCTCAGAGAGCCAGTTCCTAGGTCTGTGCACTATAGCAGTCCCAGGGCGGTCCATCACCCTCCACCCAGGTCTGGCCACCCATAGGGCCTCCGGGCAGCTGCCCCTCCTAGGTACCTCCAGGAATCGGGGTGGGGGTAGGGGAAAGGCACCCATCAGTGCTGACCCGCGGGGCTCTGGTTGAGGAGAGCCTGACGCTTTATGGGAGTTTATAAAGTGATGAGCAACAAGCAACACTTTTCCTACCCAAGAGCAGCGGTGGGTCGGAATGACAGACCCAGGCTCACGGAGACGGTTCCGGCGCTCCTGCTGCGGACGCGCGCTCCTCGCGGTCACTCAGCCCTGCGCACAGTGAGGAGGGCAGGAAAGCAACTCCCAGTGAGTCCATCCTTTATTTTCAAACAGAGCCAAGGTGGCTCCGAGTTTCCCGTTTGGGGAGCTCATCTGCGCCACCGCCACCCCCGGCACCGTCTTCCTCTCTTTCCCAGCAGCCCTAGCCAAGGGCTCTTCATTCGCCTCCCCATCGGTCTGAGCTGGGAGGTGGAGCGGCCTTGCCAGATCCCGGATTTGGGCTGTTTCGGGGGAAAGGGCATTGACCTGAAGGCACAAACGCAGAGGCAGCGGCGCCAGACGCGCAGCCAGGCGGCCTGCGCTGATTCAGACAGCAGCTCCCAGCCGGTGTCATTATTACACAACTGCAGCGAATCCTGCCCCCTCCCGTTCTCCCGTCCCCCGTGCGAGGGGCGCAGCCTGCTCCCAGCAAGCGAACTCCTCCTGGTCTTCCCATCCCTCTCTCTCTCTCTCTCACTCACAACGATAAACACTTCGCAGAAAGAGCCCCTTCACCCACTCGCGGGTTCCGTTCTTGGGGGTTCCTGCCCCCCCCCGTCCCCCATAGCTACTTCAGCGGTGACCAGAAGGGGCTTCCAAAATCCATGTGCTTGCCTGCCTTTCCAAACACATGGGACGGTCTGCAATTTGGGTAACTTTTCAAATCCCGTCTCCCGAACACTTGCCCACGAATATTTGGGAGCGAGAAGAGGACGCCCCCCTACTCCCTACACCACCCTTGCTTCTGACCCCGACCGACCCCACTCGTAGGCTGACAGCTTGGGGAGGGGGGCGAGAGGCTAGACCATCACTCCAGTCGTTCCTGCCAGTCCGGGAAACAACACGCTGTCGCCGAGAGCACAAGACACTTAGAAAGCGAGAAGGATGGGGTGCCTGGGTGGCTCAGTCGTTAAGCGTCTGCCTTCGGCTCAGGTCACGATCCCAGCATCCTGGGATCGAGCCCCGCATCCAGCTACTTGCTCGGCGGGGGCCCTGCTTCTCCCTCTCCCACTCCCCCTGCTTGTGTTCCCTCTCTCGCTGTGTCTCTGTCAAATAAATAAATAATCTTAAAAAAAAAAAAAGAAAAAAGAAAGAAAGAAAGCGAGAAGGAGCCGCGGCAACCCCTCCGGGTACCCGGCGCGTCCTAGCATTTGCCGGGAGCTCCAGGGTGAGTGTGTGTGTGTGTGTGTGGAAGGGCTGGAACCCGAGCCGCGCGAATATAAAATGATAGACAGCAACTCACCTTTAGGTTGTGCGTGGGGTTTACAACGCAGACAAGTTGCCCAGCAGCGGAGAAAACCCGTTTAGCCTTGTAGTGTTGAAAGCGGAGGTGAATGAGATCTAACACAGCCCCAAAGCACTGGGTAAAGAAAAGCATCACAACTTTTGGGGGGTTGTTGGCACAGGGAGGCAGCGGAAGAAGCTGTTAAGTCCTTGGGCTCTGGAAGGAGCGCAGCCTCTGAGACACTCCGCTCCAGCCCGGCTTAGCCTGCCTTCAT
This sequence comes from Zalophus californianus, assembly GCF_009762305.2. NCBI lineage: Eukaryota > Metazoa > Chordata > Mammalia > Carnivora > Otariidae > Zalophus > Zalophus californianus. The sequence continues at coordinate 56,029,753 of NC_045597.1, forward strand.
ATTCATCATCAAAATAAGACGGTTAGAATCTTGCAGCAGTGAGGCGGCCAATCAAAAGGACAGAAATGTTATCCTTGAGGTGCAGAGACAGCCAATAACAAATGCCTCCCCTACCGAAACTCCCTGATGAATTGAGCCTGGCAGAGAATGTATTATTGAACATTACCATAGATCAGCACATTGCATTTATCTTGTGATTACAGCCAACCATACATAATGCTGGGGAGATAGGCTGACAAAATTGATTGCTTAATGTGTCTCCATTTATTAATTGACTTAATTTAACATGAGAGCCTTTCTTAATGCGCTGGTAAAAACGTAAAGCATTTAAACCGCCAAATAGTAAAACACCCTGCTCCAAAGTAGGCAGATGGATAACGCAGATCAGGGCTCGACTCACCAGAGCTGGTTGGGAGAAAATCAAATATTACAAGACTCTGATTCCAGATAAGGATTTGGCAGCATAGAAACGTGCATCTTTCAATCTTGTGCTCTCTGCAATTTGGATTTCAGCCCCTTGATAAATCTTACTTTCCAATCTTTATCAAAGGAAAGGATCCCTAAGAAATAAAAGCATCTGGAGGTGGTAGTGCTGGGTGTGTGTGTGTGTGTGTGTGTGTGTGTGTGTGTACCATAATTACTGAAGCCTGAAAATATTAAAGCATAGAAATGCACAGAGTATGCTTCTAAAAATAATGAAATCCCTGGTGCATGAATGCACACACACAGAAAAACCTACACAGAGAGGAAAGTGGCTTGTAAATCAGCAAAATAATTACAGATGTGAGGAGGGCCTTTGCTTGTCATTCATTTGCATATTGGTGGGCAGCAAATTGCTAATTAACCACTAGATTGTTGGAGACATTAAAATAGGGATTAGGAGCACACATACCACATCATTTGCTTGTTTCCATGAATGCCAGCAGCACATTTCTATGCTAGAGCAGGCAGAGGGCATTCCAGTCTCCTGATTGCACTCCCTCTCCAGAACGGGGCTGGCGGGGGCACTAAGCCCACTGACTGGTTCTGGAAGAAAGGCTCCTGAACAGTACACAAAGTTCTCCAGGGTATCTTGGGAACTAGTTCTGATGGCTTAGTCAGTCTTTGCCCCTAATACAGGAGAGTTGAGTGTGTTGTTTTTCCCCTTGTCTTTAATTGTTTCTCTATTGAGAAGTCACCCAGTACCTGGGTGTGGATGAATCAGCCATGTGTATGGATTGCACTTCGAATAGGAGCCCATTGTTCCATCCTGAAGGGCTCTCACTCTCCTCTGGCTACAGTGCTTGGGTTGTAATGTATGCAAAAGCATGCACACACCTAGGACATCCATATCTATGACCTGGTCAGGAAATTAAAACAACAACAGATTTAAAATATAGGGGAAAATGCATAGGTTTACTAAAACCAGGACAAAGGCGGGTGTTAGTTTTAACTTGAATTTAAAACCAAACCAATGTTTTAAGAAACAAGTAAGCCAAACACCTAATTGGGTGCTTCCATTTTAATTAATGGAAACTTTGTACTTTCTAAAAATAATTGCACTGACACAAAACTAGAAGGTAACAACATTTGAACTGATTAGAAACTCATACAATCTGTTACAACGTTACAGGAGATAAGTCCCTAGAACCTCTCATTACATGGTTCATAAATAAGGGCTGCTGGACCACAATACCCGAATTTGCTTTCTGAAGTTTTCATTTTCCAGAACAAGTTTGTAGCAATCCAGCAGGAAAGCATTCAGTGTTCTTTCATTGCCTCATTTAAAAAAAAAATAAAATAAAAGTAAGCATATACTCTCATAGACTCCTTCAAGACACGATTTACAATTCAGAAATACCCAGACTACCCCTTTCTACATCCTCTGTTAGAATGGAACCATTATCTTGTTTGTTTCTCCCATTGTATCACCTCAGACAGGTTTCTTAACCTCACTGAGGCTTGGTTCCCACACTTGTCACATGGGGATAATAGAAATTTGTCTCTCAAGGTCATTGTGAAGACTAAGATGATGTATCAGGAAGTACCCGGCACAATGTCTGATTCAAAGCAGCCTCTCAGTACTTGAGTCTATTGCACATCTCTATGCAAGGGTGATTATTTGGCAGCATGTTTTTTCTTCCTGCTCCATGAAATATTTTTCCTCATGGATATTCACCCTATCCTCAAGGGCCACACAGGTATGAAAACAGTGGACTTGGCTCCTGCTATGTTCTCAAGGGTAGGTATTCCTGATATGACCTGGAGACCGGGTCTGGGAGTAAGGGCTGAGGGGCTGAGGAGTGCATTGTTGACATCAGCAGTGAGGACAGTGCCACAGACCTGCTCTTGTGGATGCTCTTCTTTGGTCCCAGACTTGAGCCCTTGCTCTAACTCTCTACCCAAACACTGGTTTATGTCACTCTGTTTTAGAATATTAAGTACATCATCTGTCTTCAGAATCAGTCCTCAAAATAATCACCCGTTGAGAAATGTTTGGAATTAACCCTAACAGCAGATGCTCATGCTTCATGTCTCCAAAATAGGATGGCACAAGCCAGCCTTCAAATAGAGATTTAGAGCTTTGTCACTGTTTACCACTAAGGTGCCCCTCTGCAATCGTCACACTAATGTGCTCATGCTACCCATGATGCCCAGGGCTTCCCCTTCACCTCTGTAGCAACGATTTACATTTTATTTGGACTAGAAAGTCCCTGAGGTTGGTAATCAGACAAATTGTAATTCAAACCCTATATTGCTACTTACTGTTACGGTTACAAATTATTTTATTTCACTGATGCTTAGTTTTGTTGTCTGTAAAATGAAGCTAATAATGCTCTTGAAAAGTAGCTTAAAGATTAAATGAGATAATATAGGTAAAGTGACCAGCCCAGGGTCTGGTTTTTGTAATAACTTTAATGAGAAGCTCTAATCTTCTTCTTCTCCTTCTTCTTCTTCTTCTTCTTCTTCTTCTTCTTCTTCTTCTTCTTCTTCTTCTTCTTCTTCTTCTTCTTCTTCTTCTTCTTCTTCTTCTTCTTTCTTCTTCTTCTTCTTTTCTTCTCCTTCTTCCTCTTCTTCTTCTTCTTCTTCTTCTTCTTCTTCTTCTTCTTCTTCTTCTTCTTTTCATCAAAAATATATTTGTTCAAGTCAACCCAAAGTGTTGGTAAAGATGTGGAAGAACCAAAAATTTCAGGCACTATTGAAAACCACTTTGGAAAACTGGGAATATCTACTAAAGCTAAACGTATCCATACCCTGTCTACGACCCAGAAAGTCCACTCCATGTGCCCAACAGCAATGTGAGCGTGTGCTCACCAGAAGATTTGCACTAGGATTTTCACTGCAACATTGCGGCTATACCCACAGTGGTTACAAACTGGACACAACCTAAATATCAACAATAAAATGGGTAAATTGCCTTATTTTGTCCTCTTTTTGCTAAATACTACATAAAAATGAAAAAGTGAGTTATCTGCTACATGCAACAATGTAACAACATGGGTGGATCTCACAGATGTAATTCTGAAGTCAAGAAGCCAGGTATGAAAGAATACATGTTGTGTGATTCTATTTATATGAAGTTCAAGAACATAGACAAGGTAATCTATGGTGTGGGAGATCGGGGCAGTGGTAATCTTGGCAAGGGGTTATGGCTGAAGTGGACACAAGATAGGTTTTAGAAAGCTAAGTATATTCTGTTTCTTGGTCTGTGTTCTAATTTTGTGAATGTTGCGGGTTGAAATTTTTTCCGTAAAAACAGATATGGTTGAAGCTCTAACTGCCAGGACCTCAGAATGTGACCTTAGTGGGAAATAGGGTCATTCCAGAGGTGATCAAGTTAAAATAAGGTCATTAGTGCAAGCTCTAATCCAATACAACTAGTGTTCTTACAAAAAGGGAGAATTTGGATACAGAGACATACACACAGGGAGAATCCCATGTGAACATGAAGGTAGAGATTGAGGCAAAATATCTATAAGTGAAGGAACACAAAGTATGACCAGCAAACCACAAGAAGCTAGGGTCAAGTTGTGGAACAGATTCTCCCTCACAGCCTCCAGAAGGAACCAATCCTGCTGACATTCTGATCTCTGATGTCTTGTTTCCAGAACTGGAACACAATAGATTTCTGGTGTTTAAGCCACCCAGTTTATGGTACTTTGTTATGGTAGTCCTAGCAAACTAATGCCATGAATACATCTATTTTGTGAAAATTCTTTAGGCTGTGGACTTACCATCAAGGCACCTTTCTTGTATGTAAGATACATGCCCGAAATAACACAAAAGTAACATGTGGATGAGCACATAATTGCATTTTGAAATAGCAAAGTACTTCATTAAGATTTTAAAAGTCTGTTGAAGTACAAAGGGAAATACTTGATTACATAAAATGTTAAATTCTGTCACATAATGTCTAACAACTGAAATGAAACAAACAAACAAACACCTAACATGTTGGTGTTATATATTTACAGCAATTATGACAACAAAAGATTTGTATTCCTGATAAGGAACTCTTGTACACACATTTTAAAGAACTAAAATTATATAGAAAAATATAGATGAAGGATATAAACAGATTACACAGGAGCAGAAATAAAAACATTTTTTAAAGATTTTACTTATTTTAGAGAGAGAAAGAGCGTGCAGAGGGGGAAAGGAGCAGATGCGGAGGGAGAGAGAAAGGGAGAAAATCTCAAGCAGACTCCGCACTGTGTGTCTAGCCTGACACAGGGCTCGATCCCACAACCCTGAGATCATGACCTGAGCCAAAACCAAGAGTCAGAAGCTTAACTGACTGAGCGAAACCAGGCACCACAGAAATGAAAATATTAATAAATGAAAAATGTTTAATAGAACTAGAATTCTAAGAAAGGTCAATTAAAACAAGATAGCATCTTTTGCTTATCAAATTGGCACTTTTTGTTTTTAAACAATGCTGTCCAGCATTGATGAATCTTCTGTGAGACTTGACATTCTCATCTACTGGTGATAAGACTAATAGTAACAAACATATACATGCCTGGAGCATGTCGGGCCCTATGCTAACCACTCAGCTTATGTACCCAAGTGTCTCCATAGTCTGATGTCTTATTTTGCTCTTCACAGCAATCCCCTGAGATAAGCATTATTTTTCTTATTTCTAGACAAGGAAGCCATGACTCAGGAAAATGAACTTGTGCTGCGTTATTCAACTAGTAAACGGTAAAGGTAGGACTTGAAACCTCGACTTCTCCAGTGCCAGATACTGGAATTTACTGCCTCTGAGAGGGTAAACTTATTGTGCCCTTTCCTTAAAAACGATTGGACAATATGTATCAATGCCTGAAAAGATTCATAAACTTTGACCTACTAACTAAATTTGTAGGAATCTGTTCTTATGCTATACGCAGAAATGTCAACAAAGACTTAACTACAAGGATATTCATTGCTGTATTGCTTATACCAGTGGAATAAATAGAGAAAACCTATGTGTCCACAATAGAAGTGCACTTAAATAATTTAAGATATATCTATTCAAAATGTGGAATAAATTATAGCTATAAAAATATGTTTCTGGAAAAAATTTAGAAAGACAGATGCGTAAAGCTATTCATTGCAGCACTATTTATAATAGTAAAAGACTAGACACCTCCACATTATCCCTCTGTAGGGGACTGATTGCATAAACTATATACCTCTATATAATGGTGACCATTAGCCTTAAAAAGAAATGACAGTTATCTCCAAATACTGTTATGGAGTGAATTCAGGTGGAATTAGTAGATAAAAAAATATGAAGAATCTCATGCATAATATGCAAGTGTTTATCTTAGAATGGGGGATATGTATTTTTATTTATGCTTTAAAAGTAGAAGAATAAATAAACCAAAAACAAGGTCACTGATGGGGAGAGAAGGGAAGAGGGAGAAGGCAGAAATGAAGCTAGACTTCTCTGAATATACCTTGTTCTGTAGTTTGACTTTGAAACCTTGAAATTAATCTATATAATTATGAAACAAAAATAAAAGCAAACTAAAACAAATCAATAGTTTTTCAAGTTGGTGGTAGATGCACACAGATAGGACAATTTTAGGTGACTTTGGTACATGATGGTATGACTGTAAATCTTTAGTAAAATATACTCTAAGAACAAAAGTAAATTAAAAGTTTAACTACTTTTAGTAATCATATTCTTAACAATAGTGTTTGTAGTGGCTTAAAAATATAATACCGCCTTCAAAAAGTAGAGCTAGACCCCCTTCCCATGAAGGTGAGACAGACTTAGCGATTTGCTTCTAATGAAAAACGTGGAAATGATGATGTGGGACTTCTGAAGCTAGATCATCAAAGAGAATTGTGGTTTCTCCATTGTTCTCTTGGATCCCTAGCTCTGGGGCCAGCCTTCGTGCCATGAGCCCTCTGGAGAAACCCATACAGAAAGGCACTAATGTCTCCTACCAGGAGCCAGTACCAACTTGCCAACCATGAAAATGAGACCCCATGGAAGCAGATCCCTCAGCCTGGACCGTGCTATCAGCTGACTGCAGCCCTGGACACATTCCTTACTGCAATCTTTGGGAAAGTGCCCACCAGAACTACCCAGCTGAGTTGCTCTCAGATTCCTGACCTACAGAAACTGTGGCATAATCCATGTTTCATGTTGCTTTAAGCCACTGAGTTTTAAGATAATTTGTCATGCAGCAATAGATAACTACAGAATTTGTGCTAGGAGTAGGGTGCCACCATAACAAAACCCTAAAATTTAGGAGTGACTTTGAAATTGGGCATTGGACAGAAGCTGAACGTATTAATGAAATCCTAAAGGGCCTTGAAAGGACTGTTAGTAGAAGCCCAAGGTCAAGAAGGGCTTATTTTTGAAGAGTTTGTGAGTGTGGTCTTGTCTGAGTGGGCCACAACAAGAATTGTAGGAGATCCCTGGAGTTTTTAAGAGAAGTAAATTGGCGGAAATGCCATAAGCTTGGATTGAAAGGGGGCAGAATCAGTATAAAATGATGAGGTCTTTGGACCCTGAAGCTTCCGCAGGCAGAAAGCAAGCTGAGAAAACTCTTCCGCAAAAGACCTGGGCTGCCTTTCTCAACAAAGAGGGTGACCTAGAGGGTGGAATGAAGAGCATAGAGGCTGGGCCTGAGAGTTAAGGAGACTCATTTTCAGGCCTTGAGTCCTAGTCAAGGAACTTCTAACATTTGCCCTGATGGATTTTGCTATGGGTCAGAGGCTCCTATGTGTCTCCTGTTTCCCTCTATTTTGAAAGTGTGTGTGTGTGTGTGTGTGTGTGTGTGTGTGTGTGTGTTGGTGTGGGGGGGTCCATAGTAATTATCCTATACTTGTACCACCATTTTATGTATTGTATGTTAAGTGTGTGTATGTATGATGAGGTGGCAAATAACTTTTCTTTTTAGATCATAGGTCTTCAGGCTTTGAGAAACCATACTCAAGGAGATGTACTCTAGGAATCCTGAGGCATCTCCTCCACACTGAGACCTCATTTAGGTAACAAGATCCTGGACTTCAAGCTAATGCTATATAAGAATGATTTTTGGGGAGCCTTGGAAAGGTAAGTGTATTTTACATTTGCATTGTAAATCAGTAAGCCAGAGGAGAGTAGAAAGAAATATGCCTGCAAGTTCTTTGACATTGCCCTTTCAATGGATGGAGATTAATTGTCCTCCCCTTGAAAATGAGCAGACATAGTGATTCACTTATAATAACAATGTGATAGACAAGACAATGTGTGATTTTTGAGGCTGGATCATCAAAGGCATCGCCATCTTGAATACTCACTTTGGGGGAAGCCAGAAATCATGCTGTGAGGACCCTCCAATAGCCCTATGAGAGCAACTGAAGTCTTCTGCCAATGTCCAGTCTTCTGGCAGCAGAAGACTGCCAGACTTCTGGAAGACTTCTGGAAACAGATCTCCCAGCCCCAGTCATGCCTTCTGATGATGGCAGCCCTGGCTAACATTTTGTCTGCAATCTCATGAGAGGCTCTGATCCAGAACCATGCAGCCAAGTTGCTTCTGATTTGCTCCTTCATAGACACTGTGACATCATTAGTGTGTATTGTGGCTTTGCACCATAAGTTTTGGGGGAATCTGATGTGTGTGTATTGTTGATGAAGCAAATGGGTAATTACGTTGGTGTCATTGGAGTAAGAGACAGGAGCCACGGGTTTAAGATTGATGAGGTTAAAAAAATACTGTAGTCTTGAATTCAAATGGCAATAATTGCAATGGCATATTTTATGTTAAGGAGCAGGCAGAGGAGAAGGAGAAAGAGGAGGAGGAAAAGGAGAGCAAAAGCCAAGTTTCTTAATTCTGTCCACAGAAAGGACTTTGAAAAATGAGTACCTTAAAACCCAGATCGCAGCTTCCATATAAATTTTCCCACTTAAAAACAAACTAGATCTTTTTGAAGAAATGTCTTGTTCCAGATCTGGAGCAGAAAATGTTTACGATGAGCCTGGAACATCTCATCACACCAGAAAGTAAGGATGCAATGAAAAAAAGTACTAGAAAAAAATGCTAGGGTTTTCTTAAGGATTCAGAAAACAATGCGAAGAGGCCCCCTACTAGCTGAAGATGGGACAATTGAAGCATGATTAAGAACAATAACTGTAATGGACTAAAACACATCAAATATGTTTAAACCCATGCATTCATAGTGATACTAGAAAAACTAATTAGTTCTCTTTGGCTCGTAGTTGGCATTTAATTCATTATTTTGATTATCAGTGAATGAAAGGAATAAATTAGGCATTTATCCTGCCTTTCTTCTATGAATGATACCTTGGTATAATTAGATAGCCAATGAGGAGAAGTTTCTCTTTGTAGAAGTACTCCAGTTCACAAATGAAGAAATAATGGTAAAATGAGAATATACTTTTTGGAAGTTCCTCATGACATAATGGATCTGGGCAGCGAGTATCACTGCTGACATCACAGAAGGACAGCCAGGTCGTGTGTGCCACCTGGGATTTCTACAGCATTGCCTGCAGAGCACTCTGGCCAAAGTAACAAATGTGCGTCTGATTGAACTTCTAGATGTAGCTCCAGTTATTAGGGGATCTAGGGGACAGAGAGGCAGGATAAATGACAACATGAGGATCTGACTAGCAAAATCCAGCTTGTAGGAAAAATAACAGGTACACTGCAGAGACAGAGAGAGAGAGGAGAAAGAGAGAGAGAAATCAAGTTTCAATTAATTTTTATAACATGCAAAAATGCCCAGTGTATATTGAATTAGGAAAATCAGGATATAAAATTGTATTTATAAAATAAGTCCATCGTATTTTTAAAAGAAACATGCAGTACAAAAGAAAAGAAATGTAAAAAAAATAGTTAACAGTAATCTGTGGGCAGCAGGATTGTTGCTAATATTTCAATTTGTTCTATATGTGCCCAATCTGTTTTACGATCCAAATATTTATTTTACAATCACTACATTATCTCTTCTTTGGAAGAGGACAAATAGGTAACGTAGTGAACATATGTCTATAGTCAAGAAAAAGTGCGTATCATTATGAAGTACTTGTTATTTCACATGGTGGTCCTGTGATTCTGTCCATGGAGATTCTGTTTTCTTCAAAAATGTGCACTAATCCCATTGGATTGTGATGTGTTGGTGGGTCCTGTCTCCCTAGTTGCAGGTGTATATTTTACTAAGGGTCCTATGGAAAAGACCCGAATCCAAAGGAATGAATCAGCCCTCCTAACTTTGAGATAGTTCTCCTAGAACATCTGAGACGTTCGGTTAGCCCTCATAGAACTGTTCAGGAAGGTCAGCATCTAAATAGGAAGCCCGACTTTTGGCAGATGACAAACAGGAAAAGGAAACAAACAGCTTCAACACAGCTCAGGTTGGGTACAGATGGTCCAAAAGCAACAAGTTTATTCTGTAATGTTGCCAAGGCAACAGCAGCTGCTCCTGTCGTGGTGGAGGGTGGGGGAGGGGGAAACAGTAGAAATGAAGAAGCGGAATGATGCTGTAAATCTTTCCTAGGAAAATAGGAAAAAATGCTATAAAATATTGAATACTTTCCGGGTGAACATACTTCCATAACACGTGAAGGGTCATCAGTGAAAGGCAAATGGTGTTTTTCATATTAGAATCTGCCTAGACCCAAACAGGAGTCCAGTGTCTGTTGTCATATTGTCATTTTCCCTTCCATGACTCCCAGCAGCGGTGGACAGGGCTTTCTTACGGCTCTATCCTCTTGAGTGTGAAAACGCATTGACGTTTTCTTGGGACAGGTACTGCGGCATCTGGTCAGGAGGCTGAAAGATGCTTATTATTATGTTTTTACCGTGTCTGGACTTGAGAGGGAAGAAGAGAAGAAAGGAATAGCGTTGGGCTTCCTCCTCCCCTTCTCCTCCCTTTGGCTCTTGCCTCCGCTTCTTTTTAGCTGCAAAGGAAGAGGCTGAAGGGAGGAGAGTGTGGCAGTGAGCGGAGGGAGAGAGAGAACAGCAGGTCTGGGGAATGTGCTAGAGATATTTTCAGCCAACGGGTTGTGCAGCCAACAGGCTACCTGGCCAGAAGGCAGCCCCCAAAGGGATGCTGGGAGCCTGGGGAAGAGCGCAGTCAGGAGCCCAGCTCTGCATGTAATGAGCCTTCGAGAGAGATCAGCACTGGACATGAAGACAGAGGTTCGGAAACAACTGGGGGGAGACGTTGGGCATCTCAGTCATTCTCCAGGCGGAGAAGCTGAGCGCTCTGACCTACCGGCTCAGGGAAAGGCTCTCTATCCTGCCTGAAGCGCATTGTGTGTGTTCAGAAGCTGATATAGTCTTTGGGTGGTTTTCACATGCTCAGAAGTAAAGAGAATTTAAAGCCCTGCTCATGCCCAGTGGGGGCTGAGTCTTTTTTCAAATGTCAAACCATTTCTATAGCAAGGCGGCGTGGCTTAGATAGGTCAAAAGCCTGAACTTGGAAGCCAGGCAGGTCAGGCAAACCTGGATCAGGACCCAGGCCTGCCCCCTGGAGCTGCTCAGACTCTTTAGTAGGAGTCACATTTACAAGGATAGCATCAGGGTCCCTGGGCCTTAGCTTCCTCTTCTGTCAATGCAGGCTCCTGGGCCAACCTCCTAGTGTTGGGCTGTGAATTTGGCAGAGTGCCTGGGACATTACTATGATTACCACTGTCATGTCAACTTGTCTTAGAAAAGTGGGAAGGCATGGATTTCACCTATGCTTGCTTCTTGGATTTGGAATTGACACTAGATAAGGTAAAAACCCTGACCAGAAAGCTCTGTCCCAAGCTGATGATGGGCCTATATTAGGATTCTCCAAAGAAAGAGAGCCAATGAGGTCTATAACTATATCTATGATAGAGAATTGGAATGGATTTATTTTAAGGAATTGCCTCACATAGTTGTGGAGGCTGGCAAGTTCAGAATCTGCAGGGCAGACGAGCAGCAGGTGCAGGGAAGATTTGATGCTGCAGTTCAAGTCCAAAGGCAGTCTGAAGGCAGAATTTCCTCATCTTCAGGGGAGGTCAGTTTTTTCCTATTAAGCCCTTCAAATGATTGGATGATGCCTGCCTCCCTTATGGAAAGCAATTTGCTTCACTCAGGCTCTGCTGATATTAAATGTTAACTCATTGAAAAAAAAACACACTTTCACAGAATTATCTAGAACAACGTTTGACCAAAATATCTGAGTATCATGGTCTAGCCAAGTTGACAGAAAAATTAGCCATCCCAGGGCCCTTAGGGCACCGTCCAAACTTTGGTATCACCTCACAAATCAGTAACTGTGACCCCAGAGAGTCACTCACACAATGAATAGGGTCCCATTAATGCGGTTAATGTCATGGCATATACGCAGACTAGCTGGGGCCAGATCTCACTGTTTCTTTATTTGCGCTGTCCCCTTCCTTAGGAGAGGCTCAAAGCATGACAAAAGTCGATAGCAAGAATTCTGTAGAAAAGGCAATTTTTACTACAGATCCTGGGGCTAATATGTATTTATTCCAATGTCTTACATAGTAAGTGAAAGAGGAGCATATTCAAAGGGAGCCCTAGCCTGGGGACCAGGAGCTCAACACTCTACCCTGCCATCTAGGCAAGTGTCTTAACCCACAGCAAAGCGGATGCTTATACCTGCCCCAAATCACGCAGCAGTGGGGAGGGTTTGCTAGGATGATCTATGTAAAAGCACACAGGTATCAACTGTACTCCAATCTGGAAAGAGGGTTGGACGCTACAACCTTGCTGGGGTAATCTAACTTTTCCAGAAGAGCCTCACTGTCTAGACAGAAAGCATTGCTGCTTTTAAAACAGAAAGGAAGGAAAGAGAGAACCGAGCCTCATAACTCTGAGCCTGACACCTCGCTCTTTTCTTTTCTTTCTTTCTCTAGAGCAAAATTTCACTATGTCTTGACAGCGCCTCTCTGTTATTCCTCCAGCTTATGGCTGCCTGCCCGTCTTTCTTTGTCTGGTGCACACGCGTGGTACAGAGCCCTTTCTGTCAGCTGTTGTCAGGAAAGGAGTGTGTCCTGGGTGGGAGTCCAAGGACAAAGATGAGACAGAGGATTTTCAAAGGTGCCTTTCACGGGTCTAGGGAAAGAGGCTCTCTTAGACACTGTTGCTAGAAGTGTAAATCGGTACAATATCCTGGAGGACAGTTCAGAAACACATAGAAATACATGTCAAAAGGGTATGTGTCCCAAACAACTCTGCTCTAAGAAGTTTATGCTAAGGAAGTGACAGACAAGTATGCAAAATGTGCATACAAAGATACTCCTTATGGTCTTTTGATAGCAAAAAGCTGCAAGTAACCTAGATGTCCAATGGTATACAGGATTGAATTACAGTTCACCTTGAAAATAGAATTATTGAACGGTTAAAGATAATAAAATGATGATGTACATGTGTGTGTGCACATAACTATCTAAAGATATTCATAACATATCAAGAGACAAGTAGGTCACTAAATATTAAATATAGTATTAATTCCATTAAAAAACAAACACACATAAACATATGAAAAAGTTTTGGTGGATGTCTTAGTATGTTTGGGCTGCTATAATAGAATACCATAGACAAAGTGACTTATAAACAACAGATATGTATTTCTCCTAGTTCTGAAGGCTGGGAAATCCAAGATCAAGGCAGGAGCACATTCACTATCTAGTACGGATCCACCCTCTGTTTCATAGATGGTAATCTTTTCCCTCTGTCCTCACATGGAGGAAGGGAGGAGGGAGTTTTCTGGGGTCCCTTTTATAAGGGCATTAATCCCATTCATAAGCGTTCCAGCCTCATGGCCTTATCATTTCCCAAAGGCTGTACCTCCTAATCACACTGGAGGTTAGGATTTCAACATATGAATTTGGGTGGGGGGCGGGGGGACATGAACATTCAATCTATAGCGATGAATATACACCAAAATATTTACAGTGATTTTTCACTGGGCAGTAGAATTTTGGTTGACTGTTTTTATTTCTTTTTATTTATCTGTGTTTTCTATTTTCCTACACTGAACATATGATTACTTGTATACCTGAAAAAATAGGGGGAAAACTGCCTTCCTTAGATATTATTTACTTCTTTGTAGCCTGCCCACTCTTGATTAGAAGGGGAGTTCCGTGTATTCTTGAGAACCATCAGGACATCTGGGAAGGAAAATTGTTCTTGGCATTATTTCTGTTATTTCTCAACTTCCACTGGCATTTTGACATCAGCGTTCATGGTAACCCCTCAGGCTGATTTTCTTTCTTCTGTAGAAAAGAAACTCTTAGCAGACACAAACACTGGGCAGCTCTTTCCAAAGAGTCTGGATCATGAGCCATTATAAGGTAAAGCAGCCATGTACCTGGTACCCATAAAGAGGCCCTGGTACCCATATTATCATAAGGACTACAAATTCTTTGAGGTTTGTGGACATGAATCCATCAAGAAGGTTCTGAGGTTAATGCAAAAACCTGAAGTCAGGAATATAAACAAAGGTAACACTGAGAAACCTTGACAGGCGGGTGTGTATTTCTGTAAGGAGGGTTGATATTTTTCTTCTTTTTTGGCAGATCATGAGATCTGATATTTTTAGTGTATGCAATGGCAGGGCTTGAAAGGCTGCTATTTCTTGATAACCCTGGGACATTTTCCCCTGTCGGTAACCTAGAACACACTTTGCAGGTTGGACGATGCAGAAATGCCGGCGTGGACTCATGTTATGCTGTCCTTCTTCTGGGCTGTTGGCTTATATTTAGAGATTTTTGTCTCCTGACTGCACAAATATTAAGACAACTTAAAGTAGTCTCAGGCTTGTAGATCCTGAAACACAAAGCAGAAGGCCCAAAGTCACTCTGTTTCTTCAAGAGGGAGCAAAGAGTGCGTCCAGATGAGGGGACCAGGGGGTGGTAGGGAGGAAGGCCAGCATACTGCCCGTATATCGGCAATGTCAGGCTGGCTTCTGCTTTCTGATGAGCCTCTTTCCTGTCTCCACTCTCCTGTAACAATGGAGATGGTAGATTCTTCTCTTGCCATATCTCTACCACCTCAGAGCACCTACTAGCCTTCACTGCATCTCTCTCAAGACATTCCCTTTATCCTGCCTTGTGCTGTAGTAACATACAAATACTTCTTAGACTCGACTAGGTTGCAAGCTCCCGGAAGGCCCCGACAGTTTCTCGGTTGGCTTGGCATTGATGATATACAGTACCTAGCAGATGCAGTTAAAAAAAAAAAAATTCAGTTAAAAAAAATTCATTGAATGAACAAATTAATGAATGGATGAATAAACCATAGGCACTCAAAATTTGCTCATCTCCACTGGCAGAGAGGACAAGAAGGTGGAGCTCTTGAAAAAAAATTGATTTTCGATCTCCTGATGGTTTAATGGGGTGTGATTCTCCCTTCTCAGGGGAGGAGTGGCTCTGATACCCCTGACATCACTGCTCTGATGCTTTCCTACTCTTCCTCTCCCGGTAGAAAAAGTGAATTTAGCAATGAATCCAATGGACTCATTATCCAAGGACCTGTTCTCCATCTGGGGCTCTGCCTAGTCTGTTTCTCTCTGCCCACCACACCCCCCCCCCCCACTGTTAACCAGCTGTCTGATGATGGAACAGGCTCAGTCTTTCCACCTACAACCTATTAAATGGATTCATAAAATCAGCCCACGGGTATTTGTTATTCAACGATTACACGCAGAACTCCGAGAGGTACAATACTCATAGAATTTGGCGACTGACCAGTAAGGTGTCTTTTCATAGATGACATGACATAGCAGAGATAATGTAATCCCTCCCTTTTGCAGACGATGGCACCAAGCCATTCCAAGGCCTCATCATCATCTCCTCCCCCTCCCCCTCCTCCAATCATCAGCCACAACCTTTACCAAAGGCCCTGTGTACAGAGTACTTTGCTAAGTGTGTAAAATGAATACACGGAAGTGTTCGATCAATATATGCCTGTCCAAAGAATTGTTTTCCTGGTTTAGTTTTACATTGTGGACTGAAACGGAGACTATATCTTCCATTTCTAATGATCGCCTGGTGCTTTGTCACTGCTTTGAAGGACATGCTAATAACATTAATAGAACGCACAACAATTTGCTGGCCCTGTGCCTCTTTCCTTCTCATAGGCTCCAAAGGAGCGTGGCCACGGGCAGGCTCCAGGTGGTTCTATTAAAGGGGCCATGGTCTCCCTGATGGAAGCTCCTGGGAGAGGGAGGCTGGCCCTGTAATTAGGTAGCGCCCCCTCCTTGAGCTCCCCTGAGACGTGTGAGTGACGCATTCCCTCACACACGCATATCAGCCGTGCCTTCCCAACTCATGGGCTGCCTGTAGATCTCTCTTTAGTGAAGGAGCTCCACTCTCCCTTACCTCAGGTTTAAATCGAGGCTCAGACATGCCCCAAATCGCTGGGCCAAATCTGCCAGGAATCATAAAGGAAAAAAACATTTTTCCGGGAGTGAGTTATATATGGCAATGAATTCATACACTTTGTGTAGCTCCTCATTTCCTTCCATTATGTTAATTCTTCTAACTCAATAACCTAATTCCACCCCCCTGCAACACACACACACATTTTTTTTTTTTACCCAGGGAAGAAGCTGATTGATGTTGAAGTCAGAATCCATCCAATTTTGTGATGGTCTAAGTAGTCCAGGCAATTGGCCTGCAGTGACCTGCGGCAAGCTTCAGCCCATGCTAAACCAACCACGTGCTCAGCAGGCTTGTTTAGAGCGGCAAGGAGGTCAGGGGCGTGTCCTAGGTGTGCCTTCAGGAGTTTGTATGCGGCTGCGTGTCCTGGACAAGTGCCAAGGTCAGGAAACCTATAGAGGGTTGTCGTAATATTTCCTCTTTGCTCGAGAGCAGCCTGCCTTGGTGCCACTCGGGGAGGTGCAGCTCCAGCCTGTTGGCATCGCTCCCTCACACGGTCTGTGCTGACTCGGTACTTATTTATTATTCAATTATTAGAGTTATCGGGTGTGCTTATGGCTTATTACCCTCTGGATGCATTTGCAAGTAGGATAGGAAAAACCCACAGCAGCTTAATTTCTGGGATCATCAAGAAATGTGTACTTACTGTGAATCATTGTCTTTGTTTCATAAAGCTTCTCAAACCTTGATTTTCCATTTAGGGGCTACCTAAAATGTACATTTAAGTCTTTTATATGAAGTAGGTTAGAAGTAGGCATTACTGATCAAGAGGCTAGGCGAAGAACCAAGAGCCCGTGCTGTTAGGGAGAGGGCCCCATGCACTAAAACCTGCAGGGTGGTACCTGGCTCCTGATTATGTCAACATTTGCTTAACAAACTGCATTTCCATTTCTTTTTGGTCTTTCTCAGAAGCTTGTTCTGTCTCCAGTTTGTGGACAAACACATGTGTACACAAGCAGATGTAGACACACACACACACACACACACACACACACACACACACAGCAGCAACATTGCAGTCTTCTATCCACAACACAAACAAAGAAGCATTAGTAGTTGTCTGGGGATGAAGGAGACACATTTCAAGTCATCCCAGCAGACAACCACATGGATTCTTTCAGATGACAGAAGGTTCCTGATTTCCTGCATTGCCATATACCCTGATGCAGAAGGAAGGCTCTGAGTACCTATGGACCAACTGCACCCAGGGATGGTCTTCTCTGCACATAAGAGGATACAAGGTTCATAGAGGGCCAATAATGTTGCAGAACATTTCTCCCTCCTACTTAGGAAGAGAAGTGCTGGATGAAAAGGATCTGGGAACCTAAGTTTGATTGTTCTGGCTATAAATTTTCAGTGATGGTCAAGAAAAGAGAGGAACGTGAGAATTCTGTCATTTCTTCTTTCACATTTTCTCTCATTCCTGCCCTTGTCTTACTGCAAACCATCCCTGTGATTAGGTGGGACTCCAGCCACCCTGACATCACTACAGAGATCATCTGGAGCCCAAATGACTTCCTTGTCTCCTGGCAGCTCACGTTGAAAGTTCTGATCCTATCTACCAGCCAGGTATTTATCAGAAACATTGCTCTGCCTTCTTGTGGTTCAGGGTGGTGACAGGGCAGCAGTTAACTCTGACTTCTCCCATAGTACACCTGGATGTTCCATCCACTTACCTTTTCAAGGCTTGAACAGAATGTCCCAGAGTACTTACATGCAGCCAGAGCCTACCCAACTCTGGTTGCTCCCTGGAGAAGGGCCTGGGACTAGCCCATGGCAGAAGGCATCTGAAATAGCCCATATGAGGTTTTGCTAGATGGGCTGGGAGCCTTGGAGACGGCATCCCATTGGCTCCCACTCTAGTCTGGGTTCTAGAGCCTGTGGGGGAGTCACCATTTACTGAACTTAGGAGTCTACAGGAAAGCCAGAGGGCGGATCTCTTTCAGGGGTCCTGAAAACTGTGAGACCATCCAAGCAGATGCTTGGTCTCTTAGAGCAAATGCATGATTCACATGAATCTGAGTTGTGGGAGTTGGCTCTGCCCAGGGTCATACTCAATCTTAAAAGCAACGCTAACACTGAAGCCCTGGAGAGGAACATTCTGAGTAATTTGGACACTAAAGGAGTGTTCGCTGGTTGTCTATTGATTGTTCCTACAGCTGCTCTGTTATCCGGCCAGCAAGCAGCTCTGTCATCCACAAGCTGCTCCCTCCACATAATCTGCCAACTGCAACAGGACAAAATGCTCTTCCATGGGATGCCCTGTTACGCTCCATTTTCATCTCAGCATTCCAGTCCTTTAGATGCGTCTGCTGCAACAGTAAGTAGCTTCTATTGTATAGTTCCTGATGATACACTTTGGTTTGTCTCCTGGAAACACTGTTATTGCACCCCAGAGAGGCAGCCCCCAAACTGTTGCATTCAGCCTTCTTCTTGCTTGGCTGTTTGGATCAGATGACAAGTGTGCCTGATTCCACCACCATAACCAGCAATCTCTTACGGGACAGGCTTCCCAGAGGAAAAGCTCTGCCGTTGACATGCAAATGGCTGATCAAAAGCAGTCAGTCCCTTCCAAGAACAAGGTCTGTCTCCACCACATTGGGCTTTCTCATCTAGGCAAGGGGGAATGTTGGTATTTATCATCGGTCCGAGGCAGGGTTCTTCAGTTGTGGGTCGTGATTCAGTAGGGGGTTCTGAAATCAGTTTAGCAGGTTACAACTGCATTAAAAAATAGAATTGAACCGAGTAGAATAGAATAGACATACATAGGGGTACAGCTCATGTCATAAAGGCTGGTTTCTTTGTAAAATTTTCATTTTAGTGTAAACACACACACATAGATGTTATAATTAGATATAGATAAATGTGTGTACTGGTGTGGGGTATAAATGTATTTCTCTTTAGTTTTTAACCTTTATTTTAATTGTAAATACTGTTAAACTACTAGCAGCATATATACGATTTCTATTTTAAACACTAATTAGGCAAAACTCCGAATTTCCCCCACGATGGGTTGGGAACTAGGCCAGAGCTGAGACCTTAGAAACCTGCGGTCTGACCCTCCTCACCTCACCCCCGACCCCCAGAGGCAGCCACCATCCTGAACTGTATGATAATCACCCCCCGGGCCAGTGGATGTGGGGATGGTTCCAGATCGCGTGTTTACAAACAGCACCGCTGTGAAGCGTCTCCCTCATTTTCTTGGCACACGGGAGAGGGATGTTGGGTTTGTGATTCCTGCGTGTTCTACACGAGGGGGTAGGTCAGTGTTTGCACCCGTCCTCCCCTCCCCCACCAGCCCACACCTGGGTCTGTTCAGATGTATTTCTGACTGTGGATTGTGACCCACAAAGTTGGAAAACATGTCTAAAGACCCTAAGGTAAGAACAGTCCTTTCTCTCCCCTCCCTTCCGTGCTGGATTTTGTAACAGTAAGAATTTTCTCATTGCTGTGTGTGTGTTTGGGGGGGGGGGGGGGGGGGGGGGAAATTGGGGCAGGTGAAAGATAAAAGGACGCTCACATTATTGAGCACTTGTTACCTGCCACACACAGAGCACGGCACTTTACCACTTTAGAGGTACTTTCTCCGAAATCTTTTTTTTTTAAGATTTTATTTATTTATTTGACAGAGAGAGAGAGAGAGAGAGAGAGAAAGCAAGAGAGCACAAGCAGGGTGAGGGGCAGAAGGGGCAGTAAGACTCCCCGCTGAGCAGGGAGCCCGAGGTGAGGCTCAATCCCTGGACCCCAAGACCATGACCTGAGTCAAAAGCAGACGCTTAACCGACTGAGCCACCCATGCATCCCTCTTTCTCCTAAATCTTCACATCCGCCTTATGAGATGTGGTAAATCCCACTTAATAGAAGGACTGAGGTTCAAAGAAAGTAGGGAACACACCCAGAGTCACGTAGCAAGGGCTATGCTGGAGCTGGAATTTGAACCTAGGCCCGTTGGTCTCCAAAGCCTGGCCACTTTTCCCACCTTAGGTGCTCTTCCCGAGGCCCCTCCCTCTCCAGGCTGCGCTTCTCTGCTCATTGGCACATGGGCTTGGCCCAGGGCTGCCCTGTCATGCCTGGGAGAGAGGCACCATTCATCCCGGGACCTCAAGTCTTCTGGAGAGTGCGCTTTGCCTCTCACCCAGCCACCAGTGCACAGCCCCCCTCCAGATGCTTGGCCCCGCACAGCTTGCCTCCCCTGCCCTGTGCTTAGACCTCTCCTCCCATTCACCAGCTCCTCGTGTTTCTCACTGTCTCTCGCTCTTTACATTGTGCCCTCTCCCTGCGAGGACCAGATCAACCTTTCCCCTCTGAAAGTTTTCATGTGTCTGCTCCCACACGGGGAGAGGTGAGTTTTAGCTCCTCCCCCCGAACTCCACCTGACGGTGAAATTTCAGCCGCTTGAACGGCTGGCCAGAGAGAGATGTTTGCACAGAAGAAATCCTTTCCCACCTCGGCCACAGATTGCCAGAGTAGAGCAGGGCTGGCTATTCAGTTGGCAAAATCAGTGCCTGAGTGGCCACCCCAGCGGGAGTTCTTTTCGACTCTCTCCAATACAGCTCCCCACACTTTTCTCACAGACATAAGGGGGCTACCTCTAGCCAACGAAGTATTCCCCTTCATTCAAAACAAAATCCAGCATGGAGGGGAGGGGAGAGAAAGGCCGACCATTCGTTCATTCACCGGACATTTACTGGGCACCTTCAGGAACTGTGGGAGATTGCTGCTGCAGTACAATCCAGCCAGTCCTCACAGATGCAAATATGGAAGCCCATTCGTGCCTTCTGGCTTTGAGTGCTTGTTTTGATGTGCCTAACACAGATGGAGGCTTTCTTTTGGTATGAGACATTCTCCTGGCCATGAAAAGGCCCATCACGGGGGAGATGTTTCATTATCAAGGTATTCTTAGGATGTTTTTAGAATGTTCTCAAAGCTTTAACATTTCATGCAATAATTAATATATTCAGACAGATTAGTCACTTTCCAGCAAAAGCCTCAATTTCTATAGCACTGCTGGAGGCAGAAAACTCGCTGTGTTTAACAGACTTAATTAGTAGCTCAGAGTTACAGTTGAGATCATTTTAAGTCCAATGGACAAGAAAAGGTGGCAGGAAGGACTGATCACTGAAGACTGAGAAAATGTGTTATCTAGGGAAATAACATGATAGAGTTTCCATGGACTCAAATGGAGTTCACCTTCAAAGGACCCATCCCTGCTGATTAAGGACTTATATTCAGTGAGCTACTCTGGAGACCCAAAATTCCGCCACATCCTCTCTGGTCCCAGGGCACTCCACCCCGGGTCCTCAGAGGCTGGGCCTTCACCTGCTGGACAGCATGGCCTGGAGAGCCTGACGGGGGCCGGAAGGCTGGTGTGCATGCCCCTGCCCCCATTATATATCATATGTTCTAAACCACATACAGATGATAGATAGATGGACAGATGATAGAGATTTGATTTAAGGAATTGGTTAATGTGATTGTGGGGGCTGATTAGTCCAAAATTTGCAGTGCAGAACAGGAGGCTAGAAACCCAGGCAGGATTGCTATGTTATAGTCTTTTTTTTTTTAAAGATTTTATTTATTTATTTGACAGAGAGAGACAGCGAGAGAGAGAACACAAGCAGGGGGAGTGGGAGAGGGAGAAGCAGGCTTCCTGCGGAGCAGGGAGCCCGATGCGGGGCTCAATCCCAGGACCCTGGGATCATGACTTGAGCCAAAGGCAGACGCTTAATGACTGAGCCACCCAGGTGCCCCTATGTTATAGTCTTGAGGCAAAAATTCCATCTTCTTCAAGAATCCTCAATATTTTCTCTTAAGGCCTTTTAGTGGATTGGGTGGGGCTGATATGGACTGAATTGTGTCCTCTCCAAATGCATATGTTTAAGTCCTAACTGTATTTGGAAATAGGGTCTCTAAAGACATAATTAAGGTTAAATGAGATCACAAGGTTGGGGCCCTAATCCAACAGACTGGTGTCCTTATAGGAAAAGGAAGTAACACCGGGGGAAGGGGGGGAATGCACGTGGCCTCACATGGCACAGGAGCCGGGGCCATCTATGAATCAAGGAGAGGGGCTTTGCAAGTGTTAAATGAGTTTTTCCTCTTGTGTCTTTCACATTAACCCTAGGAGGTGCATATTATTTTTCCCATTTTATAGCAGAGGGAAGTAAACTCAGAGAAGGAAAGTAATTTGCCCCAAAATCACAAAGCTACAAAGAGGCAGAGCTTGGCAGAGCTTGTGACCAGCTCGCTGTGCTGCCTCCTGCAAAAGGGTTGTGTGCAGAAAGGAGAAAGTGTAACTGCTCAGAAAACAGAGCAAGTCTCAACCCGGAAGCCAACTCACTGCCACCACCCATTGACATTCTTCTGAAATCCTTCCATTTGAGTCCTGCCAAGAGCCTGTCCCCCATGCCTTGGGCCAGAGCTTCTCTGGAAAGCTTTTCCCCATTTCAGCTCCTGGATCTGTGATTGACATGCTTTTTTTCTGGGGATAGAGGTGGTAATGAAACTTCACAGGCTTGAAAGACGTTGAGCAGAGTCTCGCTGAAATTGCCTTTCTTTTTTCTCTTCATTTTTAATTTGAAGAAAACAAAGGCTCAAATGCTGCAGCAGAAGATTCATTAAATAATTTACTGCACCTGCCATTTTAAGTGGTAATTTAATACAACCAGCCTTCGAGCCACCTTTACGACAGAAATTTTCCTAGTGCCTCCCTGGAGCCCCTCCGGCGGGTGAGAAGCCGCCTTGTTTGGGAGGGAGCCTGTGTTCCCCGGAGTGGGTGCCTGGGGAGCAAGAGAAACCAGAAGCTCTCCAATGTTTTCCAGCCCTGACATCAGAGATGCAGTTGTTTAATAACTTTGCAATTTCATGCGGATTAATGTACCTTCGGGGGTGAAATATGGACACATTCAGAAAGAAAACCAAAACCCACGTGTTAAAGGTAGCCTGAAGACGAACCGGGATTGTGTGTGCCTAAGATCCTAGCTCAAAGAGATGGGAAAAGAGGTTTGTGATTTGGGGGACTCAACAACTTTTCATTCTCTCACTGGCTCTTCAAAGTTTATGGTGCCTTTTTTCTTTGTGAGCTCACCTGTAGTAAGGATGCCACTGTTGTCATTAACGAAAAAACCTAAACGGATTGTTTTTCTTAGCTTAATGAGTTAGTTGTATGACTCTAAGAAAAATCTGGAATAAAACCCTCAGGAAATCACTTGTGACACATCTTTTTAAAATTGTGGTAAAATACGCATAATGTAAAATTCGCCATCTTAAGCATTTTTAGGTGAACAGTGCGGTGGCATCCGGGACATTCACATTGTTGTGCAACTGGGGACACTTGCGCTTCCTCCTACCCTCACCCCCCGTGGCGCCGACTCACTGGAAGTGGTCAGAGCAAGATTTTGTTCAGTGATAGTTCTGCTTGTCCCTGTCCAACTGTC
Source organism: Zalophus californianus (assembly GCF_009762305.2). Lineage (NCBI taxonomy): Eukaryota > Metazoa > Chordata > Mammalia > Carnivora > Otariidae > Zalophus > Zalophus californianus. Next base: position 56,053,054 of record NC_045597.1, read on the forward strand.
TCGGGATGTCGTGCCTTTATCCTGTGAGAGTCTGTCCTCCAACTGAACAGTCATTACCAGCAAACTTGTTTACCTTAGCCGAGTGCCCACAGAACGAGAGGGACAGATTTATTCTCTAATTTATAGTCACTCTTCTTTACACAAATACTACAAGAGAAAAGAAAAGTTGTAAGAGGACAAGGGCCCAACGCTTGTTGGGTAGCTCTGGGTGCCTTTTGTGCTCAGCCATTTACAGATGTCCTCTCATTTACTGTTTATAAGCATCCTTCGCCATACTAGCTCCATTTCCCAGGTGAGGAAATTGTGGCCCCGAGAGGTTAGGGAACAAGGTCACACGGCTAGGACTGAACTCCATGGTCAAATGAATCTGAAATCCAATACGGCATATCGCCTAAGAGAGAAAGAAGCTGCACAGGCAGGAAGATTCTAGAAGGGAGATGGGGAGGGTGAGTGAGTCAGAGAGTAAAAGACAGTGCTGGTCTCCCTGTCCAGGAGGAATCAACATCATTGACCTCTGCTCTTCACAGCACTTACAGATTCTGTAGCCAGCTGGGCTTCTTTCTTAGGGAGAGACCTCCCAAAAAGGGCTTCGAGACAGTGCTCTCCCTGCTTTGGGAGTCTGATTATCGGCGTTACAGATTACTTTGATCACTTGCATTCTCCTGCTCCAAGGGTCACTCCAAGCTGCAGGCAGAGTTTCTGACTCTGCCTCAAATTAAAACGCCAACTATATGTCAAGATGGATTTTCTTTAACCACTGGTCTCTCTGCCTGTTGGAATGTCTCTGTCTAGTTGAAAATGCCTTGGAGCGTTACCATGGCAACCCTTGTCTGCAGGACGACAGGATCAGATCTTTAAAAGAGACTTCCAAATTGGTGTGGCCACTTTCAGCCACAGGCCCATGGAGTGTTTTGCTTTGGGTCCCTAGCGAATAACTCTGGCTTAGGGGAGGAGAGTCCGTGAGGAAAAGTCAATGCTACCGAAACATATGATGCACTCCCCTCCCTACTTCTACCCCCCCCCCCCGCCCCCAGCCCCTGCAATGTCTCTGTCAGGCTGTGCTTTTTTTTTCTCTGTCCTTCCTCCATCTTCCAGGCTCAAGGTCAAACACTTAAAAGTAGATGTATTTCTTATAGAAAAGCACTGACATGCAAGTTAGGGAAGAGGTAGCCAGCCCAATAAAGGGGGATAAAAGGAGATCGAAATATTTGAAGGTTTGAAAACTGGAATTGGGTTTTGATAAAGGATAATATAATTTTCAAGAAAGCTCAATGACTGTCTTTCTTCCTTTCTTTCTCTCTTTCTTCTTCCTTCCTTCCTCCTTGAAATGGAATAGAAATACACACAGCCAAAAGATTTGGAATATATAATTTATTATTAGCAAGTTTAAAGTTGTACAGACTCCTATGCCAGTGTTTAGTTAGTGCCATGATCCATCTAAAGATGGCAAACAACATACCTTAGCATTTAAAAGCTGTGCAAGATTAGTTATGTGAGTGCATAGAAGAGATCTGCAAATACTATAGAAGCATCAGCCACTTCCAGTCCTTTCTGTTTGTAGAATATGGTCACATTGTTATTTTCATTGGCTATAATCACCCAGAAGGACTCCAGAAGAGTCCATTCACCCCTTTCTCCCATTCCTCTCTGCCTGATCTCTCCTGATATCACAGTCTGCCGCCCCCCACCCCGAGTAGGAACAAGGGGGACTCCTACAGTAAGGGACTATGAAACATATAACCAATGAGCCCCAGACTCAGAAAATCCAGAAGAATGAAGCATTCATTTTTTATCATAGATCGGTGTATTAGTTTCTTAGGGAAGCTATAACAAAAGACCACAAACAGGCTATATTAAAGGGATAGGAATTGATTTTCTCATAGTTCTTGAGGCCAGAAGTCCAAACTCTGGGTATTGGCTGAATTGGTTCCTTCGGGAAATTCTCAGAGGGAATCCTTTGCATGTGTTTCTCGTAGCTTCGGATAGCTGCTTGCAATCCTTGGCGTTCCTGGGCACACGGATGCATCACTCCCGTCTGTCTCCATCTTCACATTGCCTTCTCCTTGTGTGTGTCTGTGTTTCTTCTCCTCTTCTTATAAGGATGCCAGTCATTAGGGCCTACCCTCATCCAGGGGGACTTCATCCTAACTTGGTTTCATTTGCAAAGATCCTATTTCCAAATAAGATGAGGGGGCAGAGATCAGAACTTCAACCTATCTTTTTGGGAGACACAGTTCAAGCCACAACAGTGGAGTTCCTCTTGAAACAGAATGCAAATAGTTTATTTTTGAGGGGCCCCCAGGAAGCACTGGTGAGTCAGTGGAGAAATGAGAACGAGAAGGAAAGGAAGCCAATACGGAGTGCATTGATGAGCAAGATGCTGTTGTGGGCAGTTGGGGTTGTCGTCATGAGGGTCTCCAGGAGACAGTGTCAAATGCATCTCAGAGTTGTTCCACCTGGGGAAGCTGGGGGATTTATCCCCTGTCTTCTTTCATGGGTTGAAAGCCCTCCAGCAGAACCGTAGACGTGGCAGTAGGAAATGGCTAAGTGCAGGAATGGTGGGGGCCACGGGTGGACTGCAGGCAGCCTCTGCTACAACATCAGCTCATGGAGCCTTCTCTTACACTGAGAACAAAGAATTCTTACTGTAAATCAATTATTTTTTGAATGTTGGCAGATAACTACTGTATGATTAATTACAAGTAAAAAAAAGATATTTTACTCCAGCATAATTTTCTTCAAATATTGTCCAGTCATAGATCATCTCAGATGTTTTTAAATTACTAATTGTATTATCTGAACTTTGAAAAACCTTGTGCCTATGTCATATCTTTCCATCGCTTCAAAGTTTGACTTTCAGTCCTGTGCCTCCCTCCTCCCAACACACATCCATCTGGTAAGTTCCAATTCGATCTTTGAGACAAACTTATCCATTGGCTTGGAGCTCCTCTTAGTCATCCTGTATTACCGAGCACAGTGCCTCACACACCGTTGTTGCCCCATAAATGTTCGATGAGTGAATGCGTGAACATGGGATCATTGGTTATTTCAAGCTCTCCATACCACACCTGGAAAGTGGCACTCCAACAACAAAACTGTGCAATTCATTGCCCTTTGAAACATGCCATAAACCAGGACACACTTTATATTCACACAAACACCTTGAGAATAGTTATTGACAATTTGTTCAGGTGCCACTGAAAAGGCCAACGCGTACCAGGCTTTTCTCCCACGGTGAATGTTTCCGGTGCGCAGCTGTGCTCTCTTGTCACAGGGCCTGTTGGGGTTCTGTCCACAGCTTCTTCTCTTTGATTGGGGTCAGCTTGTTGTCGCCCCCCAGCTAGCCCAGTGCCTGTCACCTGTCACTTCCAGAAGCCTGACTCCTCTGGGATCACATCCCAGCTCTGCTCTCTGGGCTCTTGGTGCTGGTGTGGGGCAAACGCGGTCTTTTCCTGTCTTAGACCTTTGGTTTACTTTTTCTGGATTTCTGCAGGAGCTGAGGAACATCTACAACACAGGCAGCCTATCTTTAAATCACCCAATCTTGGGGTGCCTGGACGGCACAGTCGGTTAAGCAGCTGACTCTTTGTTTCGGCTCAGGTCATGATCTCGGGGTTGTGAGATGGAGCCCCCCTCAGGCTCCCCGCTCAGCGTGGAGCCTGTTTGGGACTCTCTTCCTCTGTCCCCCTAATAAATAAATAATTTTTTTTAAAAAAGAAAATAAAAGAAGTGACCCAATCTTGCCATCATCTATGATTCTGTGAAACTCAGTACTACATCATTCTTCATTATTCTTGCCGTGAGTGTCATCACTGTCAGTACCCATAACATCTGCCAAGCACCGGACACTGTGAGCTGCTTTTTTTTGGAGTTGGAGATGAGGTAACAGGACCCTTTCAGCTTATAGGGAAATGTAAATCTATTACACTGGCATATTTTTTTTCATAACCAGCTTTTGAACATCCAGCCACAAGTATTTATTGCAAGCCTCCTGCACAGAGAGTACAATAGTGGAAAAGACCCAGTTCCTCACCAACATTTAGAGCAACACTATTCATCATACCAAAAGGTGGAAACCATTAAACACCCTTCAACAGGTAGTGGGTTAAGTAAAAGGTGGCATATAAATAGAATATTACTCAGCTGTAAAAGGAATGAAGTAGTGATACATACTACAACGTGGTCGAACCTTAAAATATCTATGCTAAATGAGAGAAGCCGACGCAAAAGGCCATATATAATACGATTCCATTTATATGATATATCCAGGTAAATCTATGAAGACGGAACCCAGGTCGGTGGTTGCCAGGGGCTGGGGAGGGCTATAGGAAGTGACCGCCTAATGGGTACAGGATTTACTTTTGGTTGATGAAAATGCTTTGGAGCTAGATGCAGGTGGTGGTTGCATAAAAATGCGAATGTACTAAATGCACCAATTTGTATACTTTAAATGGTTAATTTTGTATTATGTGAATTTGCCTCAGTAAAGGGTTTTTAAAAAAGAACCCGTTCCTACACCTCACAGTCATTATTTCACAAAGTTTCATGTTTACAGTTTTATGAGCACCCGTGGGACGCCTGGGTGGCTCCGTTGATTAAGTGGCTGACTCTTTGTTTTGACTCAGGTCACGATCTCAGGGTCCTGGGATGGAGTCCCGCATAGGGCTCCGCACTCAGAGGGGAGTCTGCTTGAGATTATCTCTCTCCTTCGCCTCTGCCCCCTCCCTGCCATTCTCTCTCTCTCTCAAATAAATAAATCAAATCTTTAAAAAAAGTTTTATGGGCATCCAAAGAATCTATAACGTAATAGGGAGACAGGCAATAATCTTACAGTAGAGGCAATAATTTATATCAACAAGAGCTTTGAAGTGGAGGACAAGGAAATGATCAGTGGATAAGAGCTAGAGCGGATTGGCAGAGACTTTAGGTACTATGGTGCTAATGCTCCACGGCCCAATGCTTACTCAATAGATTTTTGTTGTTGTTGTTTTTGAGGGTTTTTTTTTTTTTTTAGACAACTACTCGTCAGCCACCAGGCAGGCGGACTGAGGAGGAAGGAGGTACAAGGATGAATGAGATGAAGACTCTGCCCACTATCCAACCAGCTTACATTCTAATGGCTGCAGACAACTGCAAAATGAGGTAGAACAAAGTATGCCATGGGAGAGGGTCCCATTGAACTCTCTGGTGCAAGCCCAGGAGGCGGAATGGAAATGAGCTCAATCCAAGAGAAGGAATCACTTTATACCCACACAGGGCCCAATGGTTATGAGGAGGCCGTGCCTCAAACTTTGTCTTCGTAAGCTTATTTGGTCCCTTCAGTAAAAGAGGCCGGTCGGGCATGTGGCACATTGTTTCCGGGTTAGAGCAGCAACCTGCTGAGAATTAGGGATGTGCCCAAAATGTGGGCTGATTCTGGTCTCTTATTTTTCTCTCTCCAGAAGTTCTCCACCTGGCTTTCCACATGCCTTGGGGGTGACCTGTTAGGGACACGAGGCATTGAGGAGAAGGAGATCCTCCAGCTGGGATTTCACTCTGCCCAAGAGGGTGCTCGGTGCTTTCCCTCTAAGTATTCCTCATAGTTGTCCTTTCAAAGAGGGATTGTAACCATCCCTCTTTTGCCAGTGAGGCCCAGAAAGATGAAGAGATTTGCGTATATCACACAGTCAAGAGGTGATGGAGTCAGGATTTGACCCAAGACCTGGAGCCCTGCACAGGCTCTGCATGTGGGCCTCACCCCACAGCCTTCCTGTCTGGCTAGGAATCGGTGCTACAGAGCCTAAACCTGAATTAAGACAAGCTCTCTGACTGAAAACATTAAAGGAAACATTAGCGGGAAGCTAAAAATACTAAGAGCTAGGCATTTAAAATATGCACAGCACAGAACTTGCCCTCCTGGGTGACCAAGGCTCGCTTCCTCAAGATCTTCCAGCCGTTGGGTCCAACCACTGAACCGCACATTAGGGCAAAGTTGCCATAGATCAGAAGCCAGCTGGTGGGGGGATGGGAGGTGTGGGGAGTTGGGGGTGGGTTGGGAGGAGAACAAACCTGGCCCCCAGATGTGTCCTGTTAGGGCCTCACAGTGTTCTTTTTTTAATTTGTGAGTTTGAGGTCACTATTTAACATTCAAGAAATGTTACATAAAATACAGAGTGTTCTGCTTTTCCTCAAGAAGCCATGCTGAACGTATATTGCTGGGCACTCCCAGGAGTTGGGTGGCCGGGCGGGCTTCATCACTCATAGGGTGTCCCCAGTTTCCCTGGGCGTCATAGCCTTGACCGCTGCACAAAGTCATGTCCTCAGCATGGAGCTGAGACCTGTGAAGTTTCTGACGAAGAAGAAGCAAAGTGTATGCAGACTTGAGTTACACTCTGTCACGGTGAAAAGGCCAGAATTGGCATTTTAAAAATTCATCATCTTCTAATAATAAAACTCTGTATTTACAGAGAACCGTGCTTCTGAGAGCATCAGGCTTGTGCAAACATCACTTCTGGAAGGATCATCGCGGAGGCTCAGGGAAGTGAGAAGGTGACTTGGAGTGGGGTCTCTACAGTTCGAGCAAGAGGCATAAAGGCAAAGTGGCCTATCCCAGGCGTCCAGAGGGATATGATGTGAGTGCAAAGAACAAATATTTGCTGAGCATCCACATGTGACAGGCACCAGGCTTTGCCCCGTGGAGGATCTGCCTCCAGGCTCCTGGGCTCACTTCTTTATTTCTTGATTGCAAACGAGATGGAGGTGGAGGAAGCTGGTCCTCAGAGGGCCAGAGGGACAAAGTCCACTTGGTGGCTTCCTGCATGTCCTCCTGGCCTTGCACTCACCCTCTTTATATTAGGCTCCAAGCCCTGGCTCATCCTTGTCCTGCTGCAACTTGTCCAGCTGGCCGGGGCTCTGCTTACCCTGGCCTGAGCCCAGAGACCACCTGCTCTGTAAAGCAATTATCTTATTGTTTTAGAATTCCTTCCCTGTCTCCCTACCGCAGGGCTGTCCTCTCCATGGGGGGAGGGAGTGCGTTAGGGGACATCTCTAATTCCCTGTCCCATGATACCAGGTGGAGGGGCTTTAGCCAGTACAACGTTCCTGGCCCATTCCCAACCTCATCCATTCCTTATTTGCGGAGGAGTAACCAGCATGTGGAACCCAGGGCACTTCGTAAAGTGCCTGGTCTGCTGGGCTCTCCCCTTCTTTTCTCTTTCACATCTGGCCCCTGGGGAGGAGGGGATGCCCACCGGCTCTGGGCCTGCCCAGTGAGCTCCCAGGGCGTGCTCCGCCCCTTGGGGGAGGCTGCAGCAGTGGGTTGGACAGGTGTGGAAAATAATAGAAGGCTGCAGATCTAAACCGCGTCCTCAATCTGGCTTTTACCAATAATAAAGCTGATATTTTCATCTCCATCTGTCTCACTCGTGAATGTGTCTCTCCATTGGTTCTGGAACTTAGAAGATAGAAACAGGAGTTGAATTTCTTTCTTTTCTGGAGCCATAGGGGTGTCTGTTTTCTCTCCCTGTGCCTAGCACACTGCCTGGCACAGAGGAGGTGCTCTCCATGTCGATCAACGAATTTCTCAAAGATTCTGGGCTGGGAGGCCTCTGCTTTTCCTCCCTCAAGACAGGAAAAGTGTGAAGGACAGCCACGGTCACGGACCACGGGTGAAGCCCCCAAATTCGATTGGCTGAGGGTCTCCTATCTTTGAGGGAGTTATGTATGAAATGGAATTCACCTCAGTTTGAAATGCCCGAGGCAAAACCCCGAAGGATCTTTCTACTGGAAGAACAAAAACAATGTGAATTTGACGAAGTTTAATTCTTTTTCAGGAGATGGAGATAACTGTTCAAATTTGTTTGAAAAGCACCTCAGCTGTCTGACAAAAAGACAGCAAACGTTGAACTCATCTCAGCCAAGCCGCCGCTCTGCGCTCAGATTGTGACCGGACCTCAAAAGGAAGCAGAGTGTGGTCAGCAGATTTGGGAATAGAGAAGGACAAGGAGGTTTTCCAAGCCTTGGCTGTGAGGAGACGAGAAACGCCATGGCAGATGTCAGGTGAGACTTGGAACGCAGGTGTCAATTTTAATGCTGCTGAGGTGCTAACTGGGGCTATGGGCTTCATGCAAGTCCCAAGAAATGACCGAGCAGAAAAAATGTTTTTTTTCAAGGAGGATAAAAGTAAAAATAATAAGAGGGACATGAGAGAGATCTCAAGACACCCACCCATAGGACAGAGGAGGAGACTGTAGAAGTCTTCCCGAGATAGTAAACGACCAATAAGGTGAAAATAAAATCCATTGACGAAAGTACCCGGTAATCCGCTTGTATTTCTGTTGTCTTGGTGCCATAGCAGGATTAATGCCTGAATCTAATCTTCCAGGCCACACAGAAGATATATTTCTTTCCCTGTCATTTTTTGCTCTGTGTGTGGTGTGGGGGTGATGTTGGGGGACGAGAAATGGAGCCCTCCCCACCGCCCCCAACAGGAGGTGTGCCTGCAGAGCAGCCCAGCTTCACTGAGGACCAAGGACACGGAGAATGTGCCAGTTTCAGGAGGAAGCAGTGGATTTGCTCGAAGGAAAAAGAACAAAACCAAAAAGACAGGGGGCCTTTTGATTAAATGCAGATCCCATTAGGATACATTCCCATGGCTCCCTGCTCTTTCACTGCAATCCAGTGAGCTGAGAGATGGGGTAGCGACTGGTTCAGTGCCCTGGTTGGAATGCTGGCTCCTCCACTTACCCAATTTTGATACTGGGCAAGTTGATTAATCTCACTGTGTCTCACTTTTCCCACTTGTTACAGGAGGACAAGAGCATCTGTTACCTCGGAAGTTGTTGTGCAAATTAAACTAATATTCTGTGCCACAACCTGTCCCATCACCTTGTTGTAGATCCAGAAGTCCCATCCTTAGAAAGCCTCCCTTCTTGTGCATCTCTTTGGAACTCAGCCACGTAGATTTCTTCCTACTATGGTAGCTGCCCCCGGAAGCACAGCCCTTCTGGGATGGGCCACAGATGGCACTGGGGTGGGGAACGATAATACGATAACATCATGGCAATACCTGGAACTTCCATGAATGGCAATGTCTGTTCCGGGTGTGAGTTAATCCTCCCAACCACCTTACGAAGCAGGTGCTGTTACTCTTCTCCTTTGCACACAAGGAAAATGAGGGCACAGAGGGGTTAACTAACCTCACGTCACAAATCTTTTCAGTTTCGTCAAGCCGGCTGTGGGTGGTGTGAACTCTGCATTTACCTTTCTGTCCTCCTGCCCGCCTCCCCCCGCACCACCTCCCCCGACTCCATTCACAGCCAGACTGGGAGGGTCACAGACGTTAAGTGAAGGAGCTCCAAGAGATCTGGAATTGCTCTGGGGTTGGCCTGCCTGGGTGGCATCCTCTTGCCAGGGCTGGGACTTTGGACAGGCCACTTACCTGCTCTCTGCTTCAGAAGCCCCCTCTGAAAAGAGAACATATCTATAAATTAAACATACACACGGCGCCCTCCTCGAAGGGCTGTCGTGAGGATTCAATGAGGATAATATGAGATGTGCTTACAAGGGTGCCTGGGACATATTAAGCATTCAGTAGACGTGGGCTCTTATGATCATGATTGGATTCATCCTCTCAGCCGGAGCATTCCTGAAGAGAGAAAGAGCAAGAAGCTCCTGGAGCACTGGGGGGGGCCCCCCCCCCCCCCCCCCCCCCCCCCCCCCCCCCCCCCCCCCCCCCCCCCCCCCCCCCCCCCCCCCCCCCGCCCCGGGATCATTAGTGCTCTGCAATCAGATCTTAGCAGACTCTTTTTTTCTCAGAGATACAGGAGGGCGATTGCTTGAATCTGCCAAAAGAAATAACTCGTGCCTGCGGTCACCAGATTGAGCAGCTAATCACGGCTCTCCATCTGTGATTATAAAGTCTCGAGAGACGTGAGCACGGGGAGATTGTTAAGAACGGAACCAGCATTAGCCACTTCTAGAAGCAAAACTTGCAAGGAACATCAGAAACTGCTGTGTCTTAGGCATTAATCAGGCAATGGCTTATGATGGGTTTTTTTCTTCTTTTGAAATATCCAAAGCCAAAGCTCAACAAATCTCAAACATCTTAAAGATGAGGACCCAGGACAGACTATGAGTCGAAAATACCCAGGGCCAAGTGAACTCTAAGGTTTTAATATGGAGTTGAGTGTACCACTCAGTTCTGAAGACTGTCCTCAGACTTCAGCTGCTAATTAGGGGGTTTAAAGTACTTTGTTTCCCCCCGACTTTCTCCCTTGTGTGTGTTTTTAGTGTTGAGTTTCCAATAAATCTGGGGTCACCTGCAGTTATTTTATTTCCCCCCCTCAACTCTCGGGCATTGCGTCAGAGCGCGGACACCTGGGTGAACCAGCCACCCCAGCTTCTGATTACTGTGTTTCTCTTGCTGCTCCCATGAGGAGCAGAGCCCGCCCCCCCCCACCATCCCCTAGCTATAGGGTCCTTGTGCAGAGCAGGCAGCGATACTCCACATGTGTAGTGGTCGCTGCCCAACATTGTCCAGTGCACACACCCGCAGGTGCACTCATGTTCCTGCATCCTGGCCTCTGCTCACTGGACCCCAAGGGAGATATCTGACCCAAGGACTGTAGTCATCTGGCTTTCAAAGATGGCTGAACCAATCAAATTCCTTTGTTCAGAAATTCAAACTAAAGAAAAATAGAGATAGCACATTTACCCACTGTTTTTTTTTAAAAGATTTTATTTATTTATTTGACAGAAAGAGAGCAAGGGCAAGCACAGAGGGAGAGGAAGAAGCAGACACCCTGCTGAGCAAGGAGACTGATGTGGGGCTTGATCGCAGGACACTTAACCAACTGAGCCACCCAGGTGCCCCAGCCACTGGTTTTAAGAGCTACCACTGAATGGTCATGCAGTGGACATGGACATGGGGGGGATCTTGCCTCGATGGAGGGGCTGCTGGTCGTCCTGCAGAAAAAAGCAGAGGTGGGTGGCCAGGCCTGACCAAAGTGGAGGGCCAAAGTGAAGGTCCCCAGATCCAGACTCCAGGTGCATTTTCAAAAGCTTGGCCTGATTACAGGTCCATGTGGATCCTCAAGAAGAACCCTATTTCAATAGTGCTGGCTGAGCCAGAGTCTCTTTATTGCAACCAGATGATCCTAATCCCACTAATCAGTATTCTTCTATAAGATGCCCTCCGAGGGCAGCCCTCTGACATTGAAACAAGCCAGCCTGGCCGTGGCTCTGGGCTGGCCAGTGGAATACTGGGCTCAACGCTATAATTGCCGATCCTGCTCTTGGGGTGGTATGTGAGTAGCTGTGACTTTGGGAACATCCTCTAAAACAAGCACTTACGGCCCACTTACAGGTAAGTGGTAAATGCATCCTAATTCTAAAATTGCTTTTTGGGGTCAGCATATACATAACTATTCAACAAGTATTTATTGGGTCCCTCTGATGTTCAAGTCCTTGTACTAGGTGCTGAGCATGATTCAAAGTTGAAACATTCAGGCAACTCTTGCTCCAAACATACAATTTTGAAAAATAAAATGCAGCACTGTAGGAGCCATGGTAAAAAGTGATCATTGTCTTACAGAAGTACGAATAAAATGCCATAGGCATTCAGAGTAGGAATAAGCTACTTCCTTCCAGAAGGATTAAATGGAATGTTGAGGCTGAGATGACATTTCGTCCGGGCCTTGACCATCAGGTAGGATTTGAAGGCTGGTGAGTAGGAGGCATCAACAGGAAATAGCTCCTGTTTAGCCGGAGAGCAAGAGGCAAGAAAAGGAAAAATCCTAAGTCAAATTGTGGAGGCAGATTGTGATGTTTGTCATTTAAGATCTGTCTTCAATGTGGAATCTATGCTTTATTATGACAATGTGATGTCTTTGAACAGAACAATTGTGGGCAGAACTTTAGAAAAATTACCACAGATTGTAGGAGGGAGGGAAGCCCTGGTGCCCCATAAGGAACTCCCCAAATCTCACCAAGGTGGGAGGAGGGTGTGCCTTCCATCTGGAGGCACCCTTCCTCTGCTCACTCCACTGAGGTCCGAGGGAGCTCTCCTCTCCACAACAAATTTTTTTTTCCTCCTGAAGGACCCCACCTCCCTCCATGGTAAAACGTTGCCAAATGGATTTAATTCAAATTCTATGTAATAAAAACATAAAGTAAAGCAAAATAAATGGGAATGCTTTAAGTAACGTGCTCTGGCATCTCATAAAACCTCTTAAATTGATCACCTAAGAGCGCATGGTGTAGACTCAAGAAAAAAGGTTTTATGGGAGCTCTGGCAGAGCCCCAAAGTGAAGTCGCGCTGTGCTTGCTGCGATCATAACTCTTCCTCATATCACGTTTTGTGCTTGAAATGCTGCACCCCACACAATTTTTTTCCTTCCCTAACCAGGGCGTATATTTAAAAACAAAAACCCTCAGTCATTAGCAATTCCAGTCAGCTCTGACCAGATTCATTATGCTGGGCCTCTTGGCTGCTAAAATCCTGGGGTCTGTTTTCCAATGATCGTGAAAACCAGGAGGTTGAGATAGTTGTCCCAGAAGTTGAGAAAGATCTGCTTTTGCCCGGGTCTGGCAGCCCCTGGGGGAGGGGGCTGATTTTGCGTGGCGCCCAGCCCCAATCCTGCTAGGAAACAATAATGGCAGTATTCCTTGCAGCTGGAAAACTCCTCAAGAGGTAGAAAGCTTTCTTTCTGATTCCACTCCAGAGTCTCCTCTTGCCTGTCTAATTCTCCTCTACAAAATGCCATCCAAGTGCAGATCTCTGCCAGCAGAGCAAATCAGCCAGGTTGGGGGGTTGGGGGGCTGGGGCAGGGCTGGCCAGTGGAACCCAGAGGCTGATCCTTGCATTTTGCAGAATGGTATGAGGGCAACCTGATTGTCAAAGAAATTGGCTTGAGTATAGGAACACCTGGCAAGGCTTGGAAATAATTTGTGTCATAGAGGTGGAAGGTCTTTAAGCTGGATGCCAGACTAGGAGAGAAATGAGGGACTGCAGGCAAAGTTCCAGAGGCTGCTTGATGTGTGTTCTGTGAATGGTTTAGATTAGTGCTTAGGAGACCAGTAATAGCTTCCGTGGTTTGGCTGTGCCCTCACACCGGACACCGGTGCGCCTTTCTCAGTGGATCTATTCTGGCTCCTAACTTCTTGAGAAGTAGATCTGGCCCTTACAGCTAAACCTGGAAATTTCTTTTCACAAAAATCCTGTATTAACTTGCAGTATTTTTCCCGAGTGTACCATTCTTCCAATAAGCCTAGAACACCCCCTGCTTCACCCCTCCACCCCCCTTTTTTTTCCTTTTTCATTGCACAGTGACTGGAAAGCTAAGTGCTATTCTGCCATAGGTTAAAAATGAACAAGACATGGGGCGCCTTGGTGGTTCAGTTGGTTGAGTGTCTGACTCTTGGTTTCAGTTCGGGTCATGATCTCCGGGTCCTGGGATAGAGTCCTGCATGGGGCTCCATGGTCAGTGGGGAGTGTGCTTGAGATTCTCTCCTTCTGCCCCTCCCCTGCTGGCACGCATGCTCTTGCTCTCTCAAATAAATTAAATCTAAATATATGAATAAGGCCCAGTCCCCAGACCTGGCCTGCTCAGAACTCACAGTTCAGTTCAGTATGGTGTTTCTCAAACGGGTGCACATCAGAATCACCTGGAGCACTTAAAAAAAATTCGTGGGCCTTACCCCACCTACTAAATTAGAATCTTCAAGGATGCTGCCTAACGATAGGTATTGTGGTAGGGAAAAAAAATCTTCCCAGTTGATGTTTATGTAATCAAGGAGAGAACTACTAGCCTATTGGAGAAAAATAGTTGCAACATTATATAGTAAGTGCTGGAATAGAGGTCTGAACACGGAGCTGTGTCAGCAAGGAGGGAACTTGGAATTCAGTTGTCGGAAGGGCATTGGTGGTCTGGGAAAACCTGACCGAGGTAATGCTTGAACTGGGTCTCGAAGGGTGGAAAAGGAGTCTGCTAGGAGGCCACGGGGACAGGTAAAGGCTGGATGGGGTGGGAGAGTGCTTTTGGATAGATATATACACCTGAAGAGAAAAAATGGCTCATTGCAGGAGCTCCATGCAGTTCCACGTGGCTGGAATGGAGTGGACCGATGGAAGCGCTTTGACATGTGGCCAGAGGCCAAATGATGCTAGCTCTAGAAGTCTTGCCAACTCCTTTGTAGGTTTTCCCTGCAAGCCATAGGAAACCTTGAAGCATTTCAAAGGGGATATAATGAAATTACATTTACCTTTGAGAAGGATAAATGAGGGGCATGGTTGGGAGGCTGTGGCTGGCAAGATGAGCTAGAGTTTTCTTCCATTAACTTAAAAGACCGACTCAGCATCTCTGAAGGCCCAATATTAAAAGGACAAGATGGCTTTGTCGGACATACAGGCAGGACTCTTCAGACCCTTTACAAATGTGTCCAAATTCTTCAGGTTCCATTTATTCCAATGGGAATTTAGGTCGTGCTCTTCCTATTGCCCCATTCTTTCATCAGGCACACCCACCTGGTGTGAAAAGGGGTTTATAAGCCTTAGTTAACAGACTGATTGCTTTTCAAGCCCCTCCTCCTTAAGACCACATGGTGGATGAAGACCTGGATCCTGAGGCAGTCTTAGTATTAGTTGATCAACAAGTATTTGTTGATCAACTCTGGCAGGTAATAATGATAGAAAGAATCCACGCCTTTACTTCATGCAAAAGATGTTTTCCAGGAAGCACAAGCTTTCATTTCAGGGTTAAATCAAAAACAGCTTGTTAACTTTATTGTCTTGTAAATACATTCTCTACTTTATGTTGCCAAAACCTACAGAACTGATAAAACACAAGTGAATGAAAAACTCGGAATTCCCGAAGAATAGCCTATAATGCTCACAGATAGTTATTAAACAGCTCAAAGATAATTTTTAAATCAAATGTTTATCTAGACTTAAATTTGACTCTGCTCCAAAAAGCTTTGCGACCTTAAAAAGTAGGCAAATATAGATCAGTGTCAAAATCCCAAATGAATGTGATTAAAGCAGTCTCTAGGAAAAAGATTCTAAGTGGAAAAGCAGATTTGCTTAAGAGCCAAATACTGAATGAAACAACCAAAAATAATGGGTTACCTGCTGTGATTGCATGTTACAAACAAATGCTTTAAAGTGTGACAATAGGTGATAGTGTTCATAATATATGCTGGGGTTAAAAACTGATGTCTCCATTATTTTGTACTGGTTGCTTATAACTTGGTGTGAGAAAGGGATTTATAAGTCTCAACCAATACACTCACCGCCCTTCAAACCCCAGTCCTCTATCTCAGAGAATATCAAAAAGCAGTAAAAATGGACTGAAAAAAATGCCTGGAGACTTACATTAGGCTTGTGAGCCAAAATTGTGATTTTTTTTTTATATGCATAAACAGTGATGAAATCATCAAAGAGGTCAGAACAAGTCACAAAGCCCTAGAGAAACTATTAACAATTTAGCGTTTTCAGATCATCTGGAAATTTTAATTCCATCTACCAAAGATACGTGCAGAAATGGTATTTGTGATGATTAAGACCTGTAACTGTAAAATTGGGAAATTTATAGCATCATAAAATGGTTTGTATGAAATGCAAATATCCCAGCTGGGTGGGTTGGCCAAGGAGGTCTCAGTTGGGTTCCTGCCTGAGCTCATTACCATTCTGAGTTCAGCATGGGCATTGGTTTTTTTTTAAAAAAAAGGCAGCATGTTTTTCTTAAGTAGCTTCTTTGATTATCTTTTGAGCACTGTGATGGCCTCCTCAAATGGTGAACAGCTGTGTAAGGCAAACACCTAAGCAAAAAGTATGTTAATTTGGGGGCTAAATTAGGGCATTATCCTATGTTCTTAGGACAGCGGAATAGTTCATTCAAGTCTGAGTAAATTAATGTTATGTTATCTGGTATGCAAGAGGAACCAGGACCACTAAGATCCCATGTTTATGGACCTAAACGGTGGGAGGAGACTAGGCAACTACAAGGTGAGAGCTAGTGGAAATAGAGAAAATAGAAAGTTGGAGTAAAGTTGGCATTCAAAGGAGAAGGGAAGGGAAATTAGATGACTGGTAGGCCTCAATTCCAAAAGTATGGCAAGATACTGAACACTGGTGGGGCCTACTGAGCAAATGAAATTATCCCTGAGAATTACTTCCGCTTGTCCTGTGCATTAGTCAATTTAAACTATTAGTCCCTTAGTCATAGTCCCCTCTCTGGGACTATCCCTGCCCTTAGCCCATGGAAGAGGCAGGTCTTGGCAGCCTGGGGTGAATCCTGTGGTTGTGATTGATTGAAATTCACACTTGTAGTCATGGTTGAGTGGACTGGGGTCCATTTTAATGGCTCAGAATGATCAACTTCTCTCCTGGGAACGTGAGCTAAGACACTGTGTTGGAAGTGCACCTCTATTATCACAGAGTTGGGGGTATCTGGAAATGCATGGAGGTATTTTTGGTTGTTACAATGAATTTGTAAGGAGACATTACTAGCATCCACTGGGCAGGGGATGCTAAAACTCTAGCTATGCACAGGACAGTTAGCTCAATGAAGAATTGCCCCACCCAAACTGCCAATGGTGTTCCCCCTGGAAAAACACCATCTCTAAGAAATAATTGGTTAGGGTGTTGGGGGCACAGGCATGGATAGCAATCCAGTGCAGTGGAAGGAGACAAACACAGTGATGAAGGGGACCACTGGCCTTGAGAGATGGCAAGATGGCTCCATGTCTCGTACATTTCCCATTGCACTTAGGCATGGATAGAATTCCTATACTTGATTCTGTGAGGTGTTCCTATATAGCCTTCCAGTAAAACACTTTAACTTGATCTCATTTCGGTAGGACTTTTTTTTTTTTTTTTTTTGCAACCAAATGATTCCACACTGAAGCAAAAATCTATGACCAGATCCCCTCCCTCAAGAGCTTAGAAGTCCATTTAGAGCCAGGACCATGTACATTAACACACAAAGCATTATGTAATACCTTTGTTAATGCAGATAGTGTGTTCCAGTGATAGGATTCTTTGTCAGTCTTTGTTTTACTGAAGGGAACATAATACAGGTATCTCTTTCACAGCAGTTTGTTAAATATTCATGACAAAAACCAAATGTGCTTCCCTCAAAAGAAAAGTTATGCTCATATATTTGGGACTTGCGAGGAAAGGAATGTTGGGGGGAATTGTTTGTTTTGATTTTTGAGACTGAGGCCCAAGCTGTGTTTGGGCAAGAAGCAAAAGGGAAATCTGTGGGGTCCTACCTCCCACCACAATCCTCTTTGCATTTTTGCGCTTGCTGTCTTCTCTCAGCCTTGGGATACACAATACTATCTGCATAAAAGCCAATTTTGGAAAAATACATATGTTTACATTTTCCCTCTTTCAAATAAAAACCAGCATTATTGCATTCCATAGACACACAAATATAAGTTTACAATCTAGCTGACCTACTTTATCTCAGGGGAATGTCAGTGGGAAACATGACACTATTTTGCCACAAATTATTTGAGTGTATTTGAGAACTCCTATGGAGACAATTTTCCGATCTATCTTCCTGGAACTGGATTGTAGATGATAACAAAGTGGACCCCATAAGCAAGGTCGTAGCTCCTTGAGACTGTCCTCATGCACACCTGTTGTGTCTGCAGAATTAAGTCTCCCACCCACCCTGTCATTAATCTCAAAGGCATTCCAGTTTGGATGACCTGGTTCTACTACACATGACCTATGTGGACTCTAGGTTACTCTTCACTGACTTAGAACAAAAAGACAGGCTGGAAGTCCTGCACTAGGGAAGGGTCTTTGGGCCCTGGAAGCACCAGCCATTTCTCCCTCCAGTTATTAAGAAACATTAGTTCTATACTTAGCCTCTGGCTGAGATGGGAGCTAGAAGAACATCAAAAATATCCCTGCCCTCGCAGAGCTCAAATCTGTAATGCTTGGGGCAGATCACTGAGCAAAGCAAAGTATTCCCTTCCCTTATGGATTTCAATTCTAGCAGGAGACAGAGTGAACTATATACACGATCAATGTATAATTTAACACGTTAGAAGGTGATAAATTTCCTGGGGTGGGGGGAACATAGATCAGGGTAAGGAGATTATGAGTGTGGTAGGTTAGGGGATTCTGGTTGTAGAAGTAAATAGAGTCAGATTAGGCCTATTTCCCTCTAGCTTTATACGATGTTATATCAACTATGTGTCCTTAAGTTTAAGGTGTCCAACAAAATTATATATATATATATATATACACACACATAGGGTAGACCTTATTGAGAAGGTTTTACATTAAGAAATTAGATCCTTTGACAGTCCTACATGACCACCTGAATCCTAGAGATTTCCACTGTGCTTCTCAAACTTTGTGACCCTTCCAATCACCTAGGGTTCTTGTTAACTCGGGGATTCCAATTCCAGAGGTCTGGAGTGCATTATGAGATCCTATAAGCTCCCAGGTGTTGCTGTTCTAGCTGCGTTGTGTCCTTGTCAAGTTAATATTTGTTTAGTAGGGCACAGGGTGTGGGATGGTGAACAGAAGTTCAACAAAAGACCACAAAGGAAATTGACATAAGTTTATTACAGGTCCTGGAGGAGGTACACAGCATGCTTTGAGGGGACACCTGGGAAGGTTAGGGCAGGGTGCAGGCAGAGAGAGTTGCAGGAACTTGGGTACATGCCCTTAAGGTTGGTGGGTGGAGTGCTTTGCACTTCCTGGGGTAAGGCGAGAGAAGTCCATTCAAACGAAAGAGTGGAATTTTGGTAAGCTTCTTGGGAGTTTTGTCTTCAGGGCGGCCAAGAGGAAGACCCTAGGAGGCAGGGGAGAACCTTTATCACAAGGGCTGTTGGAGAAGTCCTATCAGGCACTTAAATCTACCTGGGCTGTTATCCTGGGCATGCACTTGCTTGAGGAGCTAATGTTGGTTCCTGATACCGGCAGACTGCTTGGCCACACCAAATGGAAGCTGAGGCAGTTAAATTTTGGAGTAGTTGGGCTAAACTCTCCATATGCTGGTTCTCAGAGCACCTTGGCAAAGCCAAGACCTACAGCACAGGGACCACACCTTTCATTTGAGTTGTGTTCCCCAAGTCCCCTGCGTTTGAGCAAGTGTTCCATAAATGGAATGTTGGAAAACTCAGCTGAGAAAAATGATGCAACACAGAAGGTGTCAAGTAGTAGTAAAGAATAGCTAAGTTATGGTGATTGAGTCTCTTAATGGATTCATTTTCAGAAGCATGGCCTCGTCACAATTATGTTTGTTTGCATTTCATTTTAATAACACTTAAACCATACAGAATTAATGTAGCCTTAAATGTGGATGTCGTTAGTGTTTCTGAAAGATTTCTTGCCCTGGAATTTTTAATGAATTCATCACGAATTTAAATTTGTTTTAGCTACATCCCCGGGGCTGGCCCAATGCTTAGAAAATGACCCATCTAGTATAATTTGATGGGTGCCGGAATGGGCCATCGGCTCAAAAATACTTCCTGCCCTGACTCCAGAAAATTCACCATCATAGTTTGACTTAACAAATCAACAAATAATTTGATTGATAGTCAAGTCAGTAAATACTTACAAAATACCTACAACTTGCCAAGAACCATAGGTTGTATAAAGATGAATAAGACATAGTTCCTGCCTGTGGGGACCTCTCTGCTTGATGTAAAGTTAAGAAATAGATACTTAAAGATGCACGAATGACATGTTATTTGTTAGAAGCCCTAAGCAATGCAAAGGGGTAGCTTTCTAGTTCCTTAAGCTTTGCAATTATGATGGTGTCTAATTGGGGAGGGAGATGGGAATGTAATGATACGTAGACCATGATTATTGGGACTTTGGAACCAGTGGTGCAAACTGGGTGCCTTTGAATAAACTCCTTCCCTCTCTAAGCCTGCTTCTTCATCTGCAGTAGAGAAATAATAACCTCCATCTCCCTGTGTTGATTTGAGACTTACTGAAACAGTATATCCAAAGCACTGAGGATATTGTACTGTATTTGGTACAATGCCTGGAGCAGACCTAGTGCCATGTTATTTCCCATGCCCTGGTCATTTGAGTAGGCGAAGCTGTGAGCAGCATGCATTTCTTCAGCTCGATCTTCAACAGACACCTACCAGGTGCTTACTAAGTGCCAGATACTAGGTTAGATGCGGGGATAACAAGTAGAACTGCCTTCCTGTCCTCACACAGTTTTGAACGTTACACAGAGAAGTCAACGGTAACAACAGTCAGCTTGGGGCCAGGAAGAGGCTGGACCGAACTGGGAGGGTCAGAGCTGAGTCTGGAGGATGACTAAGAGTTGGCCAAGAGAATACAGTAAGGGCATCTCACTGGGAGCGAGTGGCATTGGCCAAGGCCTCTAAGCCAAGGAGAGCAAGGCCCTGCAGGAGAGAGGGCAGTGGGAATAGGCTGGAGGCAGACAGACCAGCTCATAGGTAAACTTGTCCTCCCTCTGGGAGGTGATCAGGACCTGAGGCCAATAGTGGAAGTGAGAATGTCACTGAGATTGGTACACAAAACACCACAAGGAAGAGTTGAGAGGACCCTTAAGGAGGAAGGTGTCAAAGATGGCTCTGGTTCTCAGCCCCATATCTAGTCATCAATGCCTTCTAACAGAGCATGCAATTTGTGAGGGGAGCTGGCTTGGGCAGGTGGCAATGGCCTCAGCTTTAGACCAGCCGAGTTTGCAGTGCCTTCCAGGAGGAAACGCCATTCCTCTGTGTTCCCCTAGGAGCCACCTGCCACATGCAATATGCCTACAGGCAGTAACATACTACAACCGCATGTCAGTTGCTTATGCAAGATTTTGTGGAAGGGAGAAAAGTAAGAAAAGAGTAGATAGCTATGGGTGTCTAGAATGTATTTTAATAAGGTAAGAAAGACCCTGGTCCCAGCTGTGACCCAAGGACAAAGTGAGGAGTGACAAAGAATTCTTGCTCTCCTAAAGTCAAGCCCAACACCAGTCATGGGCCCCACGCTCTGCACCAGAGAACACAGTCCTGGGGCACCTGGGTGGCTCAGTGGGTTAAGTGGCTGTCTTTGGTGTGGGTCATGATCCTAGAGTTCTGGGATGGAGCTCCATCAGGCTCCCTGCTCAGCGGGGAGGCTGCTTCTCCCTCTACCCCTCCCCAACTCATGTTTTTTTTTTTCTCTCTCTCTCTCTCTCTCAAATAAAATCTTAAAAAAAAAACAACAAACAAAAAAACCCAGTCCTTTCTGAGGCCACTCTGGGCTCCTCTCCCCTCCCTCCTCTTTGGAACATTTCAGGAGTGGAGGGTCCCTCCCATCCTTCTAAGATCATCTCTTCTCCAGCTACTGATCTGTACCCATGGCCATGGTCATTCTCATTAATTACTCTTACCTTTGAGTTTTTGGTTTCACCATCCCTATTGTATTCTTCTTTGCCTAAAAGGATGGTCTATTGTATCTTGCCTTAAAAGAAATTTAACCAATCCTTCCCAAACCTTGCTACCCCTTGAATTACCATATTCTTTCTCCCCATCCTTTCAACTGAATTTTTTTAATTGAAAAGAACATAGTCAATAGTCACCTTGGTGTACATTTTACCCCCAGGACTTATCTTTTAACTGAAACTTTGTACCCTTTGACCACCTTCACCTGTTTCAACCACCCCACCCTCTGCCAACACACCAATCTGTTCTCTGGATCTAGGAGTCTGGTTGTTTTAAGATTCCACATATAAGTAATATCATACACTGTTTGACTTATTTCACTTAGCCTTCAAGGGCCATCTATGTTGTCACACATGGCAGGATTTCCTTTTTTATGGCCAATAATATTTCATTCTATTAATATACCACATTTTCTTTATCCATTCAACCATCAATGGACACTTAGGTTGTTTCCATGTCTTGGCTATTGTAAATAATGCTGGTATGAACATGAGAGTGTAGATAGCTTTTTGAGGTAGTGATTTTACTTCCTTCAGATAAGTACCCAGAAGTGGAATTGCTGAATAATATGGTAGTCCTATTTTATAAATTTTTTGAGGAACTTCCATACTGCTTTCCACATTGGCTGCACCAATTTACATTCCCACCAAAAGTGTACAAGGGTTCCCTTTTCTCCGCATTCTTACCAACACTTGTTTTGATAAGTCTTTCTAACTAACAGGTGTAAGGTGATATCTCATTGTGGTTTTGATTTGCATTTCCCTGATGACAAGAGATGTTGAGCATATTCTCATGTACCTGTTTAGACATTTCTCCAAAGATATCTAAATGGCATTCAGTTCCTCTCTCCATCTTAAAATCAAGATTTTTTTTGTTTTGTTTTGCTACTGAGTTATAGGAATTCCTTATATATTTTGAAATTAACCCTGTATCAGATATAGGATTTGCAAATAGTTTCTTCCATTGGTAGGTTGTCTTTTCATTTTGCTCATGGTTTCCTTTGCTATACAGAAACTTGTTCGTTTGATATAGCCCTACTCATTTGTTGTTGCTTTTGTTGCCTTTACTTTTGGTGTGAAATCTGAAAAATTACTGCCAAGACTGATGTCAAGGAGCTTACCCCCATGTTTCATTGTAGGAGTTTTATGTTTCGGGATTTACGTTTGTCTGTAATCCATTTTGAGTCGATTTTTGTGTATGGTATAAGATAGTGGTCCAATTTTTTTTTTTTTTTTTGGTATGTGGCTCTTTAGTTTTCCCAACACCACTTATTGGGGGGGAAAAACTATCCTCATTGTATAATCTTGGCTCTTCTGTAATAAATTAATTGACCATATATATAGGTTTATTTCTGGGCTCTTTATTCTGTTCCAGTGATGGATGTATCTGTTTTTATGCCAATACCATACTGTTTTGACTACTATAGCTTTGTAATATACTCTGAAATCAGGAAGTACGATGCCTCCAACTTTGTTCTTTTTTCCTCAAGATTACTTTGGCTATTCTGAGTCATTTGTGGTTCCTTACAAACTTTAAGATGGTTGACTGTAAGTGAAAAAATGCCATTGGAATTTTGATAAGGATTACATTGGGTCTGTAGATAGTTTTGGAGAATAGGGACATAATATTCTTCCAATTCATGAGCACAGAATCTTTTTATTTTAGAATCTTTTTATTTCTATGTGTCATCTTCAATTTTTTCATGAGGGTCTTAAAGTTTTCAGTGTACAGGTTTTCACCTGCTTGGTTAAATTTATGTATTTCATTCTTTGATGCAATTATGAATTGTTAATATCTCTGAGATTCTTTATCAGTGTGAAGTACAACAAATTTTTATATATTGATTTTTGTATCCTGCAACTTTTTGTTCTAACAGTTTTTTGGTGGCATCTTTAAGGTTTTCTATGTATAATATCATGTCATCTACAAATAGACAATTTCACTTCTTTTTAAATTTGGATGCCTTTTAAATTTTTTCTTACCTAATTGCTCTGGCTCGGACTTCCAATACTATGTTGAATAAACATGGCACAAATGGGCATCCTTATCTTACTCCTGATTGTGGTGGAAAAGCTTTCAGTTTTCACCATTGAGTATGATGTTGTCTCTGGGCTTATATATGGCTTTATTATGTTGAAGTACTTTCCTTCTATATGGTTTCTTGCAAGTTTTATCATGTTAAATTTCCCAAATGCTTTTTCTGCATCTATCAAGATATGATTTTTATCTTTCACTTTGTTAATGTATCACATTAATTTACAGATGTTGAACCATCCTTACACCTTGGAATAAATCCCAATTAATCATAGTATATGATCTTTTTAATATATTGTTTGCTAATACTTTGTTGAGAGTTTTTGCATCTATGTTCATCATGGATATTGACCTGTAATGGTTTTGGTTTGGCGGGGGGACTTGTGGGGTATTTTTTGTTTTGTTAGTGTCCTTGTCTGGTTTTGGTATTAGGTTAATGCTGGCCTCATAAATGAGTTTGGAAGTGTTCCATCTATTTTTTGGGAGAATTTGAAGAGTTTGTATTCTTTAAATGTTTGGTAGAATTCACCAGTGAAGCCATCTGGTCCTGGACTTTTTTTTTTTTTTTTTGGCAGTGGGGAGGTTTTTTTTTTTCCTGTTTCAATCTCCTTACTAGTGATTGGTCTGTTCAGATTTTCTATTCTTCATGATTCAGTCCTGGTAGGTTACATGTTTCTAGGAATTTATCCATTTCTTCTAGATTATCTAATTTGTTGGCATAACTGTTCATAGTAGTCTCTTATGACACTTATATTTCTGTGGTATCGGTTGTAACATCTCCTCTTTCTAATTTTGAGTCCTCCATCTTCTGTTCTTATTGAGTTGAGCTAAAGGTTTGACTATTTTATCTTTTAAAACTGCTCTTAGTCTCATTGATCTTTTCTATTGCCTTTTTACTCTCTATATCATTTATTTCCACTCTCTTTATTTGCTTCTCCTAAATTTGGGCTAATTTTGTTCTTTTTCTAGTTCCTGGAGGTATAAAGTTAGGTTTTTTTATTTCACATTGCTCCTGTTTCCCTTTTTTTTTTTTTTAAGATTTATTTATTTGAGACAAAGTGCAAGCAGGAGAAGGGGCAAAGGGAAAGGAAAACCAGCAGACTCCCTGCTGAGCAGGGAATCTGATGTGTGGGCTTGATCCCAGGACCCTGAGATCATGACCTGACCTAAAAGACTTGGATGCTTAATTGACTGAGCCACCCAGGCACTCCCCTTCTTGTTTCTTAATGTAGGCTTTTATCTCTTGTGAACTTCCCTTTTAGAACTGCTTTTGCTGCATCCCATAGGTTTTGGTATGTTGTATTTCTATTTTCATTTGTCTCAAGATATTTTTTTTCTTTGACCCATTGTTTAGTAGCATATTGTTTAATCTCCATATATTTGCAAGTATTCCAGTTTTTTCTTATAATTGAGTACTAGTCTCATACCATTGTGTCCGGGAAAGATGTTTGATGTGATTCCAGTCTTCTTAAATTTATTGACTTGTTTTGTGGCCTAATATATCCTCTGTCCTGATGAATGTTCCATATGTATTTGAGAAGAATGTGTGTTCTCCCTTTGATCAGAAAGTTCTGTAAATGTCTATTAAGTCCATCTAAGGTGTTTAAGACTAGTGTTTGCTCATTGATTTTTTTTTTTTTTTTTTTTCCTATCTGGATGATCTATCCATTGATGAAAGTGGGATATTAAAGTCCCCTACTATTATATTGCTGTCCATTTCTTTATTATTTAGGTGCTTCTATGTTGGTTGCATAAATATTTACAAATGTTATATCCTCTTGTTGGATTAACCACTTTATCATTACCTAAGGACTTTCTTTGTCTTAATGTCATCAGAAGTATGGCTGTCTCAGCTTTCTTTTGGTTTCCATTTGCTTGAAATATCTCTTTCCATCTCTTCATTTTGTGTGTCTCTTGTAGACAGCATGTAGTTCAAAGCTGAGGTGCATCTCTTGTAGATGGCACATAGTTGGATCCTGTTTTTTTATCCATTCAGCCAGTTAATGTCTTTTGGAGAATTGTCTATTTATATTTAAAGTAATTATTGATAGGTAAGGGCTTTTGCCATTTTGTTAATTGTTTCCTGCCTTGTTTGTAATACCTTTGTTTTCTTCTATTCTTTGTGATTTGATTTTTCTGTAGTGGCATGCTTAGATTTCCTTCTCTTTCATGTCTCTGCTACAGATTTTTGTTACCATGAGGCTTATATAAAACATCTTAGAGGAATAACAGTCTATTTAAAGTTGATAACTTAAGTTTAAATGCATTCTAAAGTTCAACATTTTTATTCTCCCTCCCCCCCCCCCATTTTGTCTTTGATGTCACAATTTACATCTTTTTATCATGGGTATCCATTAACAAACTATTGTAGTTATTTTTACTATTTTTGTCTTAACCTTCATACTAAATTTATAAGTGACTTGTCCACCATCATTACGTTAGGCTATTCTGAATTTAAGTATGTATTTACTTAAAACCAGTGATATTTACTTTTATATATTTTCCTGTTACTAATTAGCATCCTTTCATTTGAGCTTAAAGAAGTCCCTTTCCGTTTAACATTTTGTGTAAGGCTGGTCCAGTATTAGCTCCTTTAGCTTTTGCCTCTTTGGAAAACTTTTTGTCTCCAATTCTGAAGGATAGTTTTGCTGGATAGACTATCCTTGAACTTTCAGAACTTGGAATACATCATGCCACTCATTTCTGGCCTGCAAATTTTCTGTTGAAAAAAATCTGATAGTCTTATAGCAGTCTCTTTATATCCAACAAATAGTTTTTCTCTTGCTGTTTTTAAGATTCTCTCCTTGTCTTTGACAATTTAATTATAATGTGTCTTGGTAAGTCTGTTGGATTTATCTTGTTTGGAACTCTCTGGGATTCCTGGATCTGGATGTCTGTTTTCCTCTCCAGGTGAAGGAAGTTTTCACTTTTTCAAATAAGCACTCTTCTCCTTCTGGGACCATTTATCTCTTTATGTTGTCCCATAAGTCTCTTAAGCTGTCACCACCTTTCTTTCAGTATAATTGATACACAATGTTACATTAGTTTCAGGTGTAAAACTTATTGATTTGACAAGATTATACATTATGCTTTGCTCACCACAAATATAGCTACCATCTTTCCTGTTACATTGCTATTACAATATCATTGACTATTCCTTATGCTGTGCCTTTCATTCCCATGACTTAATCATTCCATAACTGGAAGTCTATATCACCCTCTCCTGTCCACCCATTTTGCCCACCTTCACAGTACAAACCTACTCTAAAAAAAAAAGAATGTTCCCTTTTTTTATTCCCTTCTTGTTTATGTATATGTTGTCATATTTTACATCTTTTTTTCATAATTTTCATATGCCAAATTATGGCCATTTCTTTTCTATGTAAGTACCTTTAACATTTATTGTAAGACAGGTTTAATAATAAACTGCTTTCTCTTTTGTCTAGGAAACTCTTAATATTACCTTCAAATCTACTTTGCTGGGTAGAGTATTCTTGGTTGTAGGTTTTTTCCTTTCAGCACTTTGAATATATCCTGCCACTCTCTCCTGACCTGCAAAGTTTCTGTTGAAAATAAGCTGATGGCCTATAGGTCATCCTTTGTAAGTAACTTTTTGTTTCTCTCACTGCCTTTAAGATTCTCTTTATCTTTAACCTTTGACATTTTAATTATGTGCCATGCTGTGGATCTCCTTGCATTCCTATTGTTTGGAACTCTGTGATTCTTGGAGCTGGATGTCTATTTCCTTCCCTCAGTTGGGCAAGTTTTCAGTTATTTCTTCAAATAAGTTTTCTACACCATTCGCTCTTCTTGCAACCCCTAAAATGAGAATGTTTTTTCACTTGATGTTGTCTAAGAGATCTCTTAATGTATCCTCGGGTTGTTGTTGTTTTTTTTTTTTTTTTTTTCCTCTTTGCTGTTCAGCTTGTGTGCTTTCCATTTCCCTGTTTTCCAAATCACTGATACATTTTTCTGCATCCTCTAATCTACTGTTTATTCCCTCTAGTGTTTTATTTCAGTTACTGCGTTCTTCAATTCTGATTGGTTCTTAATATCTTCCATCTCCTTATGGAAGATCTCACTGAGATCTTCCACTTTTCAGTCTAGTGACTATCTTTACAATCACTACTTAAATTATTAGGCATATTACTTATCTCTTTAGTTTAGGGTTTTTTTTTTGAGTGTTTTTTTTTCTTGTTTTGGAGCATATTCCTCTGTCTCCCCATTTTGCTTGACTTTCTGTGCTTATTCTATGGATTAGGTAGAATGGCTACTTCTACACTTGAAGGAGTGGTCTTTGTATAGTGTCCTTTGTGTAGATTGTGTGTGCTTGGTGACTTTTGCTGGTTGGCTGAAGCTGTGGCTATATGTGTTAGTTACTCTTTTAAACCATGGCTTTTTTACAGGAAAACAATTGGTAATTATAATGAAAACAATAAAATTAAATTTAAAAAATCAAAACCCAAAAGAGCAAAAATTAAAACAAGAAAAGACAAATTAGAAAAATAAAAAAATTGAAATAAAATAAATAAAAAATTTTAATTAAAAAACCCATGGCTTATTTTCTGTGCCCCGGCACCATAGAGGCTGGTATGGACCTAAGGATTCTGGGCTCACTGATGTCACAAGCTCTCTGAGCAGGACCCTGCTCTAGCCTAGGCTTTTAGGGTAGAGGAGGAGAGAGCATTTCCACAGCTCTTAAGCCTATTTAAATCCTGGCTTTTTCTCTGTGTTCCAACATGACTCGGACTGGTCTGCTTTGTGAATCCTGGGTCACAAGCTCGCAGTGGCACCGGACACCCTTGTTATGGTGTCCAGGCTCTGCTCCAGTTTAGTCTTTTAAGGTGGATGGGAACATAAAGCATGGCATTCTCTGGGCCCTTTGAACTGGAGCACTTTCTCATGGCTCCTCTACCACATGGCAGAGTTCTAGCATGTCTGTTTTATATGCTAGTCACTCTTTTAAACCTGGCTTTTTTTCTGTGCAAAAGGACAGAGGAATCTGTTCCCAGTCCCTCATTACTTTTCCTTCCCACTGCCATTCAGAGTCAGGGATGGGGGTTCCCTTTGTTACCATGTCTGTCTCTTGCTGTTCTCTCTATCTTGGGTTGTTTAGTAGCTGTTCCATCACCTCTGTTCTTCAGGTTATATTAGTTTCAGGTATACAATATGGTGATTCAACACTTCCACACATCACGCAGTGTTTCATCATAACAAGTGCCCTCCTTAATCCCCATCATCTATTTTACTCATCCTGCCACCCACCTCCCTCTGGTAACCATCAGTTTGTTCTCTATAGTTAAGACAAACCAAGAAACACTTTTTTTTTTTTTCCTTTGCTCTTTTTGTTTCTTAAATTCCACATATGAGTGAAGTCCTATGGTATTTGTTTTTCTCTGACTTATTTCACTTAGCATGATATTCTCTAGCTCCATCCATGTCATTGTAAATGGCAAGATTTCTTTCCTTTTTATGGCTGAATAAGTGTGTGTGTGTGTGTGTGTGTGTGTGTGTGTGTGTATGTGTGTGTACCACATCTTTATCCATTCATCTATTGATGGACACTTTGGAGGTTTCCATATTTTGGCTATTGTAAATGTTATAAACATAGGGGTGTGTGTATTATTTTGAATCAGCATTTTTGGATCTTGGAATTATGTACCCAGTAGTGCAATTACTGGATTATAGGGTAGTTTTATTTTTAACTTTTTGAGGAAACTCTACTTTTTTTCACAGTGACTGCACCAGTTTCCATTCCCACCAATAATGCACAAGGGTTCCTATTTCTCCACATCCTCAACCCTTGTTTCTGGTGGTGTTTATTTTAGCCATTCTGACAGGTGAAAGCTGATATCTCATTGTGGTT
The DNA here is from genome assembly GCF_009762305.2 of Zalophus californianus. Taxonomy (NCBI): domain Eukaryota; kingdom Metazoa; phylum Chordata; class Mammalia; order Carnivora; family Otariidae; genus Zalophus; species Zalophus californianus. The sequence continues at coordinate 56,082,353 of NC_045597.1, forward strand.
TTAATTTACATTTCCCTGATGAGTGATGTTGAGCATCTTTTCATGTGTCTATTAGTGATCTGTATGTCTTCTTTAGAGAAATATCCATGTATTTTGCCCATTTTTAAAGTTGGATTATTTGGGAGGGTTTTGTTTGTTTTTGTTGTCTTTTTGGTATTGAGTTAAGTTCTTTATATACTTTGGAAACTAACCCTTTATTGAATATGTCATTTATCAATACCTTCTCCCATTTGGTAGGTTGCCTTTTAGTTTTGTTGATTGTTTCCTTCACTGCACAGAAGCTTTTTATTTTGATGTAGTCCCAATAGTTTACTTTTGCTTTTATTTCCCTTGCCTCAGGAGATATATCTAGAAAAATGTTACTACAGTTGATATAAGAGGAATTACTGCCTGTGCTCTCTTCTAGGATTTTTATGGTTTCAGGTCTCCCATTTAGGTCTTTAATCCATTTTGAGTTTATTTTTGTATACAGTGTATGAAAGTGGTCCAGTTTCATTCTTTTGCATTTGGCTGATCAGTTTACCCAACACCATTTGTTAAGGAGACTGTATTTTTCCCATTGGATATTTCGAGCTTTGTTGAAGATTAATTGACCATATCATTTATTTCTGGGTTTTCTTTTCTGTTCTGTTGATCTATGTATCATTTTTGTGCCAGTACCCTACTGTTTTGATTACTACAGCTTTGTAATAGAACTTGGAGTCTGCAATTGTGATTCCTCCAGCTTTTCTTTTTCAAGATTCCTTTGTTTGGGGTCTTTTGTGGTTCCATACAAACTTTAGGATTTTTTATTACAGTTCTATGGAAAATGCTGTTGGTATTTTGAGAGAGATTGTGTTAAAAGTGTAGATCACTTTGGGGGGCGCCTGGGTGGCTCAGTCGTTAAGCGTCTGCCTTCAGCTCAGGTCACAATCCTGGGATTGAGCCCCACATCGGGCTCCCTGCTCAGCGGGAAGCCTGCTTCTCCGTCTCCCACTCTCCCTGCTTGTGTTTCCTCTCTCGATGTCTCTCTCTGAAATAAATAAATAAAATCTTTAAAAAAGAAAGTGCAGATCACTTTGGGTAGTATAGACATTTTAACAATATTTGCTCTTCCTATTTGTGAGCATGGAATGTCTTTTTGTGTCCTCTTCAATTTCTTTCATCAGTGTTTTAGTCTTCAGAGTACAGGTCTTTCACCGCTTTGGTTAGGTTTATTCCTGGGTGTGTTGTGTTTTGTTTGTTTGTTTGTTTTTTTGGTGCATTTGTTGAATGGAATTGTTCAATGTTGAACAATGGAATTGTTCTCTTCTGTTTCATTGTATAGAAATGCAAGAGATTTCTGCTCATTGGTTTTTTTTTTTTAATCCTGTGACTTTATTGAATTCATTTACCAATTCTAGTAGTTTTTTGGTGGAGTCTTTAGGGTTTTTTTATATATAGTATCATGTCATCTGCAAATAGTGAAAGTTTTACTACTACTTTACCAATTTGGATGCCTTGTATTTCTTTTTGTTGTCTGATTGCTGTGGCTAGGACTTCTAGTGCTCTGTTGAATAAAAGTGGAGAGAGTAGATATCCTTGTATTGTTCCTGCCCTTGGGGGAAAAGCTCTGTTTTTCCCCATTGAGTATGATGTTTGCTGTGGGTCTTTCATATATAGCCTTTATTATGTTGAGGTACGTTCCCTTTAAACTTACTTTTTGGGAGCTTTTATCATGAATGGATGTTGTATGTTGTCAAATGCTTTTTCTGTGTATCAAAATGATCAAATGGTTTTTATCCTTTCTCTTACTGATGTATCACATTGATTTATGGACACTGAACCACGTTTGCATCCCAAGAATAAGTCCCATTAGGTCGTGGTGAATGATATTTTTTTAATGTATTGCTGGATTTGGCTTGCTAGCATTTTGTTGAAGATATTTGCATCCATATTCATCAGATATTGGCCTGTAGTTTTTTTTTTTGTGGAATCTTTATTTGGTTTTGGTATTAGAGAGATACTGTCCTCATAGAATGAATTTGGAAGAATTCCTTCCTCTTGTTTTTTTTTTTTTTTTTTTTTGGAAATTTTGAAAATAGGAATTAACTCTTAAATGTTTGGTAGAATTCGCCTGAGAAACTGTCTGGTTCTGGACTTTTGTTGGGAATTTTTTGATTACTGATTCAATCAGGTTATATATTTCTAGGAAATTAATCCTAGATTGTCTAATTTGTTGGCATATAGTTTTTCATAAATATTAATTTTTTGTATTTCTGTTTGTCCTCTTTAATTTGTGATTTTGAGTCTTTTCCCCATAAGTGTGGCTAAAGGTTTATCAATTTTGTTGATCTTTTCAAAGAACCAGTTCCTGGTTTCATTGATCTGTTTTATTGTTTTTGTAGTTTCTGTATCATCTTAATAGGTGTAATTTGATGTATACTATGGAAGAGGTGAGTTCAGAGTCTTCCTACTTTGCTCTCATGGACCAGAACCCCAATTTTTTGTTCTCTTTTTGTTCCTCTGGATGAATTCCATTGCCTTGTTTTTCCATTTGCTGGTCCTCTTCCATTTTAGTCTGCTGTTGAAACTTTTATAGAATTTTTTTTATTCTTCAGCTCTGTGATTTCAGTATGGTACTTTTTTTATAGTCTCTTTGTTGAAATTCTCACTTATACATTGTTTTACTACCTTATGGGGCATCTTTATGTCAATTATTTTGAACTTTTTCAGGCAAATCACTTTATCTCCATTTCATTAAAATCTTTTTCTGAGGGGGGGTGCCTGGGTGGCTGTTGGTTAAGTGGCCAACTCTTGATTTTTGGCTCGGGTCATGCTGTCAGGGTCCTGGGATCGAGCCCCATGTCAGGCTCTGCACTCAGCAGGGAGTCTGCTTCAGCATTCTCTCCCTCTGGCTCCCCAAATTCTAAAAGAAGTCTTTAAAAAAAATATCCGAGGTTTCATCTTACTCTTTTGTTAAGAATATATTCCTATTTTTTTTTCCTTTTCCTTGACCTTGTGTTAGTTTCTATGCATACATAAAACAGCCATCTCTCCCAGTTTTGATGAAATGGCTTTGTATAGATGAATCTAATCATTCATCCATGCCCTACCTTTTTGTTATGATTAAGTAATAACTTTGTGATTAACTATGCAGCCTTCTTTGTTCTTAGCAGATCCCAGTAGCTGAGGGTATGCCAAAATCTGGTAGTGTCCTAAAGGTGAGGATCGCAGTCAGCACTTAGATGCAGCACTTAGACTATAAGCTAGATCCTCAGGTAGCAGCTTGTAAAGTATGCAAGTATACCCCTTTCAAGGGAAGACTGGGGGATGTGTATTTTTGTTTGTTGCCTTTGTGAATCACTGGTTAAGTACTGTTTCTCTGTTCTAACCCTGTGGGACCTATGAACATAAGCCTCATTAACCATCAGAGCCAGGCAGAGTGTCCCCTGGGTGGTAGCATCAAAACCTGGAATGCCAGACATGTGCATAAACTCCTTTTTTTTTTTTTTTTTTAACAAGAGAACAAATCTACACCTTCTATTTCCTTTTCATTCGATTTAAATCCTTGAGGGGTACAGCATCACATGGATTCTGTGGCCAATGGTTTTAGCAGGAAGGTTGTTTCAGAATTGGGCACAAACCATGCCACTGTTTCCATGAACACAAGTTACTTTTCCCCAGATTACTCTGGTTTTGTTTAGTTTGCCACCAGGAGTCACTGTGTTGTTCTTTGCTTTGTATACAAAGCAATCTCTTGCCTAGATAGAATTCCGGTTCATCTTGAACATAAACACCTTCAATTTTAAGAAGAGCTGTGCGCTCCCTCTGGTTCCAGAGACGCTGCTTATAGCCAGCAAAAATGGCCTTGGAGCACAGCCTTCCAGACATTATTTGGCGTTACAGGAGTCCTGTTCCCAGCAGGCCTCCACAGACTCCAAGATGGCAGAAAAAGAAAGGCAAAGCCCATGAACTCCTTTCTTGAAGATACCAATAACCTAGAGCAAGGCAGAGGGAGAACCCAAAGATAGTGCTTTCTAGCATCCCTGGTCTCTGGAAAGTGTTGCAGTCATCCCCTAGATATGTGTTAAGTTAGTAGCCGTATTCTCAGTCCAAAGCTTTTAGGATAAGCAAATAGGTCTCTTTCATGGAAAGACTGGATTTGTTTCAGTCTCCTGCCTTTCTACTAGGCCCTGAAGGTTTAGCCATGGTGAATGTGTGGGAGCCCATGTGACCCCTTTAAGAGCTGTCTCTTAGTTCCCTGTAGCCTAGTGGGTCTTCTGGATAAGCTCCAGTGGCTTTCAAAGCTAGATATTTTGGGAGCCCATCTCTCAGGTGGAAGTGTTAAAAGTTTGGGCACCAGATATGGTGTCCAAACTCTTTACTCCTCAGGAAGAAGCTGGGGGTTGTCAGTTCCTTCCTAGTTGCAGGTTACCATGTTGGGTACAGGCTTTATGGTGAGATTCTCAACCTCTTATATTCATTTCATTGTGGGATTTTCCTCGTTTGCCTGATGTGTAGGAGTCTCTCAGCTAGTTTCTAGAATTCTTTCAGAGGAAATTGTCCCATATGTAGCTATAGATTCAGTGTGTCCTTGGGAGGAGGTGAGTTCAGAAGCTTCCTATGTTACTATCTTGAACCAAAACCCTCTTGCTTCTTAACTTCTTAAAAGACCATCTTTAATCCTTGGTTCTACTTCCTCACCACAGGCTCATTCTATTTTAAAAGAAACTTCTGTTTCCCTGATTATAAGCATGACTCATACTTACTACAGAAATTTGGGAAATACATAAAATATTAAAAAAGGAAATGAAAATTGTCCATAAGCCCACAATGCTGATATATCCACTGACGACTAATGTTCTAGCAGGTTTCCTTTTTAGTCTTTTTATCTGTGGGGCTAGATACAAAAATAGTAGGTGGATGGATGGATGGATAGATCTAACCCAGTTATTCTACAAAATTTAACTTCTACTGAACATAGCACTTTATATTCTGAAGTTTGGTTAAACATGATATTGTAATCCTAGGTGATTATACTTTGTAAATGTAATGAAGGTAATGACTAATATTTCTTTTACTTTATGATTATCAGTGTTGTGATAAAATTCTTATGCTTACATCTTGCTAGATGCCATGCCTAGAATAACTTTTAAAGCTCTCACTACAACATCACATCAATTTATATTTGAGCAGTGCTTGAAAGGGCATCTTACCAACATTGAGTACTGGCCTTCATTTACTTCTTAATGTTTTTTAATCTAGCTTTCCTTGCAACTATGCCAAAGTTGCTTTTCTCCAACTTCTCTGGTGATCTCTTAATTCTTGAATTCACAAGTTTCCTTTTGGTGTCTTCTCTCTCTCCCTGTCTCTGTGTAGTTACATGGTCTGTCTCATCTTCTTCTCTCCATCAACATCCTTGATTCTCCATTGCTCCAATCACCTGACTTCTCTCCCTCTTAAGCTCCTCTGGTGCTGCTCCTCACAGGCCCCCGTCCCCTAGTCTTCACCCATAGTCCTTATTAAATACAGGAAGGACTTATTAGGAAGCAGAAGAGGCAGAGGCTGTTCTCAAAGAAGTTAGGCCCATCTTAGATGGACATATGAGTTCTTAGAGCCCTGACAAATAGAAGTCAGTGAATCACAGAGGAAGGATAATGACATCAGTCAGGTAAAGAGATTCATTAGGGGGAGGAGGAGGCGAGAATACAGCTTGGTGAAGAGGAGTTGAGAGGACAGACCCTACTGAGAAAAGGAGGTGTGAGGGTGGGACCTAGTGGCACTGGGTAGTACCCCTATAAGTCTATACCCTGGTCCTGCCAACTGACCTCCTCTGGGCTGGGTCCTTTGTCCCTTCCTCTTCCAATTCAATCTCACTACGGCCACCACAGGAAAGGCAGACAGCTGAGGCTGGTGGAAGACAAGCAGCTCAGGGAAAGGCCAGGCAGTGTGTGTCATGTATAGGCTATGGGGACTACAGGGAAGAGGGAGGGAAGCACCAAACCACAATGAGAAATTTTGTCTTGAACCTAGAGGTCTATGTTGTATGGCTCATGGTCTCGCCTCCTTGCCCACCCTAATTAGCTCTGATTCAGGCTCAGGACAAGGTCTCACCTTGCTTTGTTCAGTTTTCAATCAGTAGATCTAAAAATGTCTAGCATTCCTGGAAATTCTGAGATCCATGGGGTGTTCCTATGAAAACTTCAGAACCAGGGACAGCAACATCAATTGCATTATAAAGATGGGATGAGAGGCCAAGCTCCTCCCCGCCACCCCTTTGTCTTATTACCTACAGCATTTTTATGCCAGGAGAGACCATTAGAAAAGCGTTACTGTCCTCCTTAGAACAGCCACAATGCTTCAACATCTTAATGGAAAGAAAATTATCGATGAGATCACAATCAAAGACCTTGAGTCTCTAATGGAATATTAGTCCTTTCCTATCCATCTCAGACCTGTGGAAAGAGTAGAGACCTCGCCTCTGTGGAATTAACATTTGAGCTTTAGACTCCTTGTAAGAACTGATGAGCTGGAGTCAGTCACTTAGGGAGCATCTGTGTGGTTTTCTTTTTTCCTTTTTTTTGAACTGGTTGTCTTTTTTTGAGAGAGTATATACTTGAGAATTGTTAATATCTCAGAATATTTCTCTTGCAAATACCGGTTATATATACATTTAATAAGATTTATATTTCATTCATTCAGTGGAAATACCTGAGTGCCTACAACATGCCAGGCACAACTGTAGATGCTGTGGGTTTGCCATGATTAAGACAGAAAAGGTACAGGATTCCCCCACTGTTCAAAAGCATAGTGTTCCTATGAAAACTTTTGTAAACCAATGGCATAAAACTATTATTTTGAGTATTCCCAGACCCAAACAATAACCTCTCTTAGGCTTTTCTGAAACCTTGGGACACATCTTGCCAATGAAGGTACGCAATAAATTGGGATAAAGCACAGATACTCACAAACACCGTTCAAAGCTATGGCGTGCTGAGATGTTGAGATGTTGAGTGAGTTCCTGGAGAAGGAGTTTGGTGGTGCCGCTCTTGCTGCTCAGGGGGTGTGCTGCCTCTCTAATTGCGTGTTGCAAAACAAATGCTGAACACTGTTTTTACTTTGTGCCTTTTCCCCTAAAAGTGAAAATCCTCTTTGGGTATCAGTTAGTGGAAACAGGTACTAATATAGGTCTTTTGTAAAAGCATGGTGTAGTATAAAAAAGCAGGGATACCTGCACCTGCCCTTACATCTATCTGGAGGACACAGAGTAATCAAAGAGACAAATGAGTAAGATACTTTTAGACTATAATGTGCAGAAAAAACAAAGCTAAAGAGTGATAAGGGGGAAGGGAGTGGCTGGGGTCTTTGAGGAGGTGACATTTGGACCGAGCCCTGAAAAGCTATGTAGCAGCCTCATTCTCTTGATTACAACCTACTCATCTCATAGAGTGAAGGGTAGGGTCACAACCCCTCTGAGGTTCCTGCCAGTGTTAGATCTCTGCATATGTTAGTGTGGAGGTTCGTTAAGCCTCTTACAGCAGAGGTTCAGAGCCATAAGCCCCTTGGCAGAGGCTGACCTCAAATCCCTTTTGGAGGATACTGGTGAGGTTTTCAGCATTCCTGTTTCTGGTGAACAGTTCTGAGGTGGAAGATTAAATTCAAAGTCTCTGGAAAACAGTATGTCAGTTCCTCAAAAAATTCAAACCTAGAATTGCCATACTCCAGTAATCTCACTTCTGGGTATATACGTGAAAGAATTGAAAGCAGGGACTCCAATACTTGTACAACAGTGTTCATAGCAGTGTTATTCACAATAGCCAAAAGGTGGAAACAATCCAAACGCCCATCAACAGATGAATGGATAAACAAAATGTGGTCTATACATCCAATAGAATATTAGCCTTAAAAAGGAAGGAAATTTTGATACATACTATAACATGGATGAACCTTGAGGACATGCTAAGTGAAATAAACCGGACCCCAAGGGACAAATATAGTATGATTCCACTTGTATGTGGCACCTAGAATAGGCCAATTCATAGAGCTAGAAAATAGAGGTTCCCAGTGCTGGAGGCAGGGTGGTGGGGTGTTATTGGGTACAGAACTTCTGTTTGGGATGATGAAAAAGTCCTGGAATCAGGTAGTGGTGATGGTTGCACAACAGTGTGGATGTGCTTAAGGCCACTAACTCGTATACTTAAAAGTGGTCGAAATGGTAAATTTTGTGTTCTGTATATTTGACCACATTAAAAACCAGCCCATGGGAGGCTGAAAAGATACTGCTCCAATAGTTACTTGGAGGCAGACTGACTGGGAGGATGTGGAGGCAGAAAGGAATCCCGCCAGGTCTCAGCAGATGCCTCTTGGTTAACCTCTTGATTCCACCCCAGGTGTTACCTATAGACAGACCTCGCAGTCCCCATCAGAGTAGAAAAGGACTGGAGCCCTGGACTCAGGCAGGGGGTGGGGGAGGGAGAGGAAGTTCGTGCCCAGTTGCCTACCTACCAGGTGGTGTACCAGCCTGAGGCCTGAAGAAGAACCGTTCCCCCACCCAGTGCCTCTGTCAGCAGCTCTCACCACCCTGGTGGCTGGCGTGGCTCTCCGGGGGCCAGAGTCAGCACTGAACACAATGGTTCTCAAAGTGTGGTCCCCTGGAAATGGGTTAGAATGTAAGATCTCAGGCTCCATCCAGACCTACTGATCTGAAACACCAGACATGGGGCCTGATGGTGTGTGTGAGAGCATGACCTCCTGCAGGAGGGTCCAATGCTGGAGCTGAAGTTGGAGAGCCACTGCCCTCAGATGACGCAGGAGCCAGGCATCGTGCTCCATGAACTCCTCCTGAACGCAGAGACCCACACTGGGCTCTGGGAAGATGGGTCTCGGGGAGCACACGTTCCCCTGTGGCACTAGGACTCCAGGGCAGCAGGGCACTAGAACTTGGGCTGAGTGACCATGAGCCCAAATCTGGGACCTGGGGCTGAAGCACACCCTCTCCGGGTGTGGGCATGTCTGGCGGGTCTGCCAGGACCCCTTCATCATGGATGCCATGGTGCTGCAATGTCAAGGTTATGACCTCAACTCAGCCATCTACATATGTAAAGTCCTGGCCCAGCTGGGCTATATGGGCTGCCCACTGCACCCCAACTTCTTTGAAGATATCTTCAGAGCATCAAGGCAGGGTCTTATAACTTTCAGGTCACTTTAAATCTTAAAGTTCATTCCAGCCCCCTTTGAAACGTCCACTTTCCCAGGCATTTTCATAGCCCACCTTGTCCTCTCTCCAAGTGTGCGGTCTTCCTAACTGACCGCATAGCCCTCCGAACCCACGAAGCTTGCCCTGCCTGCCTGGCTCCCCTCCTTGCCAGCATGCTACTCCAGAGTGCTTCTCCTCCTCCTCCCTTGGCTTGAGGGTAAGAAAGCACCCCTCTCCTATCCCCCAAATCCGTTCACTCCACACAAGGTCTAAAACTCAGATGACTGCTCCTCTCTCTCTCTCCAGTCATGTTAAATGGGCCAGTAAGGGCCCACCTGGTGTGATGGTTGGCCAGTTTGGCAGTCTCTTGGAGGGGACCAAGTGGGAGTACAAATACCATTTTTTTTTTTTTTTTTTTTTAAACTAGAGCTGGACTCCGCAAATCGAGGGCAAGAGAAGAGTCTCCTCAATGTCCTTTGTATTAGCATATCCTTTTCGAGGCCTGGCCACACTGACTTATCCAGGGCAGGGCCCCTGGGCAAGCCGGACCAAAGAGGCCCCACTGCAGGATTCTGGAATCTTTGGACCTGAGAGAGTTGTGCCAACCTCTGGGAGGGAGCTCTGGTGGCTGAAAACTGCAGCCCTAAAGCTTGGTTATGGTGGCGCAGGGTGTTTACTGACACATGGCTCAGAATGGAGAGGAAGCCAGTCTGGATGGACAGAAAGGTGAGGCAAGGTGGCCGACCGGGTTGTGACTGTGTGTGACCCTAGTTCTATTCTTGTCCAGGGTTCCCTGGGATGCCTTTTGAAGTGAATCCCCCTTCATGTTTAAGGAAGTCAGGTTCAGTTTTTGTCCTTTGCCCCCCAAATTGCAAACTAAACCTACCACTGATAAGTGGTCCTTCCCCAGTGCGCACTAAAAAATCTGATCTGCTTGGCCATGATTTCCCTGTAACTGGAGGAAATGAAAGAAGAAAGACCCAGAAAACAGGGCCCGAGTGGGAGGGCGTGTGGCCTCCGTGTTTTATGGGTAATGGAAACCCATCAGGTTCTGTGGAGATTTAGGACTTACAAAGCCACCATTACTGCCAATAACTCAAACTATTTCACCTGCAAAATGGAGATACACAGCCCACCTTGGTATTTCCCTGTTTTTAGCAAATCTGTAGGCTATGTGCTAACTTTGCTAGTCTTGCTGTGAGAACTCTTGGGGGCCGATTTGTTTAAGCACAGGCAGAATCTTCTATACCCCAAGTGTCCTTCAAAGACTTAGTGTGATTTATTCACTTTTGCAATATACTGGGAGCTATGACAACAGGCACTGTGCTAGCCTTAAGAGCTGTAACAGTGAACACGAGACCCATTTCCTGCCCTCATGGAGCTTACGGTCTAGTAGAGGAGCCCCATTCTAAACCACCAATCCTGCAACACGGTAACACTGTAATTACTGATAAAAGGACTTATTGTAGAGATACGTGATTCTTAGAGGAATCTTCACCATTTTGATTTTTCTCCCTTTGCTTTTCTCCAAATTCTAAAATCCCTCCTCCTGCTCCTCCTCCTGCTCCTGCTGCTGCTGCTGCTGCTGCTCCTCCTCCTCCTCCTGCTGCTGCTGCTCCTGCTCCTCCTCCTCCTCCTGCTGCTGCTGCTGCTGCTCCTGCTCCTCCTCCTCCTCCTGCTGCTGCTGCTGCTGCTGCTGCTCCTGCTCCTCCTGCTGCTGCTGCTGCTCCTGCTCCTCCTCCTCCTCCTGCTGCTGCTGCTGCTCCTGCTCCTCCTCCTCCTCCTGCTGCTGCTGCTGCTCCTGCTCCTCCTCCTCCTCCTGCTGCTGCTGCTGCTCCTGCTCCTCCTCCTCCTCCTGCTGCTGCTGCTGCTCCTGCTCCTCCTCCTCCTCCTGCTGCTGCTGCTGCTGCTGCTGCTCCTGCTCCTCCTGCTGCTGCTGCTGCTCCTGCTCCTCCTCCTCCTCCTCCTCCTGCTGCTGCTGCTGCTGCTCCTGCTCCTCCTCCTCCTCCTGCTGCTGCTGCTGCTGCTCCTGCTCCTCCTCCTCCTCCTGCTGCTGCTCCTGCTCCTCCTCCTCCTCCTGCTGCTGCTGCTGCTCCTGCTCCTCCTCCTCCTCCTGCTGCTGCTGCTGCTCCTGCTCCTCCTCCTCCTCCTGCTGCTGCTCCTGCTCCTCCTCCTCCTCTCTGGGATGTCTGCCGACAGCTGCTATTACTACCACTGTTTCAGCAACACAGAAATTCTCATTCCAGGAGGCCCCGGAAGTCCGTTTGTTTTATCCTTGAGCTGTGCTTCCAACACTGGCCACGTGTGGCTACAGAGCCCTTGAAATATAGCTAGATCACCTGAAGTTCTAATTTCCTATAAATTTAAAAATGGAAGCAGTAGAAAATACTTTTCCATTAAACGCAAAGTTATAGTTAGGACCCCATTTCACTTTGCCCATTGAAGACTGAACTGAGACGCACAGTAAATGTAAAGACACAGCGGGTTTCTAGGACTTACTGTGGGCTGGGGAAGAACATAAAAGATCTCATTAATTTTTATATTGATTATGTGTTGTGATAAAATGTTGAATATATTGAATATATTAAACTTTTACTTGTCTCTGGCCCGTTAAATGTGGCTACTAGAAAATGAAACCTCACATCTGTGGCTTCAGTTGTGTTTCTGTATTGGACAGCTCTGGCCTACTGCTGAGAGGGTAGGAATGGGGAGGGGGTAACCCCAGCTCCTGTGGGATCTTTTAGTCCCCATAGAAAGGTCTGGTTGAGCTTTTATTTCTTCGTCTGTTTCCTGTTTCCCAAACACTATGCTCCCAGGCATTCAGGGTGCTGTTGAGTTCTCTCCAGGTAGAAGATTTGAAGTGAGAGATGTGAGGAACACTCATTCCCTCCAGCCTTACCCTGCACCAAAGAGAGGGGCGCTCTCACTGCTGCTGGCCCAGGCATCAGAAGGAGCCTCGCTGTCTTGCTTCCCCTCCCGCAGGCGTGTGCATGACCTCCCTTAAGATCCCAACTCAGACTTCTGTCAGGGCGGTTTGATGGCCGATGTAGTCACTTTAATGCATGGAGCTACTTTAGACCATCTGTATCTAAAACCCACAGATGTCCGTGGATGTATCCAGACAGACTGAGGAATATCATGAAACCCAAACCCCTTAGGATGGGGGTAAATATGGCTCCAGGTGTGGACTGTAAGGTGATTCAAGTCTGGGACAAAAATAGGAGAAATGTAACTGAAGGAAGACCCCAGGGTCTGGGGCAAATCCAGGCTTTGGGGGGAATCAAAGCAAATACAATTTTAAGGATCTGCCTTAAAAAAGTAACATACAAGTAAATTTTTCAAAATTATATGTTATATGATCTTATGAATACATTTTTAGGATCCCTCCGGGGATCTTGGGAGGAGTTTGTGCAAAGAACCTGTGCAAGGAAGGGGATCATTAGCTTCACTGTATGTCAAAGGCGGGGGTGGGGGGGGTGGCGGAGAGACTTGGTAGCAATGCCAATTCTCGGGCCTCACTCCAGACCTGCTTAATCAAATCCAAGGGGGATGGGGTCCAGAAATCAGCATTCTTACAGGCCCTGCAGGTGATTTCGATGCCCACTTAAGTTTAAGAACCACTGACAACATGGTTAGAAGCACGGATTCTGGAGTAAGGCGGCCCGAGCCTGGTTTTGCAGTTTGCTTGTGTCCCGGATGACTTTGGTAAGTTACCCAATCACTCAAGCCTCAGTTTTACCATCTGTAAAATGAAGCAACAATAGAATGGATCTCAAAAGTTGGTGTGGATTAAATAAGATAACATATGTAGTACTAAGCATGGTATCTACTGTGTTGTAGGTGTTTAATTATATATTCTGCAGAGTGTATATAGTTGTTGGAGGGAGGGCGAGGAGGAGGGGCAAGAAGCGGTCATCTTAGGCATAATCAAAGTTCAGATGTGACCTTGGCCCCTTTCTCCAGGGTCTGCTGTGTGGCCCTCCCACTGGTTTGTCCTTCCTGGCGACAGAGCGTAGAGCCCCCTCCTCCCAGATCACCTGGTCATTGTCTCTTTTGACAGACCTGGGCCCACCTTCTAAATTGATCACATTAATACATTAAATTGAAGGAGACTTTGGTGAGTCCTAGACCTCCTTGAAATACAACGAGAGTTACAGGCCTCTCTCTAGAGATCTATGTGCATATAACACATGCACTAAACTGAAAGACTACCCGTGTCATGGAGCCACTGAAGCCCATGGCTGGGCCCCTCATCTAAGAACGCCTGAGGTAATCCACGGTGGTCACTCGATATTTAAGAAGGAAGAATGGGAAGGGGAGATGTGGGGAGGGCTGTGTGCTAGTTGGGCAGCTTGCTGCCTGTTTTGGGTGATGTCACTGAATTTTAGAAGATGCCTTTTGAATTCAGTGTCATATCCCAAACAGGTGCCTTTATTTTTTTTAACATTTTTAAATTTAAATTTGATTAACATATAATGTGTTATTGGTTTCAGAGGTACAGGTCTGTGATTCATCAGTCTTATAGGACACCCAGTGCTCATTACATCCCATGCCCTCCTTAATGTCTGTCACCCAGTTACCCCATTCCCCCACCTCCCTCCCCTCCAGCAACCCTCAGTTTGTTTCCTATGATTGAGTCTCTTAACATTTTGTCTCCCTCTCTGGTTTCATCTTGTTTTATTTTTCCCTCTCTTCACCTATGATCCTGTTTTGTTTCTTAAATTCAACATATGCGTGCGATCATATGATAATTGTCTTTCTCTGATTGACTTAGCAAATAAGTGCCTCTAATTGTGGGAATTGCAGGCGAGGAGAAAGGTTTGGGACAGGGAGTGCCTTTTAGCACCTTTCAAATCCCATCACAAATCACCTTCAAGCTCTTCTGATACGTAAGGGGAGTTCTGCATGGTGAATGTTCATTTCAAAGACATTTACAGTCCCAGAAGGACCATGTAATAGCTGGAGATTATCTAGTGCTGATAAAAGCATAAATGTGGTTAAATCAGAAAAACAGACCAGCCAGAGATGTGTATATGACATATTAAGATATGACTATCTCTTGTTTCTGTCACTCTCATGGAGTTTATGAGGTTTGTGACATGTTTGTGTTGTATTTAGCTGTCACCCAGCTGCAATTTACAACGTTCCTTGGAATCACACTTCAGGTTGACTGGGGCAGAAAGCGATTCATGATGACAGCCTTTCGGCTGTGGGCATTACAAGTCCCTCTAATGATGTTACTTGGTTTGAAATCAGACTGGAAGGAAAATAGGAACAAGAAAACACTTTGCCTGAACAGAAAGGCAGCTGGTCAGGACATACAGGTGGGATGCACCCATGAGCATGGGAACATCCACAGGGCTTTCCCAGTGTTCCGATGGTCTTACCCACTCTGGGCGCGACCAAACAAAGTTGAGGGTAGGAGAGTGTACCTGGGATGAAGGGGCCCAGCCTATCAGACCTCCAGCCCACTGTGCAGTGGGTCTTGGACCAGTTCATGGGAGGGAGGTCAAATGGCAGGTAGTCATGAGTCCAAGCACTGGCAAGACAGGAAGAAAGGGGACCGGTGAAGCAGGAAGAGCAGGAAGAGTCGTTGATGAAACAGGGTGGCCTGGCATGAGAAGGTTCTGGATTATGCCACCTTGCCCCTCACATGCACGCACCCCTTACTAGAGGCAGGCTTCCATAACGTGTGGTGGCCAGGGGATAATACAGTGTGAACCCGAGACAGTCTCTCCAGCCTCCCTGGCCCCACATCTATTACCTCCGCCCCCATCTCTCCTGACACCAACACTGAGCTTCTGTGCAGTGGCCCGTGGGTGTGCCTGAGTGCTTTCGGGCTAGCCCTGCTACCCTGTTCCATGAGTGCTCGGTGAGCAGAGCCCTGCCACTCCAGGCCAAGTGCACAGAGAGGAGCCCACCCTATGTGGTCCCTTTAGCCTTTTTCAGGATGCTGGAGAAGATGCTGGCTTGGGATGTCACCAGACCTCTTTACGGGAGAGGGTCACCCTCAGCCACCCTCCTGCCAGGGCCACTTTCCCAGAAAGAGCCCACAGACATGGACCTTGACAGAAGAAGAACGGGGAAGAGAATCCAGCTGAGGTGTGGGCCAGTTGTACTAAGACGGTGCCTGATGGACCTGCATTTTTGCAGCCAGTGGGCGCCTTGGCTTCCTGGCTGTGGTGGGGTGGGAGTCACTTGACCTTTCTGAGCCGTGGGTTTCTGCATGTGATAAGGCCTAACTCGGGGTGTGGAGAAGACCAAAGGAGACAGCAGATGGGGCAGTGCCTTGCGGATAAGGAGTCATGTTAGCTGTTGCCTCCTCTTTACTTCCTGTTCCCTTGGGGGTGGGGAGGCAGCAACACGACCTTCAGTGGGCATTTTGTGAGCAGGCTGTGCCTGCCCTGCAGAGACGGGGCTGGGGCGTCCCTGGCCCCGCCTGTCTGCCCCCCTCCCCTGACTTGGCTGCCACCGCCTTATCCTTCTCTCTTTTCAAATGGGGCTCAATAGGCAATGGCTTCTTACTGCAGTCTGTGGGCTGGGATCTATGTGTAGGATTAACTATTTTAATGCCTGTCAGAGCACCATTTCATAGCTGCTGAAATAGGTGCAGAGAGTTAGTCCTTTGCTCGTGGTCACAGAGGTAGAGGTGGTAAGGGATGGGGCCAGGACCCACTCCCAGGCAGTCTGCCTCCAAAGCCCATGCTGTTAAGCTTCCTGGTTTATCATCCAGTCATTCTCAGAGTCTGGTCCCTAGACCGGCAGCATCGGCAAGGCCTGGGAATGTGTTAGAAATGCAAATTCTCTTGGCCCCACACACAAAGCTACTGAATCTGAAACTGGGGTTGGGGTGCAATCATCAATGAGTCCCCAGCCCTCTGGGGCATTCTGGGCACTTGCAAGTTTGAGAACCATTGCCTTCCTATCTCCCAGCAAGCCCCATGTATAATTTCCTTAAATTTTGCAAGAAATTGGCTACAGTGAATAACAGCTGGTTTTTAAGGGTATTAGAAAGAAACTGATGGAAAATATTGATGTGGAAATAAGAATGGGGCTGGCTGGGAAAACACAGGCCCATCTCTGGGTTCTGGTTGAGAGGAGAGGAACCACTAGCCCCAGGTAGAAACCTGCCTCTCCAATCATCCTCTCTGCCAGTCTTTGCCTTTGACCTGCTCATGCAAAATGACTCCTTAAAGCCCCTGTGAGATGGCTGTCTCCCAGGCAAGGCCATGATCGTTAATATTGAGGCTCGGTACAAAGAGCCTGGAGGGCTTATTTTTATTCTGCTTCTCTTTCTTGTACACAAAGACATACATTTACATATGTTAATCTTGATTCAATCTTATATTTCCAAAATCTATTTCTGGACCTTTGAGCTAAGTTGGTACTTCTCAGGGTTGCTATGTATGGTTGCACAGACTGCACACTGCACCATCTGGGAGGGGCCTTTTACAGATGCAACCACTCATCTGGCCCAGGAAGGTTGACTCCTGTGGGCAGCCTCCTCCCTTCTCCCTTCCAGGTTAGCTTTGCTCGGTAGCCCAGGCTTTGCCTTCCCCCCCTTTTTTTTTTTTTTTCCTTCCAAGGCACTCCTGCTTCATATGTTTGCTGCAGGACTAGGGCTGGCTCCCCGGCAAGGGCCCCTCTGTCTACACAAGCTGGGCCTGCCTGCTTGAAGCCCCACAGACTCCTGGTGTCCAAGACTGAGAACAAAGTCCCCTGTGGGCTCTTCACCATCCATTCCCAGACCATTCTAAACTCATCAGGTTGACTGGGGATGGGGAGACTGTCCTGGATGGAGCTATAAGGAGATGGTGTGTGGCTGTTAAAAAAAATCGTTAGGAAAGAAGTTCTTTTCAGAAACAAAAGCCTCCAAGTCTCTACATTATAAACATGAATCAACACAAGGATAGCCCATTTCTGTTCTAGACAGCGTGGGGAAATGAGGACTCTCAGCATGGCTACCATTCAGATTCTGCATGTGCTGAGGGGAGAGAATCCTGAGTGAGAAAGGCCACCCCTGGAAACTTTGCTTCCCTGGCCACACCAGAAGAACTCGTGCCTGCCTTCCCCACACACACCTCTCTGGCATTTATTTCTCGTACAACTAGGGGTTGTGTAGGTTTTGTTTGCTTTTTGAACTAGGAAACTAAAAGTAAATACCAACTTTGGAATATTCCAGGCCCTTTTGGCTGGCATTTCAGACCCTGCAGCCTCATGCTCAAGCCTGGTTCTCTTGATCCATGGGCTAAGAAGGTATTGACTGTCTACCATGTTTTAAAGAACTGAAACTTGCCTCTCCTTTTCTTTTCACCAAGAGAAGGCCGCTGGGCCAGGAAGGCGTTCTCAGAGAAGCACTCCCTGGTAAAAACATTTCCTGTATTCCCATCTCTTAAATATGAATTTGGCTTTCGGTTTGACTTTGCCAGCTGGTTCTGTGTCCTTAAGAAACCATATAGGCTTTCTAAGCTACTTGATTTTATCTTTTTTTTTTTTTTTTTTTTTAACCTACAACTAGGAAATGATAGTAATTGCATTTACCTCCTGGGGTTGTCTAGAGCAGGCTGGCAAGATTTTTTTTTTTTTTTTTTTTTTTTTTTTTTTTTTTTTTTTTTTTTTATAAAGAGACAGATAGCAAATATTCTAAGTTTTGTGGACCGTAATGGTCTCTGCAGCCACAACTTGGCTGGGCCATTTTAGGGAAGGCAACCATAGATACACCGTGAAAGGATGGGGTTGGGTATGTCCCAGTAGGAAAAATAGGCAGTGAGCAGGATTTGGCCCCCTTGCGATAGTTTGCCAACCCTTGATTTAGCAGATGAAGTAAGAAATCTATGGGAAAGTAGACTGTGAAGTGCCATCTCAAAGTAAGGGATGATGAGGAGAGGCCACATGGCAGGCTCAGGTGAACCCCAGCAGACCTCACTGGCACAGAATGGAACCTTCGACAGGAGGGCCAGCAGCTGTGCAGCCTCGTGGGCAGGTACGCTCGGGCACAGGTGAGCAGGGCCTGCTGGCCCGCAGAAGAACCTCCTCCCAGGGAGAATGTTCTCCTTTACTGTAGAATAGGTAGGACAGTGGACTTTGAAGCTCAGGGCAAAAAAAAAAAACAAAAAAAAACCAGTCCATGTTTGGGCATCAAATGATCTGAGCTTTGGCACCAGCTGTTTATAGCCATGGTTGAAGAAGTCTGCTGCCCACATCTGGAGACCATGGGGAAAGCTTGGTCAGACCCCCTGTACCGGCCCGCACGTTGTAGACTACTGGAGGGCATCCCCAGGCTCTGCCACACATTCCTCCGTGTTTCCCTAGCAGGTGAATGTGACAGGCCAGCTGCCTCTAAAGAAGGCAGCATGGAGTCGTGGAGAGACCAGTAGCCTTGGCGCCAGGCAGAACTTGGCGTGAGTCCCATTGCCACCATATAGAGGCTCAACAGTTACTTAACCAGAATCCAAGTCCCTTTTTGGAAACTGTCAAATGTAAAGAACAATACTTATGGCTGTTGTGTTGTTAATTAGATACTATACATATAGTATGTGGTCCTTAATTATTTTTTAAAGAAATCTTAGTCCCCCTCTCCTCGGTATGCATGCGTCCATGAGAGGACTCCCCTCCATGTGGAAGGGGTGGTGATCTTGGATGCACAAGGGCAGGCTGCAAGGGGGAAGAGCCATGAAGATCTTTTGTCCTCCTTTGCTTGAGGTGATGCTGATTCTAGTACTGGGGAGGCATGATGAGCTGTGTTCTCTCTTCTCTGCTGGGCATCATACCAGACTTAATGGGCTTACATTTCAGCACAAACAGTTCGAGGCTTCCTGTTGGACCTATAAACTAATGACTTTGGATGAAGGAAGAATTGTAAAACAGGGTGTCGGTGGGGGAGGTAGCATTTTCTTATCTAGAGATGTGAGTTCTCTGGTTGGGGCCGGAACCTCTGTTCACATGGTCAGTAAATGATATGGGCTGTGCTCCACCCTCCGAAGCTGAGATAAAAAACACTAGTACTGGTTCTCACGGGAGCTCACAGGTTAGTAGGGACGCGTTTATACAAACTGTGATGGTTAATTTTATGTGTCAACTTGACTGGGCCCTAGGTGCCCAGATATTTGGTCAAATATTGTGGGTTTTTCTGTGGGGATATTTTTAGATGAGGTCAACTTTTTTTTTTTTTTTTGGTCATCTGGTCTTTATTTTTTTAAATTTTTAAAAACATTTTATTGAGGTATGGTTGAACTACAAAAAGCTGACCTATTTAATGTGTATAACCTGATAATTAGTGGATACCTATGAAACCATCACCATCCATCACCATAATCTATACCATAAATACATTGATTGCCTCCAAAATTTCCTTCTACCCTATTTGTATGTAATAAGAGTACTTGACATGAGATCTACCATTTTACCAAAGTGTTGAGTATACAATACAGTATTCCTAACTCTAGGCACTGCAGGGTATAGTAGATATGTCTCATTTACCATTTACGTATCTTGTTGATCTGGTACATACTGAAACTTTGTATCCTTTGACTAAGGCCTTCCCATTTATCCCTCCTCCCCAGCCCTTGGAAAATAGCATTCTACTTTCTGCTTCTATAAATCTGATTATTTTAGATTCCTCATATAAGAGGCGTCATGTAACATCTGTCATTTTGGTGTCTGACTGACTTAGCAGAATGTCCTTCCAGGTTCGTTCATGTTGTTGTAAACGTCAGATTTCCCTCTTTTTTGAGGCTGAATAATATTCTGTCGTATGTATACACCACATTTTCTTTATGCATTCATCCATCAGTGAATGTTTAGGTTGCTTCTAAATCTTGGCTATTGTGAATAAGGCTGCAATAAACCTGGGAGTGCAAATATCTCCTCAAGATCCTGATTTCAGTTCCTTTGGATATATACCCAGGAGTATGATTGCTGAGTCATATGGTAGTTTTTTGTTTTTTGTTTTTTTTTTAAATCTTTGAGGAACCTCCATACTGTTTTCCATAGTGGCTGCATCAATTACCATTCCTACCAGCAGTGCACAAGGGTCCCCTCTTCTCCATATCCTCAACTTGTTCTCTTTCTATATAACAGCCCTCTCCCTGGTGTGAGGTTACATCCCATTGTGATTTTGGCTTAATGTGATTTGCTCAATGTTTAGTGATGTTGAACACCTTTCCACCTACCTATTGGTCATTTGTATGTCTTCTTTGGAGAAATATCTATTCAAATTCTTTGCCCATTTTCCAAACCTAGTTATTTTTAGCTTTTCTACTGAATTGTAGGATTTCCCTCCAGGAGGTGGGTACTGAGACCGGGGCAAGCGGGCTTCTGAGAGCGCCACATCCAGCCTCTGTGGAAGAGTTGAACTAACAAGAACAGCAGGTAGCACTTAGGGACCTGCTATTATTTGCCAGTCACTGTGGTAAGTGCTTTCCAAGCAGTTCTCAAGTCCCCTAACGAATGAGGAAAGTAGCCTTATTACTCCCTGAGAGAGGTCAATGAACTTTCCTAAAATGACCAAGGTAGTGAGCGGCAGAGCTGGGACTGGAAGCCAAATCCACCTGACTCCAAAGTGCTTTATTCTACGGATTCGGGGCTCTTTCACCAAGGTCCAAGGCATTGGGCTCCCATGGAATTGCCAACCATACTTACCCAGCTGCTGGCCCCCAGTCCTAGTCACCCTATACCTCTCTAGATCCCCACTCAGCCTCCTCTCCATTCATTCATTTACTCACTAAGCATTCAGCACGTACTAGGGTGCTCGGCCATACACTGGGCACTGGGTGTACAGTGACAAACCAAATGTACACAGCTCCTTTACTCTTGGGGCCCACAGTCCAGGGGGCGGAGATGATAATTGCACTGGCAGTACTGTCCATGGGATGAAGGATGGAGCGACAGGAAATAGAGTGCAGGGGAGCATACAGCAGGTGGCATTTTGACTATTTTGAGGAAGGGCCATTGCGTCTGAAAGCTAAAGAATGAGAAGGTGTTTAAGGGGCAAAGACTCCACCTGCCTCAGTCAAGAGAGGGCATGAACATGTTCAAGTGATGGTTTGTAATTCTATCAGATGCAACGTGCCTTTTTTTGGGGGTGGAATTTGTAAGACTCCCTTTTTGGTAGTATAACTAACCTACACACATTTTTTTAAAAACCGATATAAAGTCATACTTGTAATATAGAAGGAACAAAGAGAAAGTATTTTTTAAAGATTTTATTTGACAGCGAGAGAGCGCACAAGCAGGGGGAGGGGCAGAGGCAGAGGGAGAAGCAGGCTCCCGGCTGAGCAGGCAGACTGATGCCCGGGGATCGATCACAGGACCCCAGGATCATGACCTGAGCCGAAGGCAGACGCTTACCTGAGACATCCAGGTGCCCCAAAGGGAAAGTATTTTAAATACAATGCCATGCATTTTCATCTATGCTCAAAAACACAACTACACTCAAAGATATAGGGAAGTAGGCAGAAACTTACACCTCTCCGGGGGTTGGGGGGGGCTGACAGTGCCTGGTGGGGATGGTTGTGTGTTATGTTGGCAACTCAAATACCATAAGCAACATTGCCAACAGTGCTGTGAATTTCTAAAGTGATGAACAACATTTGGTAATGTTCCAGTGAAACAAAGTGCAATCTTTCCTTGATTTACACAGCAGCTGTGTCCTTGGAAACTCCAGTTTGTGCAAAAAAAACAAAAAAAAAACAAAAAAAAAACCCCTCAAACCTCGTGTTTATATGTAAAATGGGGTTTAGTTGAGGTTCAGATCAAGATAACCAATTTTTCATCTATATCTTGTCTGTTGGGACATTCAGTGATGTGGGTCATGGGATAACCATCGTGTTGCATCTAACTGCTCTTGGTCATTGTGGGACTCTCCACATGCCTCATGCCCAACACACTGTGTCAGAAGCATCTCCTGCAAGCAGTGAGATACCGAAGAACCCTCTAAAATTTCTAAAAGGCCCTCTTAGGGGTGATGAGTCCCCCTCGCCCCAAAACACCAAGCTACAGAAACTCTAGAGCAATAGTGGCTTACAGAAATATGTGAGCTACATATGTAACTTTAAATTCTGTAGCAGTTATATTGGGAAAAAAGTAAAATGGAACAATTGTAATTAACTTCAATGATACGTTTTATTTAATGTGATATAGCCAAGATACTATTTCAACAACATAATCTAAAAATTTTTTCTCCCATACAGTCTTTGAAATTCAGTATGCATTTTACACTTAAAGCCTATCTCCATTCAGACTGGCCACGTTTCAGATGCTTCACAGCCCCACGTGGCTAGGAGCTGTCATACTGGAGAGTGCGACGCCAGAAAGCGTTAAGTTCCCTTCTTTGGCCCAAGGACTTCTTTTTTGAAGCCTCAGTTTCCAGAACTCTTAGACTTGGAGAAATACGGACTCGGGTTTTCCAGACGAGAGCATGGAAACCTATACACAGGCCCAGGACCCTGAGCCATGGTAGACAGGCTGCTCGGAGCGAGCCACAGAGCCTGTGCGTGCAGCCGCTGAATCCCAGCATCCAGCTCCCAGCTCTTGGTCATGAAGCTGTGTGGAGTCACAGTTGATTGCTGATAACCACATGGCTCAGTGCTGCCTGCAAATTGAAGGCCCCCTTGAAAATGCTGGAAACAGATGTTCTCAAGACTCTGACCTCTCGTCATTAATTTTAGAATTTAAATGTCTTAATTTCCCCCCTTTTATTGCTGAGCTCCACACAGCAGCATGCTCAGTGTCAATGGGAATATCGTTTGGAGATGTTCCATATATCAAATCTGAAGGTTCCTGGAAATCTGGGCACTTAGAGGAGGAGAGGAAAACCAGGAGAAGAGGGGTTGGGGAGCACCGTGGGGCACAGGGTGAGGCTGGAAAGAAGCTTCTCTGACTGGGATGGAGGCCTGGGTGGAAGACCTGAATGCTCAGTCTGTGTGCCCTTGGCTGGTGCATGCACTAACAAGCCCCACTCTCTCTGTGCCCCACCTGAGGACTTAAAGTGGCTTACCAGTAGACTACAAGCAGACCCTGGAGTCAAGCCAACCCAGGCTCCAATTCTGTTTCCCTTACTCTCTAGCTAGAGGACCTCAGGTACCCACCACCTCCGTTTGCTTGGGTAGAAAATGGGGGTGAGAGCCCCCTTGCAGCTTTATTAGAATTTCATGGTGTAACGGACCCAGGACCTCACACAGTGCCGGACATGGAGAAAGGACATGACCAACACCATCCCATTACCACTTGTCTCCTCTTCAGAGCCTTGGGTGATGGAGGTGATGGCGTTCGTCGTGGGTGGTAGTGACTTCAGGGAGCTGATGGTTCAACCATCTAAGGCACTGTCCTCTGGGATATGGAGGATGTTTGTGCCCAGACCTCTGGGGGGGGGGGGGTAATCAAGGTGGCTTCCTACTTAGACCAGAGGCTCTCGAGAAGAGCTGGGGCTGAGACCAGACAGGGTGCCTAGCAGGTCCAAATGTTAAGTCCTTAAGTGCCACAACTTGGTTCTTGGCTACTTTCATGCAGTCCCAACACTTCCTCCGAGAGTAGGGGAGGAAAATCTGAACAAAGAGTGCCCCATTGAGAGGAGACTCCATGTGTGACCTCTCTGGGCCCCCTCTGCTGTGTCTGCCTGCTCTACCCTGTTTAGGGACAGATGTGGCCACACCTTGGGATGGACCCTGGGAATAGATGTCGCCTTGATTGCCCAGCCCCTGCTAGAGCCCCAACCATGAGCCCCCCCTTTCCACCATCATGTCACTTTTCACCAAGGCCTCCTGGGCTTTCTCTAAACTCTTTGCTGCATTGCCCTAGTATGGGCTGGAGATTTCAGCCAATTTTTTTGTGAAGAAAAATGATCATATTTTGTCAGTACTTTGGAGGAAATACAAGGTTTCCTTCGCAAAAGAAAGACCTCTAGGGTTTTTAACTTCCCTGCTCTAAGAAAGGAGGGAAGAAGCCTTTAGCAGCCAACAGGGTCTCTGGCAAATCTCCAGCGAATGTCCCAACATCCACATTGTCCTTTGACTCTTGTAACTTCGCCCACTCCCTATAATTTGGCTGGGGGATGTTGGAGGAAAAAGTAGACTCTGAATCTGCATTGCTAATGGCCCCAAGTGTTCCTCCCGGGCCCAGGAGCCCAGCCGGGAGGGGCTGGTGGGGACTTCCAATATCTCCTGGCAGCCATTACAGCCTCCGGGTGTGGGGCCTGGGGTCCCCTTTCCTGCCTTCGGTGTTGAGGAAACCCCTCTCCCCCGCTGCTGAGCCAGACGACTTGTGACCTTGTTTTCAGTGTTTGCCCTCCTGTTTTACGGCGAGGCTGGTGCCTCCCAGCATTTGTTGGAAATGACTGCCTCCTTCTTCCCCCACTACACCGTTTTAAGTCTCCTCAACGATCCTTGCTGGCTGGAGGGTAGGTGAGGTGGAGACGTGGGGGCTCAGTGTCCTCCCTCTCTGCTGGGATCTGTTTCAGGATTGACATTCAAGATCTTCACATTCAAAAATATCTTATCGTAGCTCCATGTCCTGATTGGAGTGGCAGTTACACAAATCTATCAGTGTGCTAACATTTCTTAGTACCGTGGCATGCAGGTGCACACAGGGGCGTATTAAAAATGGTGAAAGCTGAATAACCCCTCCACTTGAATTAGTGTTGGGATAGCATCCGCTTCCTAGTTTTGGAAATGTGCTATGGCTGTGTAAGATGTTATCCCTGAGGAAAAGCCTGGGTGAACGGTCCACAGGGACGCTCTGGGTTTTTTGCATCTACTTTCGAATCTTAAACTACATCTGAATAAAAGTCTCCCACAGAAGGGCCCTCAGGTCCTCATGGAAATGAAGCCCAGTGACCTGCCCCAGTTACCCCTCTTGGTGGCACTGCATAGTGGGTCTCCCTTTGGAACATCTGCTCGGGGGACCATGCTCACTGGGCACCAGTGTTCATATTCACTGTGCTCTGGTTCTTAGTTGTTTTTTTTTTTCCCCATTTCTTTACTATTTGGGGACATGTCCATTTTTTAAAGTTTTTATTTAAATTCCAGTTAACATACAGTGTGATATGAGTTTCAGGTGTACAATATAGTGATTCAACACTTCCACACATCACATGGTGCTCATCACGACAAGCTCATTCCTTAATCCCCATCACCCCTCCCCTCTGGTAACCAGCAGTTCTCTATAGTTAAGAGTCTGTTTCTTGGTTCGGCTCTCTTTCTCTTTTTTTTTCCCCCTTTGCTCATTTGTTTTGTTTCTTAAAATCCGCATGAGTGAAATCATATGGTATTTGTCTTTCTCTGACTTACTTCACTTAGCATAATACCCTCTAGTTCCAACCACATCATTGCAAATGGTAAGATTTCATTATTTTTTATGGCTGAATAATATTCCATTTGTGTGTGTGTGTGTATACACACACGATACATGATATCGTGTATATACATGATATATATCTATATACCTATCACATTGTCTTTATCCATTCATCAGTTGATGGACACTTGGGCTGTTTCCATAGTTTGGCTATTGTGGACACTGCTGCTGTAAACATCAGGGTGCGTGTATCCACTCCAATCAATATTTTTGTATCCTCTGAGTAAATACCTGGTAGTGCAGTTGCTGGATCATGAGGTAGTTCTACTTGTAACTATTTGAGGAACCTCCATACTGTTTTCCAGAGTGGCTACACCAGCCTGTATTCCCACCAAGAGTACAAGAGGGTTCCGCTTTCTCTGCATTCTCACCAATACCTGCTGTTTCTTATGCTGTTAATTTTAGCTATTCTGACAGGTATGAGGTGATATGTCATTGTAGTTCTGATTTGTCCATTTAAAAAATTTTGTTTGACTCCCCCGCCCTTGCCAGCCTCTGAATGCCACCAGAATATGAACAATGAATTGCTCTTTCCCTAACCCATCCTGAAGTCACTCAACTTCTTCCCTTTGCTCTCTTCTTATTGCTGTATCCTGTGCCTGCCACAGAGTGTAGATGTTCAAGCAATGGGTTTTTGAATGAATGAGTCCTAAATAGAATCAGGTAAGACCCAAGTGTGTTGGGAAGGTTGCTTAAGTTGGACAGTTTTTTCCTCCTTGTGGACTTAAGGGGGGGAGGCGTCTGTTTTCTATTGGGATGGCTAAGTCATGTGAGCCTGGGGCTTCTGAAGACCTCTCTGCAGCTGGAGAGAGCTCCATGCAGAACAAGACAAGTGGGGAGAGGCAGGACCTCAGATAGCAGGATGGGGGTAGGGGGCTGGAGAGTGAGGGAGGGAGAGGAAAAGAAGACCCTGATGGCCCTACTCAAGCTCCTAGACTCAGCTGTGCCTGAACCTCCCAAGTTCTATGCCCAGAGCTGCCTGCCACCTCACCTGGCAAACCCACCTGGATAATCTCCTGCTTCTAGTCTGGCACAAAGATCCCTGTGGCCTGGCCCAGCTTGCCCTTGAACACCACTGCCCCCACCCCCCAACCAAGGTCCCTCTCAAGCTTCCTAGACTCTCCCTTCTTATCCTCTTTACATCTGTACTCAACCAGGGGCTGTGCAGCAGCTGTGTGAGCTTACGCACTACCAAGATCCCTCTTCCAACAGATCAGAAAGGTCTATCTTTACCTAACTCATGGGCCCTCCACGCTTCATTGCTTATCCTCACACATTTAAGCGAAACATATCAGAAACCTCACAGATGCTCCAATAGCACAGAGAATTGGCATCTAAAAAATTAGGCATAGGTGGAGTGACCTCAGAAGACTTCTTGGATGTGGTGCACTTTGAAGAATACGCATTATTTAGATGGAGTAACAGGGACATGATGACCGGTGGAGGGGCGGCACGTGGGAAACCACCACAGAACTGTGAAGCATTTAGGGGAGAGCAGAGGAAGGGCCAGAGGGAAAGTCATCCTTAGGATATTAAGGATCGCAGGGGCCAAAGCATGAGAGTCTAGGATGTTAAGTCAAATACTGAGTTTTCCCTGTGATGTGGAGAACCACTGGAGAGTTTTAGGCAGAAAGTGACATCAGAATTGTGTGTGAAAAGAATGATTCTAGTAGCGGGGGTGGGTGGTGGTGGTTACTGGGAGGGCAAGAGGCAGGGAAACCACCACGTAAGTCTGGGTGAACACAGATGCTCTTAGCAGAGGCTAGTGAGGAGCTCATGGAAATTTTCATCTGTTGCTGCATTTTCTCAATAAAATGGGAGGCAAGCTGTTATAACTGAGTGTGACCCTTCCCAAAAGTCATACATTGAAACCTAACCCCTAGAGTGGTGATGTTGGGATGGGCCTTTGGGAGGTGGTGGAGGCCTGGGGAATGGGAAGAGTGAATGCCCTGATGAGGAGGTTCGCAAGAGCTCGTGCCCCCTCTCTGCTGACCACCAAGGAGAAGGCAGCTGCTGACAAACCAGGAAGAGGCCTTCCTAAGACACCTGATCTGCCGGCGTCTTGATCTTGCACTCCTCAGCTTCCAGAACTGTGAGTTGAGAAATGTCTATTGCTTAAACCATCCAGTCTGTGGTGATTCGTTATAGCCACCCAAATGGACTGGGACCCATGCATGGGCAGAGGGGGCGAGTGAGGGAAAGTATGGGAGGCATCGGAGGTTTGGGGGGGAGGAAACCAGGGGTAAATGAGCAGTAGACGTCTCCTGAGGAGGCAGGAGGAATAGAATTCAAGTCCCAGGTCAGGAGATGAAGTTTAGATAGTTGAAGGGGTTCCTCTTGCTGAAATGAAATATGTGGGGCAAGGGGGGCAGGTCAGAAGAAGGGTAGTTGTGTCGGGGTGGAAATAGGAACAATCCCTTTTGGGGGTCCTGGGTCTATTTTCACTAGTAGTCCACAATCGTTGCTCATTGACAATGGTGTCCCCTTGTGTCAGGGCAGAGCATGGTCAGAACCACTGCAGTTTATGTGGGCAGGGTTTCCTAACTTCAAGTACCAGAAAGAGGAGATTTGGGGGCTGTCCCTGGCCTCTCAGGGGACCCTTAGTTTTTCTATGCAACTTCATAGTCAACCCCACCCCAGAAGTGTGCATGCCAAAGAAGGGCAGTCTCTGCTACACCATAAACAACAAAAACGTTAAAAACCCCAGAAGCTTCTATTGTACTCTTTAAGCTTATTAAGGAAGCCACTATGGAAATTTTTCACATAAGATAACTTGCTGTCTCCACCTCCAGATGTAAAAAAGAGACTGGTTTACTTGTAAAGTCCTACCTCAGCAGGTGTCCAGGTGAGACTTGAATAGCTTTGGCAGAGTCTCGGGTTAGAGCCCCTGCTGACACCATAGATGCGACGTCAAGATTCCAGAGTCCCTTACCCAAAATTACGGTTGCATTGAATGCCTTTTTTGGCTTATTTTGTACCCTGAATGAAATGTCAATAGCTTTGCTGACTCAGATCGGTCACTGCACGTTGCTTTCCAAAGCACACATTCTCTTACCCCTTCTCGGCTCATCCCCCATTTAGCGTCTCCTCCTCTTTATCTTCCTCACTTTTCATTTTTAAAGTTCTTATTCTTCTCACCTCCTATCCAGTCTCTACAGTTTTTCTCTTCCCAGTTCTCCACAAAAGCCCTTGTCCAGCCCATTTTCTTCTCTCATGTTTCATCTTGAAATAGAAACCCGAGCATGCGGGATTTTCACAGGTGTGACTCATGTATGTATACAATCGCAGTGAAACTGGAAATGCACGACCAGCTCTCCTGGTTCTGGAGATGGTGGTGGGAGAAGGGCTGGTCCTGGTAACGTTGCAGGACCCTGGCTGTCCGAGGTCTGCAGCCCAGACCCCTCGATCCACAACCGTGCTATCAGGAGCAGGCTTTTCATTTCCTTCACGCTGACAGTGCTTAGGAATGTCTCAGATATCAGGCTGTCCCTGCGTGAGAATCAATGATAAAGAATTCCATAAAAAATTTAGCAAAAGCTGGTGATGAGGGAAAATTCTAAAGTCACATACCTGGGGGGTGCCTGGGGGGGGCTCAATCAGTTAAGGGACTGTCTTGATTTTGGCTCAGGTCATGATCTTAGGGACCTGGGATCAAGCCCTGCATCTGCTCCACGCTCAGCAGGGAGTTGGCTGGAAATTGTCTCTCTCTCCCTCTGCACCTCCCCACCGGCTTTCACTTGTACTCTTTCTCAAATAAGTAATCTTAAAAAAAAAAAAAAAAAATCACATAGCTGGGCCTTCGTGGAGGTGAAGGAGCCAGGAGTCTAATCCCGGGGACAGTGTGAGTCTGAAGGGTGTTGTGTCCGCCCCATTCATCCCAATCACCACAAAGAGATCCTTGTTGGGGTCACTTAATGTCAAACTCCGTCTGACAAACAGAACATTTCTTTAACTTTTAGATGTGCATATAAAAGGGCAATGGGTGTCTGAAGAAGGAGCAGTGAACCCAATGATGCTCCTTGGATAATGAAAGGAGATGCTAAGACTTCATTTATCAAAACCAGGTCTGTCTCCGCGTATGTTGGGCTCACATATGGGTGGGGCAGGCATGTGAGTTTATTCTCACACGAGCACAGGAACAGGTGTACCGAAAAGCTGATTGGCCACAGTACACCTGCAGCCCACGAGCCAAGTCCGTGTCCTCCTGCTTCGAAAGATCAGCTCCAGTGAGAACTGTCAATAAAGGTCATTTGGGGAGAGGGAAAATGAAATGGACAATAGGGCTGCCACATCCATCTGCGATCGAGTGTTTTTCCTTTCCGCTTTTCCAGCTTTGGCCTCAAAAAGGCCAGAACCGTTCCTCAGACCTTCACGCAGCAAGTCTGAAGCTCTGTCAAGCCGTCAGTGACTGCTCTCGGTTCCTACGCCCTTGTTGTCTTGCTTGTGCAATGCCAGAAATGCATCTGGCGATGATTCTTGTTCTAAGTAATAAAAATGCATCCTTAAGGAGCATTCAGCGCTGCACCTTGTTGATTGGAAATTTAGATAGCTGCTAAGAAATGATGGGTGAGAGAAAGAATCTAGCAAACACATTTCTTTTGGATGGTGGGCCACTCTTCATGCTAACAGGGTGTTTTCATTAGTTAATGGGTCTGTCCAGAGAACTGATAAAGCTGGCTAAATGTTGATCATTTGATAAGCATTATTTAAAGAACTCAAGGGACTCACTGTGATGTCTCTCCTGAGTGGGAGAAGGGCAAAAGTTGAAAGCAGCAATGCAAAAACCAAAGCAAAACAAAAAAACAAATCCTAGTGAATAACAGGAACTAAAAAAATGGAGATTTGCCACTTTTCTTCAATATTAATACTAGATGCTTTTTTTTTTCTTTTTCTTTTTTTTTTTTTTTTTAAAGAGGGAGCGGAGTGGGGAGAGGGAGAGGGAGAATCCTAAGCAGGCTCCTCGCCCAGTGCAGAGCCTGATGCAGGGCTCATCTCACGACCCTGAGATCATGACCTGAGCCAAAAGCAAGAGTTGGACGTTTAACCAACTCAGTCACCCAGGCGCCCCTAAACTAGATGCTCTCTAAAGATGCTTTTTGTCACAAAAGCATTTTACAAAGTTACTGAAATATGAGTCACTGTTGTTGACCATTCTGTGCCTCCTAAAACATCTGCCTTCCATTTTTTCCTCTGTACAGAAAGAAGTACTATTGAAAATAAACCTGTTGTTGCAGCCGGCTTCACTAGAAGGACTGGAGTTGTTTATAGACATTACTTAGTCCAGTCCTCAGAATTATCTCACGTGCCAGTTTTATCCCCACATGAAAAGGTTAAATAACATCGCTCAGACCATACAGCTATCATACAGAGGAATAAGGATTTAACCTCAGTCTGTCAGGCTACCAAGGCAAAGTGTTATTTTCAAAATTATACACTGACCAGAGACTGGCAATCAAGTCATTTTTAAAGGAAAGAACATGACACTAGAATCAGACTTTTGAACTACAATGTATTATGCCAGCAGGTAAGGGGTAGTAAATTTAAGATATCCAAGGGAAGAAAACGTAAGCCAAGGACCGTATATCCAGACAAACCGACCTTCAAGTATAATGCCCATGGATGAATTGTTATGAACATATTAGAAATTAGGGAATATTCTTCCCATGAACCCTTCCTGAGGTATACGTTTGAGGACAAGCATCAGCCAAATGAGGGGTAAGAAAGAGGCACAGGGACTGGAGGTAAACTTTATGGATGTACCTATAGAACTAATAGAACTGTTGCAAATATGGGAGATAGTGTAGAAACAACGCATACGGAGCTCAACCATCCAAATATGGAGAGCGTAGGGAAGGTAGAGAAGCTTATTGGCAGATTCGTGATATTAACTATGAGAGAATAATAGTAATTTAAATTAAACACTAGAGGATAGGGAACGAAGGGGCAAGAAGAGGTTTTTGGCTACTGTTAGGATTGCTCAAAGGAGAGAATAGGTAGTATCCCCAAAAGCAGGACTGAGGATATTAAATAACGTTAATATAAAGCTAAATTTTAGATAAAAATACAAACCTTCCTGAACACAAAAGGTATATTCGAGAGAATAAGTAAGATAGGAAGCCACATAATAAAATAGATGAAATATATCAACTATATCAGTAAAACAGGTTTAACTCACCCGTAAAAATAAAAAGGTTTTCAGACTGACCAGCAAAGCAATATTTTAAAATTATGATGTACTCAAAAATAGGATCTAAAACAGATTCAGCTAGGTTGACATTAAAAGGCTGAAAACAAAAAAAAAAAACAACTGCCAATTTTAGTCCTACTGTTAGTGGTGTACGTACCCTTGTTCTGGGTCGTTATGTGCAATATTGTGGGGACAAGTAAATAAGTAGTTATGCTGATGTTGAGAAGCAGAGTATTTTGGGGATATAATTGACTTACAATATTGTATTAGTTTCAAGTGTACAACAATGATTCGCTATTTGTATATATTGTGAAATGATTGCTATGATAAATTTAGTTGTCATCTTTCATTACACGTAGTTACAATTTTTTTTTCTCGTGAAGAGCACTTTGAAGACTTACAACTTGCAAATATATAAGGTATTATTAACTATAGTCACTATGCTGGAGATTCTATCCTCAGGACTTCCTTATCTTCTACCTGGAAATGTGCATCTTTTAACCACTTTCACCCATTTGCCCCCTCTCCGCCCCACCACATGCCTCTGGCAACCACCGATTTGTCCTCAGTATCCATGAGTTTAGGGTTTTTTTTTTTTTTTTTAAGATTCCACATATAAGAAAGATCATATAGTATTTGTTTTTCTCTGACTTATTCCACTTAGTATAATACCCTCAAGATCCACCCATTGTTGCAAATGATAGGATTTCCTTTTTATGATTCATATTTCATTGAATCACATTCCATTGTGTATATATACTACATTTTCTTTATCCATTCATTCTCAGATGGACACGCGTCATTTCCATGTCTTGGCTATTGTAAATAATGCTGCAATGAACATGGGGGTACCGATATCCATTTGAGACAGTTATGTTGTCTCCTTTGGATAAATACCCAGAATGGAATCGCTAGATCATATGGTAGTTGTTTTTAATTTTTTGAGGAAACCCCATACTGTTTTCCAGAGTGGCTGAACCAGGTACATCACCACCAACAGAGCACAAGGGGTCCCTTTTCTCCACAGTCTTGCCAACAATTGTTATTTCTTTCCTATTTGATAATAGTCATCTTAACAGGTGTCGGGTGATACTTCATTGTGGTTTGGTTTGCATTTCCTGACGATTAACGTTGAGCACCTTTTCATGTGTCTGTTGGCTGTTCAGATTCTCTGCCCATTTTTTTTTTAATCTCATTGTTTTTTTTTTTTTGCTATTGAGTTGCATGATTTCTTTTTATGCTTTGAATAGTAACTCCATATCAGATGTATATTTTGCAAATATTTTCTTTCATACTATAGGTTGCCTTTTCCTCTTGTTGATGGCTTCTTTTGCTATACAGAAGCTTTTTCATTTGATATAGTCCTGCTTGTTTATTTTTGCTTTGTTGCCTTTGCTTCTCATGTCAGATCCCCCCAAAAATCATTGCCAGGACCAATGTCAAGGAGCTTACTGCCTATGTTTTCTTAGAGGAGT
This sequence comes from Zalophus californianus, assembly GCF_009762305.2. Lineage (NCBI taxonomy): Eukaryota > Metazoa > Chordata > Mammalia > Carnivora > Otariidae > Zalophus > Zalophus californianus. The sequence continues at coordinate 56,115,522 of NC_045597.1, forward strand.
TTTATGGTTTCAGGTCTGACATATGTTTAAGTCTTTAATCCATTTTGAGTTGATTTTTGTGTATGATATAAGATGGGGGTCCAGTTTCATTCTTTTGCATGTGACTGCCTAGTTTTCCTTGCACCATTTATTGAAAAAAAAAAAAAAAACCAAACCTATCCTTTCACCATTGTATATTCTTGGCTGTTTTGTTGTAATTTAATTGACCATATATGCCTGGGTTTATTTCTGGGCTATTTTGTTCCATTGATCTGTGTGTCGATTTTTGTGCCACTACCATACTGGGTTTTTTTTTGGAGTTCTGCTGACACACGTTACGTTAGTTTCAGCTGTACAACACAGCGATTCACCAAGTCTGTACATTATGCTCTGCTCACAAGTGTAGCTACCATCAGTCAGCATACAACCCTATTACAATACCATTGACTATGCTATATCTTTTATATCTGGGACTTATTTATATCATAACTGGAAGCCAGTATCTTCCAGTCCCCTTCACCCATTTTGCTCATCATCCCCCCACCTTACCCCCTTGGCAACCATCAGTTTGTTCTATTATGGGTCTGCTTTTTTTTTGTTTTCTATTTTAGATTCTACATATATGTGAAATCGTATGATGTTTGTCTTTCTCAGTCTGACTTGTTTCACTTATAATACCCTTGAGGTCCGCCCATGTTGTTACAAATGGCACAGTCTCATCCTTTTTCATGACTGTGTAACATTCCATTGTATATACACCACAACTACTTTCTCCATCCATCTGTTGATGGACACAGGTTGCTTCCTTATCTTGGCTTTTATAAGTGCTACAATAAACATAGGGGTGATTATATCTTTTTGAATTACTGTTTTCATTTTCTTTGGGTAAATTTCCAGTACTGGAGTTACCAGATCGTGTGTTATTTTTAATTTTAAGGGAAACTCCATATTGTTTTCCTCAGTGGCTCCACCAGTTTACATTCCCACCAACAGGGTACAAGGGTTTCTTTTTCTCCACATTCTCATCAACACAGGTTATTTCTGTGTTTTTTATTCTAGCCATTCTGACAGGTATAATATCTCGTTGTGGTTTTGATTTGTATTTTGCTGATGATGAGTGATGTTGAGCATCTTTTCATGTGTCTCTTGGCCATCCGGATGCCTTCTTTAGAGAAATGTCTGTTCAGATCATGTGCCCATTTTTAATTGGATTATTTGTGTTTTTTCTGGTATTGAGTTATATACATTATTTATATATTTTGATACCCCTTATTGGATGTATCATTTGCAAAAATCTCCTATTCAGTAGGTTGCCTTTTCATTTTCTTGAATGTTTTCTTCACTGTGCAAAAGCTTTGAATTATGGTGTAGTCTCATTATTTTTGCTTTTGTTTCCCTTGCCTCAGGAGACAAATCTAAAGAAATGTTTCTACAGCCAATGTTGGAGAAATTATTGCCTGTGTTTTCTTCTAGGAGTTTTGTAGTTTCATATCTCACATTTACATCTTTAATCCATTTTGAGTTTATTTTTGTGTATGTTAGAAGAAAGTGGTCCAGTTCCATTCTTTTGCATGTGGCTGTAGTTTTCCCAGCACCACTTACTGAAAACACTGTCTTTTCCCCAGTGTATATTCTTGCCTCCTTTTTCGAAGATTAATTGACCATATGATTGTGGTTTATTTCTGGGCTCTCTATTGTGTTCCATTGATCTACACGTGTATTTTTGTGTCTGGACCATACTGAGGTTTTTTTTCATAAGTTTTTTTTATTTAAAATTTTCAATTTTACTTATTTCTGCTCTAATCTTTATTATTTCTTTCCTTCTGCTAACCTTGGGCTTTGTTCTTTTTCTAGTTCTTTTATATGTAAGGTTAGATTGTTTATTTGGGGTGTTTCTTGTTTCTTGAGGTAAGCCTGTATTGCTATAAATTTTCTTCTTAGAACTGCTTTAGCTGCATCTCAAGGACTTTGGACAATTGTGTTTTTGTTTTCATTTGTCTCCATATGTTTTTTATTTCCTTGTTGATTTTTTTTGTTGACCCATTGGCTGCTTGGTGGCATGTTTAGTCTCCATGTGTTTGTGTTTAAAAAAATTTTTCTTGTTGTGATTTTTAGTTTCATACTATTGTGGTTGGAAAAGATTCTTGACATAATTTCGTGATTTCAATTGTCTTAAATTTATTGAGACTTGTTTTGTGGCCTGACATTTGATCTATCCTGGAGAATATTCAATGTGCACTTGAAAAGAATGTGTATTCTGTTGTTTGGGGAGGAATGTTCTGTATATATCTGTTAAGCCCATCTAGTCTAATGTGTTTTTCAAAGACACTGTTTACTTATGATTTTCTGCCTGATCTATCATTAATGTAAGTGGGGTGTTAATGCCCCTACGATTATTATTATATTACTATCAATTTCTCCCTTTAAGTCTGTTAATATTTGCTTTATATATTTAGGTACACCAGTATTTTAATTGTTATATCTTATTCCTTTATCATTACATACTGCTCTTTGTTTCTTGTTACAGTCTTTCTTTTATTTTTTATTTTTTTTTAAGATTTTATTTATTTGACAGAGACACAGTGAGAGAGAGAACACAAGCAGGGAGAGTGGGAGGGGGAGAAGCAGGCTTCCCGTGGGGCATGGAGCCCAATGCGGGGCTCGATCCCAGGACCCTGGGATCATGACCTGAGCCGACGGCAGACACTTAACAACTGAGTCACCCAGGCGCCCTACAGTCTTTCTTTTAAAGTCTACTTTGTGTGATAAAAATGGCCAACAGACACATGAAAAAATGTTCCACACCACTCAGCATCAGGGAAATACAGATAAAAAACACAATGAGATACCACCTCAGTCAGAATGGCTAAAATTAACAAGTCAGGAAACAACAAATGTTGGCGGGGATGTGGAGAAAGGCGAACCCTCCTACACTCTTGGTGGGAATGCAAGCTGGTGCAGCCACTCTGGAAAGCAGTATGGAGGTTCCTCAAAAAGTTAAAAATAGAGCTACCCTAGGACCCAGCAATTGCACTACTAGGTGTTTACCCAAAGGATACAAACGTAGTGATGTGAAGGGGCACCTGCATCCCAATGTTTATAGCAGCAGTGTGCACAATAGCCAGATGTCCATTGACAGATGAATGGGATCCACACAATGGAATATTATTTGATCAAAAAAATGAAATCTTACCATATTCAATGATATGGATGGAACTAGTGAAATAAGTCAGAGAAAGACAAATACTATATAATTTCACTTATATGTGGAATTTAAGAAACAAAACAGGATCATAGGGGAAGGGAGGGAAAAATAAAATAAGATGAAATCAGAAAGGGGGAAAAACCATAAGACATTCTTAACTCTAGGAAACAAACTGAGGGTTGCTAGAGGGGAGATGGGTGGGAGGATGCGGTAACTGGGTGACAGGCATTAAGGGGTGCACGTGAGGTAACGAGCACTGGGTGTTACACACAACTGATAAATCACTGAACTCTACCTCTGAAACTAATAATACACCATATGTTAATTAATTGAATTTAATATAACCCCCTCCCCAAAATAAATAAAGTCTGCTTTGTCTGATATAAGTATTGCTATTCTATTTTCTTTTTCTTTTTGCTCCTATTTGCATAAAATATCTTTTTCCATCCTTTCATTCTCAGTCTGTACGTGTCTTTAGGTCTGAGATGAGTTTCTTTTAGGCAATAGCATACAGATGGATCTTGTTTTTTGTTTTTTTTTTTAATCCATCTGCCTTCTATGTCTTTTGACTGGAGCATTTAGGCCATTTACATATAAAATAATCATTGATAGGTATGTACTTATTGTCATCTTGTTATTTGTTTTCTGGTTGTTTTTGTAGTTCTTCTCTGTTCCTTCTATGGCTCTCTATCATTGTGATTGATTAGTTTTACAGTGTTATTTTTGGCTTTCTTTTCATATTTTGTGTATAGGTTTTGTGTTTATGGTTATCATGAGGTTCATATATAACATCCTAAGTATATAGCAGTCTGTATTAGGTTGATGGTCATTTAAGTTCATGTGTGAGCAGGGGAGGGGGAGAGGGAGGCAAAGAGAGAATCCCAAGCAGCCTTCACGCCCAGTATGGAGCTGGATGCTGGGCTTGATCTCACGACCCTGAGATCATGACCTGAGCCAAAATCAAGAATCAGATGCCCAACTGACTGTGCTACCCAGGTGCCCCAGCAATTATTTCTTCAAATAAGTCCTCTGCTCTTGCTCTCTTTTCCTTTAGGACCCCCATAATGTAAATATTTGTTCATTTGACATGGTCCAAGAGATCCTGTAACCTATCCTTATTTTTTAAATTCTTATTTTCTTTTTGCTGTTCAGCTTGGGTGCTTTCCATTATCCTGTCTTCCAGATCATTGATCTGTTTTTCTGCATCTGCTAATCTGTTGATTCCCTCTGGTGTATTTTTCATTTCAATTATTGTATTCTTTAAATCTGATTGATTCTTTTTCATTCTCTCTCTTTATTGAAGGTCCCTCTGAATTCTTCCACTCTTCAGTCTGGCGTGCATCATTGCTGTCATTGCATATAGCTTATTTCTATTTCATTTAGTTCTTTTTCTGGGATTTTGTGTTGCTCTTTCATTGGGAGCATATTTTTCTGTCTCCCCATTTTGCTTGACTTTGTGTTTATTTCTATGAATTAGGTGTAACAGCTACTTCTCCTAAACTTGAAGGAGTGGTCTTGTATATGGTTGTTACCTCGGTAGACTATGTGTGACTGGTGACTTGGCTGGCTAGAGCCATGTCTGGCATGGGCTGGGGCTTCCCTGCTGGGATGGCTAGAGCTGAAGTGGGCCTGGGTCAGGGCAGTCCTGGAGCTCTCTGCACAGGGGATCCCCTGGCAGGACAGTTCAAACTAACATGAGGGCAAGTTAGTGTCCTGGGGCTCTTCATGTAGAGGGCAATCTGGCAAGATGGCTGGAAACAAGGTGAGGTGCAGTCCAGTTTGCTGGGGTGCTTGTGCAGGGGGAACTTCAGTGGGATTGCTGAATGTGAGGTGGGGCACAGGCTGATGGGTCCTGGGGCATTCTGTGCAGAAGGCCCCCTGGCAGGAAAGCTGTAGCTAAAGTGAACATGAGTTACGTTAGTCCTGAGGCTCTCTGCACAGACTGTTCGTTGGGAGGACAAGTGAAGCTGAAGTGAATGCAAACTGATGTGTCCTGGGGTGCTTAGAACAGGAGGTGCCCAGGTGGGGTGATTATAGCCAAGGCCAGTGTGGATCAGCTGTTCCATGAAGGGGACACCTTGGCAGGGTAGCTGGATCTGAAGCAGGTAAGAGCCAAAGGGTCTCGGAGTGCTTTGCACCTGGGATACCTTAGTAAGCCATTTGGAGATGAAATGGTACAGGTCTAGAGAGTTCCAGGGTGCTTTGTACCTGTGTCACCTTGGTGCAACAGCTGGAGCTGTAGTGAACACTGACCTGGTGTGTCCTTGTTGTGCACTGCATTGGGGCTGCCTTGATGGGATGCCTAGAGTTGGTGTGGGCTAAGGGCCCAGGGCTCACTGAGGAGACGGGCAGGCAGGCTATGGTGCCTGGACCTTGCTCCCATCCACGTTATCAAGGTAGAGGGTGAATGTAAACCATGGTGCTCACCAGCCCCTCATACCTAGAAAGAGTTCCCTCACTGGTAGGGTTCTAGGACAGTTTCCTTTATATTCTAGTTGCTTTTTAAGCTGCAGCTTTCCCCCTGTCTTTCGGGGCATATGGGGCTGGTGTAAGCTAGATCCCTGGGGCTCACTGAGGCAGCAGGCCAGCTAGGGAACCTGGAACCCTCTCCAACTTGCATGCACTATCTTGGTGGAGGGTGGATGTTAACCACAGCACTTGCCAACCCCTCCAACCTAGAGAGAGTTCCAGCAGCTTCCATGTCACATTTGGTGGAAATCTAAGGCTGGATCTTATATATTCTAGTTGCTCTTTTAAACCATAGCTTTTTTTCCCCTGTGTCCCAGGGCAGGTGAATCTGTTCACAGTCTCTCAGTACTAGCCCTCCCTGCTGCAGTTCAGAGTTGGAGGTGGGGGTTCTCTTCATACCTTGTTTCCATCTCTTGTCATTCTCGATGTGGTCTATCTTTTGTTGTGCAGAGATGTTCATACAGTTGTCAGTTCTTCAGGAGGAATGACTCTGTAGATAGGTAGAGATTTGGTGTGTCAGTGGATGAGAGGAGTTCAGGGTCTTCCTATATTGCCATGTTGGACTGGACCTCAGTACCATAGTGCTTTGATTGCTATAGCTTTGCAATATAGTTTGATTACTATATTCTTCTTTCTCAAGATTACTTTGGCTATTTAGAGTCTTTTGTGGTTCCATACACATTTTAGGGTTTTTTAATTCTATTTCTGTGAACAATGCCATTGGCATTTTGATAGAGAGTGCATTGAATCTGTAGATTGCTTTGGGTAGTATGGACAGTTCAATAATATTATTTCTTCCAATCCATGAGCATGGACTATCTTTCCATTTGTTTGTGTCTTCAATTTTTTCATGGATGTTTTATAGTTTTCAGTCTTTCACTTCCTTGGTTAAATTTATTTCTACGCATTTTATTCTTTTTGATGTAATTGTAAATGAGATTTTTTAAAATTTATTTCTGATAGTTCATTATTAATGTATAGAAATGCAACAGATTTTTGTATATTGATTTTGTACCCTGCGATTTTACTGAATTTTTAAATTAGTCCTAACAGTTTTTTTGATAGGTTTAGGGTTTTCTATGTATAATATTATGTCATCTGCAAAGGGAGACAGTTTTTTTTTCCAATTTTTTAAGTCGGGGGGGGTGGGCAGAGGGAGAGGAAGAGAGAGGATCTTTAGCAGACTCCACACCCAGCATGGAGCCAAACATGGGGCTCAGTCTGACAACCCTGAGCCAAAATCAAGAGTTAGATGCTTAACTGACTGAGCCATCAGGCACCCTTCTTTTCCAATTTGGCTACCTTTTATTTCTTTTTCTTGCCTAAGTGCTCTGGCTAGGACTTCCAGTATTATGTTGAAAAGTGGCAAGAGTGGAAGGAATTTAATGTGAAATAAAGAAGATACTGATGTAAGATAGAAGAGATTTAATGAAAAACTTATAGTTCTGAATTAATTGTATCAGTATGAACTCGTATGTATTATAACCTTTTCAAAGAAATACATGTATTTCCTAGATCTGTCCATTGAAAGAGCCCGGAGACAAGATCTTGATCTATAAATATCATTCACCACTAAAAGAAACAAAGATCTTTGGAGAAATGGCTGATTCCAGGTCTTGGCAACAAATGTACAAAATAATTCTGAAATATCTTTTTACACTAGAAAATAAGCTTAAAAGAGTTGTGTCAAAAAAGTTTAGGAGCCAATTTGAAAAGATTTCCATTGGCCAGAGATGGTATAACTGGGGTATCAATAAGAATAATACCTGCAGTGGACTGAAGCAGATCAAATTTGTGTAAATCCATGAGTTCTAAGTTAAAAATAAAAACTCCATTACCCTTGAGGGTGACTGGTAAGTAGAGGGAAATAGAGGGAAAAAATAAATACTTATCTTGCCTTTTCTGTATGAATTACACCTCATGGTGACCAAAGAATTGATAAGGAAAATTTCCTCTTTAGGAAAGCTTCTAGTTTATAAATGGAGAAAGAATGATAGAATCAGACTATTACCATTTCACATCATGTAATAAAACGGTGGATGTGGACAATAATTGTTAATGGCTACTAACATCACAAAAAGACATCTAGACAGTATATGCTTCTTCTTGGAAGTACACACTACTATCCATGAAATATTTTTGCAAAATAACAACCTCACTGTATTCAAGTCTCTAATCTTCAGAGAGGTTACCACTTTATCTAAGATGGCACCCCTGCTCTCCACCTGGCTTTAGTTTTCATCATAGTACTTATTTTGTAAAAATATATTTTATGATTGGGGCTTCTGGGTGGCTCAGTCAGTTAAGCATCTGCCTTCGGCTCGGGTCATGATCCCAGGGTGCTGAGATCGAGCCTCGCATCAGGCTCCCTGCTCAGCGGAGAGCCTCCTTCTCCATCTCCCTCTGCCTACTTGTACTCTCTATCTCTCTGTCAAATAAATAAAATAAAAAAATATATATTTTATGATTAATGTTTCATTTGTTCATCTGTTGACACTGCTGGATTATAAGCTTTATATGGATAGGGAGCTTGTCTTTGTCAACATTTTATTCTCAGCATCTGGAATACTGCTTGGTACTTAATTGGGCACTAAGTAAATATCTGGGCCAATGATTTTATGACTCTCAGAGGATCAATGAATGATCAGCTAATACCTTATTGAGGATTAGTTGATAAGCAGTTGAGGGTAAAATTATGCAAGCATGGAAAAGCTAGAGGCAGCTGGAAATTTGGAGTAAAGAGGAGAACTGTGGAGGGTAAGTGAGGGGGAAAGAGGTTTTGCGGGCAAGACAGGAAAGATGGACTAACTTCAGAATCTGACAATTTCACAAAAATGAATCCTTTTAAAAATTTGGATTTCTCTTTATGACACTGGTCTTCCTTTGATGGAAGCATATGACATATGTGAAGATTTGGTGACGTAGTGGTTAAAAATGTGCTTTGAAGACTGATAGAGCTGTTTGACCTTGGGCAATCAGGTAATTGTTTTATACCTTCCTTTCTTCATGAGAAAACTGAGGTGCTGATAGCTTTCTTACAGCTTTATGAGGAACCTGTAACTTGGGAAGTTGTCTGGCCCATAGCAGTCATTCCTCCAATGTTCATTCCTCTGCCCATGCCTCTGGTGGGGAGGGTAATTAGTGTTCGTTGACAACAATGCCACGTTTGACGAGCGAAAATGAATTTTGACTCTCTTGGGTATTTGCATTCTTTCATCCCAGCATCGTTGAATATCCTTCCTATGTTTGGGCATTCTCTGCCCAGTGAGTCTGTGTTTCCACCAAAGTAGAAGAAACTCACATTCCCAGACTCCTGTTGTGGCTGGGGCCAAATATGTGACTAGGCTCAGAGCTTCTACCAGAAACTCATTCAGCAGAGAAGGGAGAAGCAGCTGTCACACAGTCTCCATTCTGCTGAGGGAGGCAGTAGTACCAGGGCTCCTGGTGGGAGCATCCTCGGCCCTCCACATCCAGGACAAGCTGTAGGGTCCTATGTCCAGAAACACAGACAGGAGTGATCCTGCGGTATGATTTGTGCCCTACTTCTGGTTGTATAGACTTCAAACTTGTTCTCTGGCCTTTTCACATTCTTTGATAAAATCTTTTCAGCTTTAACCAGGAGGAGTAGTTTCTGTTCACCCATATACTGAACTTCTCAATTAGCCAACATAAGTACACTGCTATAATGACCTAAATCTCAGCAGTTTACCACACTGGTCAAGTGGCCTTCCCCTGAGCAATGACTTGGGGGACTTGGGCCCTTTCAGCTTGTGAAGCCACAGTTCTGCAGGGTCTCAATGTCTCCTGCTGGATTCTCTGTTGGGTCTAGGCAGCTACTGAACAAAGAGAGTATGGAGGTTCTCATGGGAGTTAGTGGGTGGTAGGCCTGAAAGTGACATGAATCACTTCTGCATGTCAAGAGGGTTGGAAAATGTAGGATTGCTTGTGTGCCTGAGAAGAGGAAATGCCTAGCTTCACCACTGGCCTTGGACAAGACTTTCTGAGCATCCCTTTCCTCATATCTGAAATGCCTCCCTCACTGGTCACAGCAGTCCCCAAGGGGGATAAAAATGTGATAATACAGGAGAAAGCGTTTTTGTAAACTTGCAAAGGGGCTATTGCAATTAGAGCAGAGACCATGGTAGTAGAGAGAATGGCCCAATCATTAGATTTGCAAGCATCTCAGAGGCTGGGCAAAAGGGTTTTTCTTTCATAGGGAGGAGCAAACAAGCTAGAAAGGACAAGAGTAGGCAATGAGATTAACAGGGATGTGATTGGATAGTTGAGCAGGGAATGATGTTCCCTGCAGTAGGCTGATTCTCAGGAAGGGATATAAGGAGGAATGACTCTTTGTTCTTTAACCTGAAGGATGGGTCAAGATCCAGGGGTTGGGGGAGGAGAGGAGCCTGACTGAAGTTTAGTCAAGTTAAATTAGTGGATATTTATTTAGTACTGATTGGTAGTGGTGACAAACTGTCTAGCTAATCACTTAGGAGACAAGGAATTGGAATTTGGAGAGTCTGTGTTTGGCCACATCATAGATAAACAAGAGGTTTACGCAAGTCTTACCCAAGTTTGTGGGGAAGGATGATTCTTTGCAGTAAGCCTTTTCTGGAACATAAAACGTGTGGCTCAGGTAAAACTCAACATTGTAAACCAAATATGGAGAATTATATAAAATGACTATAATTATAGAAACACTAAAAAGAGGGTGCCTGGGTGGCTCAGTCGGTTCAGCGGCTGCCTTTGGCTCAGGTCATGATCCCAGGGTCCTGGGATCGAGTCCCGCATCGGGCTCCCTGCTCAGTGCAGAGCCTGCTTCTCCCTCTCCCTCTGCCATTCCCTCTGCTTGTGCACTTCTGTCTATCTCTCTGTCAAATAAATAAATAAAATCTTTAAAAAAAAAAACACTAAAAAGAATAACAATGGACACCAATAGTTAACTTTCACTTCTCTGGTCTATTTTAATACATCATAATGCTAAGCATTAGATAGGGTGTGCATCTAAGACAACTGCGTCATGTATAGGACAATTAAATCTGAGTTATGAAATAATAATGAGCTACATTTCAATGTTATCTATTAAGTCCCTGGCATTTGGGATTTTCGTTCAAATAAAAATATAATTTCAGCCTACTTGTGGATAAGATTAGGTTAGTCTTTTTGATTCAACTTAGATGTTTTTCATTCACAATTTTTAATGTTTAAAAACTTTCCAACTGAATAAGTATTAAACCAGCTTAAGCTAATTACGGCTTAAAGTAAGTATGTTATGTACTTAGATTTCAGAAGTCTCATTATTTAAACTTATGTTTTAATGTATTTTATGAACTCATTGTGAAAGTCATTAAAATCAGTTATTACTTATGCTCAGCAGGTTCATTTCAATTCTCCATATTTAAGCTGTTTTCACAGTTAAAATACCAAAAAGGCTTACTCAACACTATGCACCAACAGCAGGAAAAAACATTTTCATAATTGAAGTAACTTTCAATTTATGTGTACAAAACATTCAAGATCAAGGAAATGCCTCCTACCCATCCTATGTATCATAAATAGAGGAATTTTCTCTTCCCACACAGAGAGCTAAAGAGGAAAGAAATTTCCACACAGATGGTTTTTGGAATATGGGTGGAAGAAACAAGAGAATCGTGTTAATGGCCAGCAATTAGCCCCTTCAAAGATAGATTATCTCTACCTTACCTGTGCTTATAAAGCCTCCTTCCCTGCACATACCCCACCCCCCTACCCAAGTGGAGTCCTTTCACGTTTCTGTGAATGTTTGGTCTATTTCACATTTCACAGGGAAAGGAAGCCAGCACCAAGATCCTGGGGTGGGATTATCTAGTTACTAGTGTCCATGGAGTGCCAGTATAAGCCATGACCCACTGAGGTCTGGGGACATGGTCTCTGCTGCCCACATAAAAACCCCACATTATAAGCCAGTAGGAAGTAAACTGGACTCCCCCAGTTAAAACAAAAAAATACCCCTGTCCAACATGATCTTTCTCTGGTTTAATCATGTGAAGTTTTGGATAGATTTTTTTTTAACCTAATGGATCCTTGATTGAACAGTGATACCATTGGCAGAGTTATTTCCCAACTTTGCCAAAGTCGGCTTGTTAAAGATAAGTGCTAGGAGTTTAATTTATGCTATACCCTGTGGAATCTGATTGAAAATAAAAGCCAATATCTATTTAAGGATTGTAATATGAGATTATTTCCAAAGAGAGAGGCAAAGATCTTCAGGAGAGACGGTAATAATATCTCACATATAGCCACTAGAAATGTCATCAACTTATTAGGAAATTCCCTACTAGCCCCTTTAGCCTCAAAATGATTAAAAGAGCTTCTTGGTTGGATGGCTAACTTGGATAGGAAGTCTGTCCACATTTGCCTTTTAGGGAATTTATATTCTCTATGAACAATCAAATTCAAGGATGAACCTATGCAAAGATTAATTAAGCAATAATCTCTGTAACGCTGCTCAACCATGGTTAACAGGTTTGCTAAGTAACTTCCTAAAGCTAAATCCATGGTGGTGTGGATATTCTAGGCCACTGGTTAACCACAGTAACAGTTTTAACAAAGCGTAGCACTGCCTTCAGTTGCCCTTGATGATTTTTGGAACATTTGTAATGAATTCATAAATATTATGCACAGCATAATATTCCACAGCAGCGCAGATGGAAAGAACTGGCATTTATCCACGGGGGGGCCCAGGGGCAAGAACGGAGGTAACAATAGAGACGGGATTGCTGCCACAAGTGTAAAAACCGTATTATAGCTTCCCTTTTAAAATAACTTTTTGGTTATTTTAAATGATTTTGTCCATTTTTTCCCCCCATCACTACAGATGACACTTAATTGACATGGAAAAATAGTGCAGAGAGCTGAAATCTGGGAATTGAGAGTAAAAATTAATGAGGTCTAAGAAAACTTTGCTACCTATATTTACATGTTAACATGAAAAAGAGCTATATTACATGGATGAAAGTTTTAAGTGAACTGAACTGCAACCTGACCAATTCTAATGATTCTATCACAAAACTCCTGTCCTTACTTAAAGGAATAAATGCAAAGGAAAAAATATCCATAAATTTTATGAACAAGCAGACAAATTTCACTTATTCTACAACTGGATTCAGCCAACATTGGAGTGTTCGCTTTTGTTAAAAGATAAACTGAAGTGTGTTTAAAAATCTTAAGAGTTTATTTGAGCAAAAAGATTGGAATCGGACAATAATAGTTAAAAAGCACTGGAAGTAGTTAAAAAGTGCTCCACCAGGATCAAGACTTTTATAGAGAAGAGGTGGAAGCAAAGCAAGAAAATTACTTGGTCAGCTATAGCTGAAGTGTTTGCCTTATTTGGGAAAGCCTGGTTGGCAGTTAGGGATTAGTTGTCCTTAGGTTTTGATTTCTTAACCTTGAGGCATTTCAAGCTTAGGTTTTGGTTTGCTTAGGAAGGCTCCTAAGGCACTGGAATCATCTTGGTCTAATGGCTTCCTTGTTTAATTAATTTAGCACCATGTTCAAGGGAAAAGTGTTCACAGTGCTAGAATGAAATGGGTACTAAAAAGTTCATTTAAAGATGGTCTCTGAATTCAAGTTGTTTATAGTCTGGGAAACCAGCTGGATGCATACATATCCAGCCAACTAGAATGCAACTATAGAAGTGACATAATTGAGACCATAATGATACAGTGTACAGTAGAGGCATGCTGTGAGAGACAAAAAACAAAGTTCAGAGAGGAGAGAACATTTAACTCAGAATGAGAAAAGTTTCATCAAAGAAGTAGCAATTGAACTGTATCTGAAGGATAAATATAGATTTAATATATAATAAAGGGGGAATTGGAGTTAGGAGCAGGTAAGTGGTATTCAAAGCAGAAGAAACAACATCCAATGTTATGAAATTACTTAAGCATCTGGCACTGTGATGTAGGGGAGGAAAAAGTTTTCCTCAATCCTCTTAGGATCCCTGACTGAATGGAAAGACAAATGACATACTAATAGGAGAAAATCATTCACATTAATATAAATTTTATGTGACATGGGAGTCTTCATAAGAACATAAAGACCTGAAGAAATCATTAATCTTGAGTGTTTTTTGTAGGTTTGATGAAGATGGGAAGTTGTGGGAAAATAAGATAGGACAAAAAGGGTAGGAGCTAAATGTAATAAAGTGGGGGAATCTTTGCAAGACCTGTTTCTTTAGATTCTTCTCAGCATCCCTCCGTCTTGAAGATAGGGAGGGACACCTCTCACCCAAGGGTCTTATGATGTATTTCAAGGGAAAGGGATAAGGGAAGAGATCAGCGAGATCTTCCTGCGTCTGCTGTTTCTCAAATTCCTTCAGTTTAAAATGTCCACTACATCAAGGTGCCCTGTTTTGGGGGTAGTGTGTTTAGGACCCTGTCAATGTCCCACACTAGTCACACAAAGGTAGGTAAGACACAATACCCAAGATGCTGAGTCTCACAGAAGATGAATAAGCCCACAGAGCCGCGGAGATCTATTGGGTATAAGAAAAAAGATAAATTATGATGGGAAGGAGATGTCTAAAGGTAGGTTGGGGTGAGATTGTGAAGGGTGTTCACAGACCAAGCTCTCTGTTTGGACTGTCCTCCATAGAAAACCAAAGCATTCACCGAAGTTTTTTGTTAAGTGCAGGAGTGACAGAGAAAGTCCTGGAAATTTAAAACAACCTACAACTCAACTCCCTTACTTTATAGATTAAGAAAATGACACTTAGAGAGACTAAGTGATTTGCTTAAGTTTATTTACTTGACAGTGGCAGGACCCCAGCTAGAAACCAGGTCAATCATGCCTGTATTTTAGGATAATTTAGAGAGATTATTCTGGTGTCAATGTGGAGAATGGATTAGGAAGATAGGACTGGGAGAGAGTGTCTGAATAACAAGCAGAAGCCTGCAGAATGTTGAATGGTCCAAATCAAGAAATGATGAGATCTAGAATTTAGTATAAATGGGTGTTTTGGTGTCATTTTGATGTTTTTGTTTCTAAACTTAATATGCTTTAAAATCAGAATCATTCTTCTTAATCATTTTCATATAATTTTCCTGATGCTTTTTATCACATTAGAGATCAGAAATAAGGTATAATTCCCTATTCCCTACCTGCAAGTGCTAAGAATGTGTCCTATATATGTCATAGTGTTTTGCCCTAATTTCTTGGTTATGCAAGAATGAACTGTTGGGCTTGATTAATTGTAGATACATTGTGTGGTACATTTAAAGGTTATTGAATGCAATGCTTTATTTAAAAACCTAATTCTTTAAGTATTTTAAAAGTAATGTGAACGTGTGCTTGAACTGTGGCTGTGAAAATGTACAGATTGAAGAAATGACAACACTAAAAGTCACCAGTATTCATTTGCTAGGGCTGCCATAACAAGATACCACACACTGAGTAGCTTAAAAACAAATTTATTTCCTCACAGTTCTGGAGGGTGAAAGTCAAAAATCAAGGTACCAGTAGAGTTGACTTTCTTTGAGGTCTCTCTCATTGATGGTCAGATGATCATCCCGCTTGCTGCCTCCACATGGTTATTACTCGGTGCAAGTGCACCGCTGGTGTCTCTTCCTCTTCTTATAAGGACACCAGTCATACTGGATTAGGGTCCCACTCTAATGGTATCATCTCTTTAAAGATCTCATCTCCAGATGCATTATACCCTGAGGTACTGGGGAATGGTATTTCAACATGTGAATTTGGGGCAGTGGGCAGTGGGGAGACACAATTCAACCCATAATACTACTCTATAAAGAGCTGGTGAGATAAAAATGATAGCTGCAGTTATCTTGCATTTGTATAGTACTTCACAGTCTACACAGCAATTTTACATACTTATCTCCTTTAATTTGAATAGACTTTTGTTATTTGATCCAAACTTTTGTTAGAGCAGCACCTACAGAAGAATTCTGCCCATTAAAGTTTATCTGGAATGATTAGGTGATGCAGATTGAAAAATATCCAAATTATGTTCTAGTAATCTTTAAATATCAGCTTTCTTTAGATCCAACTTATTTTGAAGATAATAAACAAGTGCAGGAGTGACAGAGATTTAAATCTATATCCTTTATCTCTTCTGATGAAGAAATCAATTAAAAAAAAAACAAACCCTAAGCTAAAGAATTAGAAGGCTTGAAGGCTTGACTGGGATTGGAGGATCCACCTCCAAGATGGCGTATTCACATGGCTACTGACAGAAAGCCTTGGTTTCTTACCACATGGATTTCTCCAGAGTGTTTCAAAATGTTCTTGTGCGTGACAGCTGGCTTCTCCATAGCAAGTGATCTAAGAGAACAAATAAAAGGCTACCATGCCTTTTATGACCTAGACTCTATTTCTGTGAAAAGTAACATTGGAATTTTGATAAGGATTGCCTTGAATCTATAGATTGCTTTGTGTAGTATGGACATTTTAACAATAATAATTCTGTCAATCCATATGGGGTAACTTTCCATTGATTTGTTTCTTATTGAGTTTCTGTCATCAACGTCTATACTTTTCAGTGTGCAGATCTTTCACCTCCTTGGTTAAGTTTATTCCTAAGTACTTTTTGCTGCAGCAGTTATAAATGGAAGTGTTTTTTTAATTTCTCTTTCTGATAGTTCATTATTAGTGTATAGAAACTCAACAGATTTTTATATATTGATTTTGTATCTCACAACTTTACTGAATTCATTGATTAGTTCTAACAGTTTTTTGATGGAGTTTAGGGTTGTCTATATATAATATTCTCTGCAAGAAGTAAAAATAGTTTTACTCTTTTCAAGTTGAAGGGACTTTTATTTCTTTTTCTTGTCTGATTAATTTAGACAATTAATTAATTAATTTTATTTCTTTTTCTTGTCTAATTGCTCTTGCTAAGACTCCCAAAACTATGTTAAATAAAAGTGACAAGAGTGGGCATCCTTGTCAAGTTCTGATCTTAGAGGAAAAGTATTTAGCTTTTTGCCACTGAATATGATGGTAGATGTGGGTTTGTCATATATGGCTTTTATTATGTTGAATTAGGTTCCTTCTATACTCACTTTGTTGAGAGTTTTTATCATGAATGGATGTTAAATTTGGCAAATGCTTTTTCTGCCTCTATTGAGATTCACACAGGAATTTTAACCTTCATTTTGTTAATGTGGTGCATGTTAATGTGGTGCATTGATTTGTAGCTGTTAAATCATCCTTGCATCTCTGGGATAAATCCCATTTGATCATGGCGTATAATCCTTTTAATGTATTGCTGAATTTGGTTTGCTAATATTTGGTTAAGGATTTTTGCATCTATGTTCATCAGGGGTAGTGGCCTGTAATTTTCTTTTCTTGTGGTGTCCTTTTCTGGTTTTGGTATCAGGGTAATGATGGTCTCATGAGATGAGTTTCTAAGTGTTCCCTACTCATTTTTTTAGGAAGAGTTTGAGAAGGATTTGTATGAATTTTCCTTTAAATGTTGGTAGAATTCACCAGTGAAGCCATCTGGTCCTGGACTTTGGTTTGTTGGAAGTTTTTTTGATTACCTATTCAATTTCCTTACTAGGTAATCAGTTTGTTGAGATTTTCTATTTCTTCATGACTCAGTTTTGGTAAGTTATATGTTTCTAGGAACTTACAAATTTCCTCTAGGTTTTCCAATTTGTTGGAGAATACTTATTCTGATAGTGTCATAATCCTTTGTATTTCTGTGGTATCAGATGTGACATATCCTCTTTCATTTCTGATTTTATTTGAATCTTTTTTTCTTTTGAGTTGAGCTAAAAGCTTGTTGATTTTTTTTCTTGAAAAAATAAAAAACCAGCTTAGTTTTATTGATCTTTTCTATTCTTTTTGGTCTCTATTTCATTGATTTCTGCTCTGATCTTTGTTATTTCCTTTCTTTTCCTCACTTTGGGATTTGTTCTTTTTCTAGTTCCTTGATGTGTAAAGTTAGGTTTTTATCTGAGATCTTTCTTATTTGTTATTGTAGGGTTTTATCACTATGAACATACTTCTTAGAACCGTTTTGCTGCATCCCATAGTTTGGGTATGTTGCATTTCCATTTCATTCATCCCAAGGTATTTTTAAATTTCTCTTTTGATTTCTTTTTTGAGTCACTGGTTGTTCAGTAACATGTTATTTAATCTCCACATACTTTGAATTTTCCAGTTTTCTCTTGTAATTGATTCTTAGTTTCATACCATTGTGGTCAGAAAACATGCTTGATAAGATTTTAATTTTAAACTTATTAACACTTGTTTTGTGGCCTAACATGATTTATCCTGGTGAATGTTCCATGAGTGCTTGAGGAAAAATGTGTATTCTGTTCCTTATGAATGGAATGCCCTGTATATATCTGTTAAGTCCACCTGGTCTAACATGTCATTCAAGGGCAGTGATTTCTCATTGATTTTCTGTCTGGATGATCCACCCATTGATGAAAGTGGGGTATTAAAGTCCTCTACTATTATTGTATTGCTGCCTATTTCTCCCCTTTAGGTCTGTTACTATTTGCTCTCTATATTTAGGTGCTTCTCTGTCAGTTGCATAAATATTTATATATGTTATATCTTCTTGTTGGGTTGAACTCTTTATTATTATATAATGAACTTTTGTGTCTTATTACAGTCTTTGTCTTCAAGTCTATTTGTCTGAGAAGTAGAGCTACCCCAGCTTTCTTTTGGTTTTCATTTGCATGGAATATCTTTTTTCATTCCTTTACTGCCAGTCTATGTGTCCATATATCTGAAGTAAGTTTCTTATAGGCAGCATATAAATGAGTCTTGTTTATTTTTTTATCCACACAGCCACTCTGTCTTTTGACCAGAGAATTTAGTCCAATTACACTTAGTAATTTATAGGTATGGATTTATTGCCATTATGTTAATTGATTTCTGCCTGTTTTGTAATTCCTTTGTTCCTTTCTTCTTGCTCTCTTCGTGATTCGATGATTTTTTTTGTAGTGGTATACTTAGATTTCTTTCTCTTTACCTTTTATGTTAAGTTGTTGCTTTGTGGTTACTATGAGGTTTACATAAAATGACTTATATTTATAATAGCCTATTTAAGTTGATAACAAGTTGAACTCTTTCTAAAGCTCTAAATTTGAACTCCCACCACAGCCCAACATTTTGTTTTGATGTCACAATTTACATCTTTTTATTTTGTATATCTATTAATTATTATAGTTATATATACTATGTAGTATATATTATATAGTTTTATTTTTTAATCTTTATACTAGCTTTATAAGTGATTAACACATCACCTTTACAGCGTTGGGTTGTTCTGAATTTTACTGTGGGTTTACTTTTACCAATGGGATTTTACTTTCAAATGTTTCCTGTCACTAATCACTACCCTTTCATATCAGCTTAAAGAAGTGCCTTTAACATTTCTTGTCAGGGCAGTCCAGGGGTGAGGAATAACTTTAGCTTTTGCTTATCTGGAAAACTCTTACCTCTTCTTCAATTCTAAAAAAGAAATTTTGCTGGTAGAGTACTCTTAAAAAATTTTTTTTTGAGTATAGTTGACACAAAATGTTACTTTAGTTTCAGGTGTACAACACAGTTATTCAACTTCTCTGTACATTATACTATGCTCACCATAAGCGTAGCTACCATCTGTCACCATACAATGGTATATTACTCACTATATTTCCTATGTTGTGCCTTTTATTCCTGTGATTTATTCATTCTTGTGGAAGCCTGTATCTCCTACTTCCCTTCATCCATTTTGCCCATCCCTCTATCCTCTGGCAGCCATCAGTTTGTTCTCTATATTTACATATTTACAGGTCTGATTTTGCTTTTTGTTTGCTTATTTCTTTTTTTTAAAATTCTACTTATGAGTGACATTATTTGGTGTTTGTCTTTCTCAGTCTGACTTATTTCACTTAGCATAATACGCTCTAGGTCCATCCATGGTGTTGCAAATAGCATGCTCTCATTCTTTTTTTGACTGAGAAATATTCCATTGTGTGTGCATACCACATCTTCCTTATCCATTCACCTATCAATGGACACTTAGGTTGCATCCATATGTCGGCTATCATAAATAATGCTGTAGTAAACAAAGGGGTGCTTATATCTTTTTGACTTGGTGTTTCTATTTTTAATTTTTTGAGGAACCTCCATACTGTTTTCTACAGTGGCTGCCCCAATTTGCATCCCCACCAACAGTGCATGAGGATTCCTTTTTCTCCACATCCTCACCAAAACTTGTTTTTTCTTGTCTTATTTATTTTAGCCATTCTGACAGGTGTGAAGTGCTATCTCATTGTGGCTTTGGTTTGCATTTCCTTGATGATTAGTGATGTTGAACATCACTTCAAATTTCTGTTGGCCATCTGTATGTCTTCTTTGGAAAAATATCTATGCAGATCCTCTGTCCATTTTTTAATTAAATTTTCTTTTTTTGGTGTTGAGTTATGTAAATCTTTATATATTTTGTATACTAATCCCTCATTGGATATATCATTTGCAAATATCTTCTCACATTCAGTAGGTTGACTTTTTGTTTTGTTGATGATTTCCTTCACTCTGCAAAAGCTTTTTATTTTTATGTAGTCCCCATAGTTTATTTTTGCTTTTGTTTCCCTTGCCTGAGGAGACGTATCTAGAAAAGTGTTACTGTGGCTGATGTCAGAGAAATTACTGCCCGTGTTCTCTTCTAGGAGTTTTACGGTTTCAGGTCTCACATGTAGGTCTTTAGTTCATTTTAAGTTTATTTTTGTGAATGGTGTAAAAAAGTGGTCCAGTCTCATTCTTTTGCATGTGGCTGTCCAGTTTTCCCAGCACCATTTCTTGAAGAGGCTGCCTTTTCCCCAGTGTATTTTCTTGCCTCCTTTGTCATAGATTAATTGACCATATAATTGTGGGTTTATTTCTGGGCAGCTTATTCTGTTCTTTTGATCAAGTGTCTATTTTTGTTCCAGGACCATACTGTGTTGTTTTTTTTTTAATTAAGTTTTTAATTTTAATTCCGGGATAGTTAACATACAGTGTTATATTAGTGTCAGGTGTAAGGACCATACTATTTTGATTACTACAGCTTTGTAATACATATTGAAATCTGGGATTGTGGTATCTCCAGCTTTGTTCTTATTTCCCAAGATTGCTTTAGCTATTTAGGGTCTTTTATGATTCCATACACATTTTAGGATTATTCATTCTAGTTCAGGGAAAAATGTTGTTGGTATTTGGATAGGGATTGCTTTGAATCTACAGATTGCTTTGCACAGTATGGACATTTTAACACTATTATTCCAATCCATGAGCATGTATGTCTTTCCATTTATTTGTGTCATTTACAATTTTTTCATCAATATTTTTTCCCTGAGATTAAGAATTCCTCATATCAGTGAGATCATATGATACATGTCTTTCTCTGATTGACTTATTTTACTCAGCATAATACCCTCCAGTTCCATCCATGTCATTGAAAATGGCAAGATCTCATTCCTTTTGATGGCTGCATAATATTCCATTGAATATAGATACCACATCTTCTTTATCCATTCATCTGTCGATGGACATCTTAGCTCTTTCACAATTTGGCTATTGTGGACATTGCTGTTATAAGCATCAGGGTGCAGGTACCCCTTCAGATCCCTACATTTGTATCTTTGGGGTAAATACCCCAGTAGTGCAGTTGCTGGGTCGTATGGTAGCTCTGTTTTCAACTTTTTGAGGAACCTCCATACTGTTTTCCAGAGTGGCTGCACCAGCTTGCATTCCCACCAACAGTGTAGGAGGGTTCCCCCTTCTCTGCAACCCCACCAACATCTGTCATTTCCCAACTTGTTAATTTTAGCCATTCTGACTGGTGTGAGGTGGTATCTCATTGAGGTTTTGATTTGGATTTCCCTGATGCCGAGCAATGTTGAGCACTTTTTCATGTGTCTGTTGGCCATTTGGATGTCTTCTTTGGACAAATGTCTGTTCATGTCTTCCGCCCATTTCTTGATTAGATTATTTGTTCTTTGGGTGTTGAGTTTGATAAGTTCTTTATAGATTTTGGATACTAGCCTTTTATCTGATATGTCATTTGCAAATATCTTCTCCCATTCTGTCGGTTGTCTTTTGGTTTTGTGGACTGTTTCTTTTGCTGTGCAAAAGCTTTCTATCTTGATGAAGTCCCAATAGTTCATTTTTGCCCTTGCTTCCCTTGCCTTTGGCGATGTTTCTAGGAAGAAGTAGCTGCAGCTGAGGTCGAAGAGGTTGCTGCCTGTGTTCTCCTTTAGGATTTTGATGGACTCCTGTCTCACATTTAGGTCTTTCAACCATTTTGAGTCTATTTTTGTGTATGGTGTAAATAAATGGTCCAGTTTCATTCTTCTGCATGTGGCTGTCCAATTTTCCCAACACCATTTGTTGAAGAGACTCTTTTTTCCATTGGGCATTCTTTCCTGCTTTGTCGAAGATTAGTTGACCATAGAGTTGAGGGTCCATTTCTGGGCTCTCTATTCTGTTCCATTGATTTATCTGTCTGTTTTTGTGCCAGTACCATACTGTCTGGATGATGACAGCTTTGTAATAGAGCTTGAAGTCCCGAATTGTGATGCCCCCAGCTTTGGTTGTCTTTTTCAACATTCCACAGGCTATTCGGGGTCTTTTCTGGTTCCGTACAAATTTTAGAATTATTTGTTCCTGCTCTGTGAAAAAAGTTGATGGTATTTTGATAAGGATTGCTTTGAATGTGTGGATTGCTCTAGGTAGCATTGACATCTTCACAATATTTGTTCTTCTAATCCATGAGCATGGAACATTTTTCCATTTCTTTGTGTCTTCCTCAATTTCTTTCATGAGTATTTTATAGTTTTCTGAATACAGATCCTTTGCCTCTTTGGTTAGATTTATTCCTAGGTATCTTATGGTTTTGGGTGCAATTGTAAATGGGGTCGATGCCTTAATTTCTCTTTCTTCTGTCTTGTTGTTGGTGTATAGGAATGCCACTGATTTCTGTGCATTGATTTTATATCCTGCCACTTTACTGAATTCCTATATGAGATTTGAGTTCTAGCAGTTTTGGGGTGGAGTCTTTTGGGTTTTACACATAAAGTATCATATTATCTGCAAAGAGTGAGAGTTTGACGACTTCTTTGCTGATTTGGATGCCTTTTATTTCTTTTTGTTATCTGGTTGCTGTGGCTAGGACTTGTAGTACTATGTTGAGTAGCAGTGGTGATAGTGGACATCCCTGCCGCGTTCCTGACCTTAGGGGGAAAGCTCTCAGTTTTTCCCCATTGAGAATGATGTTGGCCATGGGTTTTTCATAGATGGCTTTCTATGATATTGAGGTATGTACCCTCTATCCCTATACGCTGAAGAGTTTTGATCAAGAATGGATGCTGTACTTTGTCAGATGCTTTTTCTGCATCTATTGAGAGGATCATGTGGTTCTTGTTCTTTCTTTTATTAATGTATTGTATCACGTTGATTGATTTGTGGATGTTGAACCAACCTTGCAGCCCAGGAATAAATCCCACTTGGTCGTCGTGAATAATGCTTTTAAGGTACTGTTGGATCCTGTTGGCTAGTATTTTGGTGAGAATTTTTGCATCCATGTTCATCAGGGATATTGGTCTGTAATTCTCCTTTTTGATGGGGTCTTTGGTTTTGGGATCAAGGTAATGGTGCCCTTATAAAACGAGTTTGGAAGTTTTCCTTCCATTTCTATTTTTTGGAACATTTTCAGAATAGGTGTTAATTCTTCTTTAAATGTTTGGTAGAATTCCCCTGGGAAGCCATCTGGCCCTGGGTTCTTGTTTGTTGGGAGATTTTTGATTACTGTTTCAATTTCCTTAGTGGTTATAGGTCTGTTCAGGTTTTCTATTTCTTCCTGGTTCAATTTTGGTAGTTGATACATCTCTAGGAATGCACCCATTTCTTCCAGGTTATCTAATTTGCTGGCATAGAGTTGCTCATAATATGTTCTTATAATTGTTTGTATTTCTTTGGTGTTGGTTGTGATCTCTCCTCTTTCATTCATGATTTTATTTATTTGGGTCATTTCTCTTTTCTTTTTGATAAGTCTAGCCAGGGGTTTATCAATCTTGTTAATTATTTCAAAGAACCAGCTCCTAGTTTCGTTGATCTGTACTACTGTTCTTTTGGCTTATATTTCATTGATTTCTGCTCTGATCTTTATTATTTCTCTTCTCCAGCTGGGTTTAGGCTTTATTTGCTGTTCTTTCTCCAGCTCCTTTAGGTGTAGGGTTAGGTTGTGTATTTGAGACCTTTCTTGTTTCTTGAGAAAGGCTTGTATTGCTATATACTTTCCTCTTAGGACCGCCTTTGCTGCATCCCAAAGATTTTGAACCGTTGTGTTTTCATTTTCATTTGTTTCCATGAATTTTTTTAATTCTTCTTTAACTTCCTGGTTGACCCATTCATTTTTTAGTAGGATGCTCTTTAGCCTCCATGTATTTGAGTTCTTTCTGACTTTCCTCTTGTGATTGAGTTCTAGTTTCAAAGAATTGTGGTCCAAAATATGTTTTTGGATGGAATGTTCTTTATATATCTGTTATGTCCACCTAGTCTAATGTTTCATTCGTTCAATATTTTATAGTTTTCAGGGTACGGGTCTTTCACTTTTTTGGTCAAATATATTCCTAGGTTGTTTTGGTGCAATTTTAAATGGAACTATTTTCTTTTTCTTTCTTTCCTTTTTAAGATTTTATTTATTTATTTGACAGAGAGATACACAGCGAGAGAGGGACCACAAGCAGGGGCAGTGGGAGAGGGAGAAGCAGGCTTCCCACTGAGCAGGAAGCCCGATGTAGGGCTCGATCCCAGGACCCTGGGATCATGACCTGAGCTGAAGGCAGATGCTTAACAACTGAACCACCCAGGCGCCCCTGGAATTGTTTTCTTAATTTTTCTTTCTGCTACTTTGTTATTAATGTAGAGAAGCACAACTGATTTCTGGGTATTAATTTTGTATATTGTATCTTTACGGAATTCATGTGTTTAGGGTTTTTTATGTATAGTGTCACGTCATCTGCAAACAGTGACAGTTTTACTTCTTTCTACCCATTTGGACACTGTTTATTTCTTTTTCTTGTCTGATTGCTGTAGCTAGGACTTCTAATACTATGTTGAAGAAAAGTGGCAAGAGTGACTATCCTTGTCTTCTTCCTTAGGGGAAAAGCTGTCAATTTTTTACCATTGAGTATGATGTTAGCTGTGGGTTTGTCATATATGGCCCTTTTAATGTTGAGGTATGTTCTCTCTAAACCTACTTTGTTGAGAGTTTTTATCATGAACAGATGTTAATTTTTATCAAATTTCTGTATCTATTGAGAGGATCATATAATTTCAATCCCTCTTTTTGTCTTTTAATGTGGTGTTTCATGCTTATTGATCTGTAATTATTGAACCATACTTGTATCCTTAGAATAAATCCCACTTGACCATGAGGAATGTGGTTTGCTATTGTTTGTTGAGAATTTGGCATCTATGTTCATCAGGGATGCTGGCCTGTAGTTTTCTTGTTTTGTGGTGCCTTTGGTTTTGGTATTATGGTAACCTGGTGTCATACAATATATTTGGAAGTGTTCCCTCCTCTTTTATATTTTGAAATAGTTTGGGGAATATAGTAATTCTTTATTTTTTTTATTATTATTATTTTTTTATATATAGTAATTCTTTAAATGCTTGGTAGACTTCAGCTGTGAATCCATCTGGTTCTGGACTTTTATGTTTTGGTAGTTTTTTGATTACCAATTCTATTTTGTTACTAGTAATTAATCTGTTCAGATTTTTGATTTCTTTCTGATTCCATTTTGAAAGATTGTATATTTCTCGGAATTTATCCATTTCTTCTAGGTTGTCCAATTTGTTGACCTGTAACTTTTCATAATATTCTCTTATAATGCTTTGTATTTCTGTGGTGTCAGTTGTTCTTTCTCCTCTCTCACTTCTGATTTTATTTATTTGGATCCTTCCACTTTTTTCTTAATGAGTTTGGCTAAGGGTTTGTCAATTTTGTTTATCTTTTCAAAGAACCAGCTCTTGGTTGATTTTTTTCTATTTTTTAAAATATCTTATTTATATTATTCTTATCCTTGGTACCCTTCCTTCTCTCACCTTGGGCTTTGTTTTCTTCTTCTAGTTCCTTTAGGTGTAGGGCTAGATTGTTTATTTGAGCTTTTTCTTGTTTTTTAAGGTAGGCTTGTTTTGCGATATATTTTTCTTTTAGAACTGCTTTCATTGCATCCCAAAGATTGTGGAACATTATGTTTTCATTTTCTTTAGTCTCCATGTACTTTTTGATTCTTTGATTGTACCATTGATCCATTGGTGGTTTAGTTATCATGTTGTTTAGACTCCATGTTTGTGTTTTTTCAGTTTATTTCCCTGTGATTGATTTCTAGTTTCATACCATTGTGGTTGGAAAAAATGCATGGTATCTTAATCTTCTTAAAATTATTGAGGCATGTTTTACATGTGATCTATTCTGGAAAATGTTCCACGTGCAATGAAAAGAATGTATATTCTGTTGTTTTTGGATGGAATATTCTTTATATATCTGTTATGTCCACCTGGTCTAATGTTTCATTCAAAAATACTGTTTCCTTATTGATAATCTGCCTAGATGATCTATTCATTGATATAAGTGGGGTGTTCAAGTCCTTTACTATTATTTTATTATCATCAAGTTCCCTCTTTATTTCTGTTAATATTTGTTTTATGTTTTTAGGTGCACAGATATTTACAATTGTTATATCTTCTTGTTGGATTGACCCCTTTATTATTGTGTAATGCCATTCTTTGTCTCCTACCACAGTCTTTCTTTTAAGGTCTATTTTTTCTGATATAAGTATTGCTACCTTGGTTCCCCCCCCCCGCCCCCCATGTCCATTTGCATGGTAAATGCTTTTCCTTCCTTTCACTTTCAGTCTGTATGTGTCTTTAGGTCTGAGGTGAGTCTCTTGTAGGCAACATATAAACTGGTCTTTTTTTTTTTTTTAGTCTATTCCTCCACCCTGCATGTTTTTTTTTGTTGTGGTTTGGTTTGGTGTTTTTTGTTTGTTTTTAAGTAGCTCCACACGCAGCATGGAGCCCAATATGGGGCTTGAACTCACAACCCTGAGATCAAGACCTGAGCTGAGATCAAAAGTTGGATGCTTAACTGAATGAGCCACCCAGGCACCTCCATCCTATATCTTTTTTTTTTTAAGACTTTATTTGTTTATTTGAGAGAGAGAGTAAGAGAGAGAGAGAGCACATGAGAGGGGGGAGGGTCAGAGGGAGAAGCAGACTCCCTGCTGAGCAGGGAGCCCAATGCGGGACTCGATCCCGGGACTCCAGGATCATGACCTGAGCCGAAGGCAGTCGCTCAACCAACTGAGCCACCCAGGTGCCCAATCCTATATCTTTTAATTGGAGCATTTAGGCCATTTACATTTAAAGAAATAATTGATAGTCATGTACTTATTGCCATTTTGTTATTTGTTTTCTGGTTGTTTTTGTAGTTTTTCTCCGATTCTCTTTTTTTTCTCTTGCTCTTTGTGATGGATGGATTTTGGCATTGTTATGTGTGATTTTCTTTCTCTTTAATATTTTTGTGTATCTATTACAGGTTTGGGGTTTGTGGTTACCATGAGGTTCGTATATAACATCCTAAGTATACAGCAGCCTATATTAATTTGATGGTCATTTAAGTTCAAACACATTCTAAAAAAAACTTTTTATTCTCTCCACATTTTATGTGTATGCTGTCCTATTTTACATCCATTTATTAATAATTTTTTTATGTCTAATTACGGTCATTTCTTTTCCACCTAAGTCCCTTTAACATTTCTTGTAAGCCTGGTATAGTGGTGATTAACTCCTTTATCTTTTGTTTGTATGGAAAATTCTTATCTCTCCCTCAAATCTGAATGCTAATCTTGCCATATATTTTTGGTTGTAGGTTTTTTTCCGTTCATCACTTGGAATATATCATGCCACTCCCTGCTAAGTTTCTGCTGAAAAATCAGCTAATAGCCTTATAGGGTTTCCCTTATACATAACTTTTTGTTTCTCTCTTGCTGCTTTTAAAATGCTCTAACTTTTGACATTTTAATTATGTGTTGTGGTATGGACCTCCTTGAGTTCATCTTGTTTGGAACTCTGTACATCTTGAATCTGAATATCTATTTCCTTTCCTAGGTTAGGGAAGCTTTTAGCTATTATTTCTTTAAATACATTTTCTTGCCCCTTTCTCTCTCTTATTCTTCTGGGACCCCTATAATGTGAATGTTTGCTTGATGTTGTCTAAGAGATCCCTTAGCCTATCCTCACTTTTAAAATTCTTTTTTCTTTTTGCTGTTCAGCTGTAGTGTTTCTATTACCCTGTCTTTCAGATCACTGATATATTCTTCTGCATCTGCTAATCTGTTGATTCCCTCTAGTGTATTTTTCATTTCAGTTATTGTATTCTTCAATCTTGATTGGTTGTTTTTTATATTTTCTATCTTTTTATCAAAGGTCTCACTGAGTTTTTTCTACTCCTCTCTCTAGCTTTGATGAGCATCTTTATGATCATTACTTTAAATTCTTTATTAGGCATGTTAATTATCTTTCCTTTCATTCTTGTTCATTCTTTTGAAGCAATTCCTCCATCTCCACATTTTGCTTGACTTTCTGCATTTTTCTATGGATTAGGTAGAACAGCTACTTCTCCTAAACTTGAAGGAATGGTTTTGTGTATGGGCATCCCCTATGTAGACTGTGCTTGGTGACTTGTGCTGGATAGAGCTGTAGGTGTTGTGGATTGGGCGTCCCAGGGCTCTTCATGCAGTGGGTGCCCTGTCAGGACAGCTAAAGCTAAAGTGGGTGCAAGCCTCTGTGGTCCCTGGGCTCTCCATACAAACTGTGCCCTGGCAGGACAGTTGAAGCTGAAATGGTTGCAAGCCAGGTTGTCCTGGGACTCTCCACAGTGAGGGTAACCTGGCAGTACAGCTGAAGCTGAATTGGGTGCAAGCTGCAGTGTCCTGGGGTACTCAGTCAGGGGGTGCCCTGGCCATTTGACTGGAGCAGAAGCTGGTGCAGGTGGGAGTGTTCTGGGGCACTCCATGTAGGGAGTGCTCTTGCAGGGTGGCTGGAACTGATGCAGGCATGATTGAGGGGTTCCCAGGACACTCTGTGCAGGGGGCACCCTGGTAGGGCAGCTGGTTCTAAAACAGGTCAGTCGGGAGGTTCTGGAGCACTCTGCACTGGAGGTGCCCTAGCAAGCTATCTGAAAGTGAAGTGGTGTGGGCCTGGAGTATTTCAGGATGTTTTGCACCTGTGTCACCTTGGCACAAAGACTGGAGCTATAGTGAGCACTTACCAGGGGCGTCCCAGTGTTCACCACCCTGTGGCTGCCTTGGGTTGGCTGAGGCTGGTGTGAGCTAAGGGCCTGGGGCTCCCTGAGGAGGCAGGCTGTTTAGGGTGCCTGGACTGTACACTGGTCTGTGCTTTCAAGGTGAAGGGAGAGCATAGATTTTGTCTGTCAGTGACTCCCACCCAGAGAGATTTCTAGCAGTTCCCTATTCGGTGGGGTTCTAGTGCTGGCTCTTTTATATGCTAATTGCTCTTTTAAACCATGGCTTCTTTTCTTTTTTCTTTTTCTAAGATTTATTTATTTACTTGAGAGAGAGAGAGAACAAGCAGGGGGAAAGGCAGAGGCAGAGAGAGGGAGAAGCAGACTCCCCACTGAGCTGGGAGCTCCATGCGGGGCTCAATTCCAGAGCCTGGATGGCATGACCTGAGCCGTAGGCAGGCGCTTAACCATCTGAGCCACCCAGGCGCCTGACCATGGCTTTTTTCTTGCCCAAGGACAGAGGAATCTGTTCTCCATCCCTCAGTACTTTCCCTCCCCACTGCAGTTTGCAGCATTGGGGGTAGGGGTTCCCTTCGTTACCATATCCCTATCCCTCTTGCTGCCCTCTTTCGCCATTCTCTCTCTCTTGTTGTGCAGAAGCTGTTCAGTTGGCCCTCTGGTCTTCAAGAGTAGTTGTTCTATAAATAAGTGTAATAAATAGGTGAGTTCAGGGTCTTCTTATGGCACCATTTTGGGCCAGAACTCCCCCTTGGGTATTCTTGGTTAATAGTTGCTTTTTTTTTTTTTATTACTTTGAATATATTGTGCCAATCTCCTCTGGCCTGCAAAATTCCTGCTGAAAAATCTGACTTACGTGGGTTCCTTATACATGTTTTTCTTCTTTTAAGACTTTTGGCACTTTAATTATAATGTGTCTCAGTGTGGCTCTCTTTGGATTCCTTTTTGGAACTCTCTGGGATTTCTGAATCTGGATGTCTGTTTTCTTCCCCAGGTTAGGGAAATTTTCAGCCATTATTTTGTCAAAAAAGTTTTCTGCCCCTTTCTCTCTTCTCTGGGACCTCTATAATGAATCTTGGTTTGGTTGATGTCATTCCATAAGTCCCTAAAGCTATCTTAACTCTTTTTCATTCTTTTTTCTTTCTGCTGCTCTTATTGGGTGAGTTTTACTGCCCTTTGACTGATCCTTTCTTCTCCATCTAGACTGCTGTTGAACCCCTCTATTGTATTTTTTAGTTCAGTTATTGTATTCTTCAGCTCTGTGACTTCTGTTTGCTACTTTCTTACATTTTCTATCTCCTTGTTGAAATTTTTAATTTTTGTCCATTCTTCTAAGTTCAGTATCTGTATGGCCATTATTTTTAACTCTATCAGAGGGAAATCACTTACCTCCATTTCCTTAAGTCCTCTTCCTGAGGGTTTAGTTGTTCTTTCATTGGGAACATATTCTTCTGTTCCTTCATTTTCCTTGACTCTCTGTAAAAGTTACCTCTCCCAGTCTTGGAGGACTGGTCTTGGGCTGATGAAACCTGCTGTTCAACCCTGCTCTAGCTCAATTGTCTCTCAAACCTTTGTGACTTTCCAAGCAGAAAGTTGGAAAAACTTTGTTTTTAGTGGTTCCCAGTAGTTCACCATAATCCAAGACCTGTCAGTGTCCCAAATGGGGGGATCTTAGCAGCACTTAGATTTAGGCTGATTGGGAACCAGACCCTCAGGCAGCAGCTCTTAAAATATGTAAATATACCTCTTTCTGAAGACTGGGAGATGAGGATTTCTATCTACAACCTCTGTACTGACTGGATGTCAGTGGGCCCAGGAATCCAAGTTCCACTGGCCATCTGAGCCAGGGAATCCAGGGGCTTCCCTGGGTCACACTACAAAAACCAGGGCACCAGACATATGTACAAGCTCCTCTCTGGGAGATACCATTAGTCTGGAGTGCGGCAGTGGAAGAGCCTTATTAACACAGCGGTCCCCCAAACCCTGCGAAGGATTACAGTTGGCCCTTAAATGCATTTAGTTAGAAGCCTGTCCCTTAGGCCACAGCTATGAAGATAAGCTAATAGGCCACTTTCACAGAAAGACTAAGTGCTGCCTCACGGCTCTGCCCTGGGGGAGGTAGCCAGTTAATAACTCGGGTTATAGGATCTGTAACAATCCTGTAGGACCCACAATAAGCCCCACTGGCCACCAGAGCTAAGCAGGGAAGAGGTGTCCTCTGAGCGGTAGCCCCAAAAGTTGGGGTGCCAGGTGAGTGTACAAATTCCTTCTAGGAGATACCAGTGAGCTGGGAAAAGGCAGAGGAACGGCACAAAGATTGCACCTAATGGCTTCCATTTTGGGAAGTATTTCAGTAGGCCCCTAGATGTGTTTTAAATTAGGCCAGTGCTTTGAGATAATCAAGTAAGGCTCTTTTGCGTAAGGTCTGGACACTTTTCGGACAACTGCCTCTACAGTGGGCCCTGGGATGGGGGAGTCCATCTGACCCCTATGGGGTATGGTGGATGAAAGCCCCATGGCCTTTCAAAGCTACACATTTTGGGGCCTTGTCTCTCAGGTGCAGCTCTTAAAAGTCAGGCACAGGATGTGGGGTTCAAATTCTTCACTCCTCAGGTAAAGGCTCAGGGTTGAGTTCCCTCCTGATTGTGGGTCTCCACATCGAGGATGGGGTTTATTTCAGGCTCTCCTACTTGCTTCGTTGTGGATTTTTTTCTTTTTTGCCCACTGTGTAGGAGTCACTCAGCTATTTTTGTTTTTAGGGACCCCCCCCGCCCCGAGAAAATTGTTCCGTACGCAGCTGTAGACATGGTGTGTCTGTGGGAGGAGGTTGAGTTCAGGATCTGCCTTTTATTAATACCTTGAGGTGGAAACCACACACCTTTTAAAATAACAAGTTGAGGTTCAGCTGCTGGCTCTTCTTTCCAAGACTCAAAAGCATCACTCACCACACGGATAACATATACCCTAATCTTTACCCAACTGGACAGTAACAAATAATGTGGGATATTCTGCCAATGGCACAAAATTTCAAGTTAATAATGTAGTCATGGGGTAGGATGAGGAAGGTAACATGGATTTACAGAATAGAATGAAGAGAAGTGACATGTTAGATTTTTCAGCATATTAAGTTACAAGTAGGGTATAGTTACAAAATTTTTGTGAAAAAGTTATCTATTGTCAGTTAGTACAACCCTCTACAAAATGGTGAACATAGCTGCCAAACAAATCCAACAAGTGACTCAGTGGTCTATGTTAACGCTCATTTATTTTGGATTGCAGACATACTCTTGCCAACTCTTTATTACCAAGCAGCTGGGGTCCAGTTGTGCAGTTATGGGAAATGGGCAAACTTGAGCCATCAGTTATGAGGCAACACACCTTCAAGTGTGCTACCAAATAATTTATAGACTAGCAGATGTTTTCAGGAATATTGGTTTCATTGAGACTTTAATTATGGTCCAAGAACTTTTATGGAAACTCAGTAAGATTTGCTTTAAAGAACTTTAAGGGTATGATTAGCAATACATAGAATGTTTGGATTAAAAAAAAAAACTGAGACCTAACAATACGTTCCCACTGGGAACATCAAACTCTGAATACTGTGACTCAATGTTCAGAGGAATAGCTCTGAAATTTTCTTCTATAATTTAACAAAAAGACATTCAAACCTGAAAAGGCAACAAATTTGATTACAGGGCAAATTTAAGTACATAGTTATCATTCTGTAAATGAGTAACTTGTGAAACATTCCTAAAGTCAGTGGACAAAACAGGAAAACCATTATTTTTGTTCCACAATTCTGGGAAATAAGATTGGAAGTTCTAGGACTTTAGATGCTTGCGCTACAGCAAATATATACTATAATTAGGAAGTCATTTTTTAAAGGATATTTATTCTTCAGGGTCATTAAAGAATTTTTTTTCTTCTTTATTTAAAATATCCATAAATTGGAAAAGGAAACAGATACCAGGAAAATCTGGTTACATTCCCCCCCCCGCCCCCCCCGCCTCCGCTTGCCATTTTCTCATACACACTTTCAAAGTCATTTGAAAATAAGACGATTTCCTTTGCTGGGTCAATTATCCGATATAAATTAAGTAGACAGTGAATGTTTCATGAACAGAAATTTTATATCAGTACCACTGTTACCTTTAGAGGATACAAAAACTACTGACCCAGGTGTAATGCAGGATTACAGTTTTGACAAACCTATGAGAGCCAATGAAAAAAACTTTAATTTTGATTGGTTTCCTTTATTATTACCACTGTCTGCCCCCAAATTCTGTAGCTTGGATTCCTTTTCAAATCCTTCTAAGAGTCCACTTCATGAGTTACATATATACACACAGAATAAAACAAATATTGTAATTTTAAAAAATTAAGTCATTCTACATATTATGGGCTAGACAGTTCAACGTAATCAAAGGTTATAGCTCTGAAAAATATGATGGTAATGGATTTTAAAGCTCAGATGACAAAGGTTTGCTAACTCCTGGTTTGCTTCAAGTATTACTGAGCTGCATCGGAAGTATATTCCTCAACTCCTGTTGCATTATTGAGCAGTAAAATACGTGAAGTATGAAGTGTAATGTTGATGACAAATGTTTCAGAACATCAGGAATAAGATCAATGAAGAGCAAAGTGAATCTAGAACAAGGAAAGGAAAGGTACATTTATTAAAAATAAGAACGGTAGACAGTCTTTGATAAACAAAACCACTGAGAATCCAAACACGTCCAATATACATTGTAACAATGCACATATAGTTAAAAAAAAAAAACCCATTAGTAATTTTTTTTTAGAACTTTAGAGAGGAAAAAAGTACTTTGGCTCTCCCCTGCTGGAGGTCTGCCCACAAACACAGCATGTGGGACCAAGCATCTGCTTTCAAGAGTTCTGTACAGCACAAAATTACAGTGTGTGCATTCATTCTGTGAACACACTGATTCTGAATAAAATCAGTTTCTGTAGGGATGATCCAAAACGTAAGTCAGTAGCTCCATTTCATAAAAAATATTCAGAGGCCGCAAGAGCAGTGGCAACCGTTTTCCAAAATCTTCAGTTTTAACAAAAGGTACAGAATAAACTGCTAAATCTAGATGTTTTCACATTATTTCGCAGGAGTATCAAGTAACTGTAAAAATTTATGTAAAATCTTAAGTTAGCCAAAACTAGTGTCTTTAAACTTTAGATCCAAGTTGTTCTTCACCCTTTTACCACAGCGGATAAATCTTTTCTGCCTTTGTCCTGAATGTTTGTCAAACCAAAGAACTCTGAAAGAGAATATGCAATCCTGAAGGAACACAGTCCCAGAAATGTCACTGGAATTCAGCCCTAAGACACACACAGTCCCTGCTGGGCGCTGGGCTGCGGGAATTTATTATCGTCGGCCTTCTCGTGTCCTGGGGCATGACAAGTAGTCTTCTTTTTAAATAGCCGAAGACTCAATCGCAGCAAGTCATTGTCTACCACTGGAGCATTCGTGTAAGCTTGTTTTACAGTGCCCTAATTTGAAGAAAACAAAAACAAATTTTAAAAGATGTATGTTATTAGTTAACAGGAGGAAAGACAGGTTAACCTCTAACAAAAATATCAAAGCTGCAAGAAAAATTAATTTGGGATGGATATTTAAAAGCAAAATTAAATGTTTTCAGATTCAAGGAATCTTAGAAAAGAAAGCAATCTTTAAAAGGGGACCTCTTAAAGTAGGAATCTTCAGCCGTCCCTGACAGGTAATCAACGAGCTTTTATTTCCAATGACAAAGCAAAGAACAATCACTGCACATTCTTGAACATGATGACATAAAATCTCTTTAGAGCTGCATACTAATTCAATTTTACTCTTCCATGACAACCTTTCAGTCCTCTGACGAGAAGCACCGAACACTCCACACTCCTTTCTGGTCTGTTACTATCCCATGAAATGCGGGCTCTAGAAGTGAACAAATTCTCTAGAAGACAGCTGATCACTGCAGTGTGAGGAGAAACTACTACCTCCCTTCTGTTAAAATGTGTATCTCTTGGAAGTTGTCCTAAAATTTTGTTAAATGATTGTTCTCCAACTATGTTCACAAATGAAATAAGGTGAGTTTTGACAATCGAGCGTTCTGCCATTTCTCTTCTTCCTAGGATCCTTAAAGGAGCAGTGGTTCTTTGATCACATCTACACTAAAAAATATGTATGTTGTGATACAGTAAATTGACTTTTTGTGTGTAGTTCTGTGAGTTTAGACTTACATATTGATTCACATAACCATGACCACAATGGGAATAAAGAAGTTTCATCATTCAGAAAACTCCCTTTGCTGTCCCTTTTTGTATTCACACCCCCTGCCCAACTCTAACCCCTGGCAACCAATGATGGAGTCTCTTTAATCGTTCTGCCTTTTCCAGAACATCAAATAAATGGGATTATATGCTGTATGATTTCTGACACATACTCTTGAGATTAATCCATGTCGTTGACAGTACTGACAGTCTGGTTATTTTTTATTAAAATTAGTAATCCGTTATGTGGATGTGCCCCAGTTTACCAATTAGCTATGTATAGAACACTGGGGTGGTTTTCATTGTTGGAAATTATGAAAAGACCTGTGCTAAGCTTTTGTGGACAGGTTTTTATATGAACGTAAGTTTTCATTCTTCTAAGGAACATACCTAGCAATGGGATTACTGGGTCATATAGTGAGTATATATCTAACTTTACAAGAAACAACCAAACCGTTTTCCAAAGTGGCTGTACCGTTCTGCATTCTCACCAGCAATACTGGCAGTTTAAATTGCTCTGCATCCTAACCACGGGGTTTTTTGTTGTTTGGTTTTTAGCTATTACAATAGATTCACAATGGTATCTAAGTTTTAATCTGCATTCTCTAGTTAATTTTGTTAATATTGTTAATATTTTTGTTAATTTGTTAATATTGTCAAACATCTTTTCAGGTGCTTATCCATATATATCCATTTATCCTCTTTGGTGAATTGTCCATTCAAGTCTTGCCCATTTAAAAAAAACTGGATTGCCTGTTTTCTGTTAATTTTTGAGAGTTTTTTATATACCTTTTTCCAAAAAGTGATTCCAAATATTTTCTCCCAGTATACCTGTCTTTTCATTCTCCGTCTTTCACAGAAGTTTAAAATTTTGATGAAGATCAAGTATCTCAAAATAAAAACTTTAAACACACCCCGTTTTTAAATCCCCTCCCCCCCCCCAGCTGACTAGTCATATTTGTGTGGGTTTATTTCTGGACTCTGTTCTATCGATCTAAGTGTCTCATTCCTGGCGCCAGTACTTGAGTATTGCGGCTTTATAGTAAGTCTTGGAATTGGGTACTGTGAGTCCTTCAACTTTCTTCATCTTTTTAAAAAATTTTGTGTATTCTTGTTGCTTTGACTTACTTACCACGTTGACTTTAGAATCAGTTTGTATATACAAGACAAACAAAAAAACCTGCTGGGATTTTGCCACATTGTGTTAAATCTGTAGATCCATTTGGGGAGAATCCTAGTCTTAACTATATTGAATCTTTCAATCCATGAACATGATGTATCTCTCCATTATTTAGGTCATCTTTGATTTTTTTTTTTAATCAGTGTTTTATAGTTCTTGGCACATAGAGCCTATACATGTTTTGTTAGATTTATACCTAAGTACTTTTTTGGGGGGAGCCATTGTAAAAAATACTTTTCCTCTTCGTTTCGTATTTCCAGGTACTTCTATATACTATCAGAATATGGAGATACAATTGCTTTTTGCCTGCTTTGTTGCCTGTGGCCTTGTTAAACTTATTCTAAGAGCATTTCTGATAAATTCCTTGAAACTTTTATGTAGGCAATCACGTTGTCTGTGAATAAAATACAGTTTTACTTCTTCCTTTCCAATCTGTATGCCTTTTATTTCCTTTTCTTATTGAACTGGCTAGAACTTCCAGTAAATGCAGAGTAGGGGTAGTGCGAATAGGCATCCTTGCCTTGTTCTTGATCTCTCCGGGAAATCGTTCAAACTTTTACCATTAAGTATGATGTTAGCTGTAGGTTTTTGCAGATGCCCTTTAAAAAGTAAAAGACTAGGGCGCCTGGGTGGCTCAGTTGGTTAAGCGACTGCCTTCGGCTCAGGTCATGATCCTGGAGTCCCAGGATCGAGTCCCGCATTGGGCTCCCTGCTCAGCAGTGAGTCTGCTTCTCCCTCGGACCCTCCCCCCTCTCAAGCTCTATCTCATTCTCTCTCTCAAATAAATAAATAAAATCTTTAAAAAAAAAAGTAAAAGACTAATTCTAGCTTGCTAAGAATTCTTATTGTAAAGGAATGCTGAATTTTATCAAATGTTTTTTCTGCATCAATTGATAGGATGTATTTTTTTTCTTTTTGGTCTGTTACTATGTAGATTACACTGAATGATTGTAGAATATTAAAACAGCCTTTCATTCAGGGGATAAATGGTTCTTGGTCATGGTGTAGTCTGTTTTATATATTGCTGGATTTGATTTCCACGTTTTGAGGATTTTTTTGTCTATGTTCATGAGAGATATTGATCTGTAGTTTTCTTGTGATGTCTTTATCTGGTTTTGATATCCAAGTACTGCTGGCCTCATACAATGAGGTGGGAAGTATTCCTGTCTCTTCAATTTTCTGGAAGAAATTAGGTAGAACTGGTGTTATTTCTAACTTAAATGTCTGGTAGACTTTGGCCAGTGAAACCACCTGAGAGTGGAGAATTCTTTTCCAACAATAAAAACAAAACCAAATGAAACAGACATAGGACTATTCAGGTTATCTATTACTTCTTGAGGAAGTTTTGGTGCTTGTGGCTTTTAGAGCAATTGATCCATTTCTTCTAAATTGTCAAACTTACATGCATAGAGACCTTTACAATATTATCCTTTTAATATCCGTGAGACTTGTAGGGGATTATCAGTATTTTTCATCTCTTCAGAACCAAATTTGGGGTTTTACTACTGCTGTTTTCCTATTAATTTATTTTTGGTATTCTTTCCTTTTGCTTGCTACAGGTTCTATACATTCTTTCAAAACTATCATACCAAATGAGAGTTAAACATTTAAAAAACTATCATACCAAATGAGAGTTAAACTCATTTAAAGCAGCTAAGTGTTCTCTTCACATCCTTCACCTTCTCTTATATTTTTTAAAAAATACATAAATTATAAAGACAATGCCAATCAATATGAGTTTACCATCGTACAACTTTCCCCAATGAACGGTCCTAGTCTGTACTTTTCTTTTATAGTTATACATTTTAAAGGTTTTTATTTTTCTTAGCATTCTTCGAGACTCTCTAGCATCTGAAATTTTTCTTCAGTTCTCTCTTCAGCTTTTGTGCAAATATTTTTAACCCTGAGCGATCAGAAAGCTCACAATGCTTTCTTTAGATGGATCTTTATACTGTGCCACTCTTTTGATAACGTGTCATGTGTTAATGGGCTGTGCCCTGTACTGAAGGATTACAAGGGTCTGACCACAGTGCTCAAGGAGACTTTTACAAGGGTATTTTTGGTTGTCACAATTTTTGAGAAGCATATGGTGTATCAGAGGAACCAGGGAATGTTACAAAATATTTTTTATAAAAAAGGGGCCAGGATTCTGGTGAGACTTTGAAATGTGTAGCCTTTCTCAACTGAAGTCCCCTACCTGAGCCAAAAGAAAATGTGATGGATTATTTTTCAAATTCGATACTGAGGATGGAGGCAGTAACACTTCAGATACATAAAAGAGAAGGTGATGCATTACCTACATGCTTATTAGGGCTACCTGGGGTTTAATTGTCTTGGGAAAATCTCCAACTGAGAAAAGCTGCAAGGAGCAATGGGCACCTAAGCAACACAATGCAGGGAACGAAGTAGTATATGAAGCACATGAAACGGGAGTGCAAAGAAGAATGACTGTAGCAACTGTCAAAAGTAGTTCTGAGAAAGGCCTTTAATCAAGGAAGACTTTAAAAACCTATGCCTTGTATCTGTTTCCACTTTAATCTTTGGCGTTGAGTTCATCCCTTGCTTTTTCATGAATTTTTCTTTAATGAAGTACACTTTCTGCTAGCAATGTTTTCTTAATGTCCCCAAGTAAAAAGCTAATGAATATTTCTCTAATCTTTAAAAAGCCTAAGAGAGTTGGTTTTAAAAGTTAAGACATTTTCAATTTCTCATGATCAGATCTCTCCCAAATCTAAATTTCTGTTTCTCTTGTGTTTCAATTCCCTTTATTCTTCTCAAGTAAAAGCTTAAATATAATCACTTGTATTTATTTCCCTTTCTTCTGACCTGGCACATTCTCATAAACACTATTTCTTCCTATAAATATCCTTATCACTTTGTGTCTGGAAAATTTTTTCCCTAATCTTGTTTAGATAATGAAACGTACTAGAAATTTATCTTGAGAAACTTTTCACAAATGAAAATATTTCACAGAGAATTTTAAACTCTTTATGCATCTAATTTTGCATAACAAATTGCTATTCACAAATGTTCAATACTATTAAAGTAAAATGAAAACTATTACAAATAGAATTCCTTTTACATGTGTAAAAGACTAGGAAACCGAACTCATAAAAGCAGATGAGACCTTAATCTCACCTTAAGCAAATAAAAAAAAATGCCATTCATATAATTCATTCATACAATGCATACACTTTGCATTTTTTTTTTTTTTCAAGGAAACAACAGTACCTTCTCATTTTTAACAAGCTGCTTCCGGATTGCTGAATCCCGTCTGAAGCATAACGCTTTACAACATGGTCCAAGATTACTAAGAAGACTTGCTCGCTCTTCTTTTCGTAGTAATGCAGCCATGTTGAGAGCCCCCAATTCATGTTCAAAAAGACTGTCTGCATCTTTCAATAAAAACACAGGCATTAAATTCTCCTAAAATAGGAAAGTGTTACTGGCTGCTTCCATATTCCACATAGTCTATACTTTATCAAAATTACCATAACAATGGTGAAAATTATAGGCAATATACATAATAGGCCACAAAACAAGTCTCAGTAAATTTAAGAGGATTGAAATCATATCCTGCATCTTTTCAGCCCACAACAGTATAAAACTAGAAATTATAAGGGGAAAAAAACACGTGGAGGCTAAACAACATGCTACTAAAAACCAATGGGTCAACAAAGAAATGAAAGAGGAAAACAAAAAATGTGAAGATAATGAAAATAAAAACACAATAGTCCAATACCTTGGGGATACAGCAAAGGAAGTTTTCGGAGGGAAACCTACAGCAATACAGGCCTACCTCAAGAAACAAGAAAAATCTGAATCTAACCTTAGACCTAAAGGAACTAGAAAATAAAAGAACAAAGCCCGAGGGGAGTAGAGAGAAGGAAATAATAAAAATCAGAAGAAATGACAGGGAATAAAGTAAAGTCAACAGAAAAGAATCAATGAAACCAAGAGCTGGTTTTCTAAAAAAAATTAATCTTTAGCGAGACTCATCAAGAAAAAAGACACAAATTTAATAGAAATGAGAAGTAACAACCAATGCCAGAGAAATACAAAGGATTATAAAGAGTACTATGAAAAATTATATGCCAACAAATTGGACAATCTAGAAGTAAATTCCCAGAGAGTCTTCCAAAATGGAATCAAAAAGAAATAGAATCTGAACAGACTGATTGCTAGTAACAAAACTGAACTGGTAATCAAAAGCCCCCACAGATGAATTCTATCAAACACTGAAAGAAAAGCTATAATACCCATTCACCTCAAACTACTCCCCCCCAAAATAGGAGGGAAAGCTTCCAAACACATTCTATGAAGCCAGCATTACCCTGATACCAAAACTAAAGACATCACAAAATAAAACCACAGGCCAATATTTCTGATGAACACAGATGTAAAAATCAACAAAATATTAAGAAACCACATTCAACAATACATTAAAAGGATCATTCACCACAATCAAATGGGATTTATTCTGGGGATGCAAGGATGGTTCAGTAACAAAACTAAGTATAAAAATTCTATTACCTCATTGGTAAAGAAAAAGCATTTGAGAA
The DNA here is from genome assembly GCF_009762305.2 of Zalophus californianus. NCBI lineage: Eukaryota > Metazoa > Chordata > Mammalia > Carnivora > Otariidae > Zalophus > Zalophus californianus. Next base: position 56,156,492 of record NC_045597.1, read on the forward strand.
AATTCAACATTTCTTCATGATAAACACTCTCCACAAAGTGGGTTTAGTGGGAACATACCTGAACATTAGAAAGGCTGTTTGTGACAAACCCACAGCTAACATCATACCCAATGGTGAAAAACTGAGAGTGTTCCCTCTAAGATCAGGAATAGGACAAGGATGTCCACTCTTGCCACTTTTATTCAGCAATAAAAGGTGTCCAATTTGGTAGGAAGAAGTAAAACTGCCACTGTTTGCAGATGACATAATACATAGAAAACCCTAAAGACTCTACCAAAAAGTTCCTAGAGGTAACATGATTTCAGTAAAGTTGCAGGATACAAAATTAATTATATTGAGCATCATGTATCAGTTCTCTTGTTCTCTAATAAAGCTATCACAGCAAAAAGTAAGAGATCTGATTGGTAAGCAACAATTAACCCCCTTTTACAATGTATGTCGTCAAGTTAGGGCCAAACTGCATTTCCATAGTTAGTTAGCAAAGTCATGGGAGCAAATAGCTTCAGAGGTGGGTAAGACCTTAGGGGTTTCGTTCCATCATTTTATACCCACAGGAGTTATTTGCTTAAGGTCACAGAGCCAACCAAACAAGGCAGAAAGAGTGGGGCAGGAATCCAAGAGTTTGGTCACTTGTCAAGTTAATATACATTCACAATTATAATTTGTTTCATGTACATACATTCTATGTTCATTGGGACATCTCAAAGAATTTTACTGCTTATGCTAACAGTCAAAAAACCCTGAAACAATTTTTTTCAATTTTATATTATTAAAAAGCTTAATTTTTTTACCTAAACTTTTTTTACTCTCACAAACATAAAATTAAATGTTGCTTCTCTTCAACAAATGGTGTTGGGAAAATTGGACAGCCACATGCATTTCCTTACACCACACACAAAAATAGACTCAAAATGGTTGAAAGACCTAAATGTGAGACAGGAGTCCATCAAAATCCTAAAGGAGAACACAGGCAGCAACCTCTTCGACCTCAGCCGCAGCAACTTCTTCCTAGAAACATTGCCAAAGGCAAGGGAAGCAAGGGCAAAAATGAACTATTGGGACTTCATCAAGATAGATTCATCAAGATAAAAAGCTTTTGCACAGCAAAAGAAACAGTCAACAAAACCAAAAGACAACCGACAGAATGGGAGAAGATATTTGCAAATGACCTATCAGATAAAGGGCTAGTATCCAAAATCTGTAAAGAACTTATCAGACTCAACACCCAAAGAACAAATAATCCAATCAAGAAATGGGCGGAAGACATGAACAGACATTTTTCCAAAGACATCCAAATGGCCAACAGACACATGAAAAAGTGCTCAACATCGCTCGGCATCAGGGAAACCCAAATCAAAACCTCAATGAGATACCACCTCACACCAGTCAGAATGGCTAAAATTAACAAGTCGGGAAATGACAGTTGTTGGCGGGGATGCGGAGAAAGGGGAACCCTCCTACACTGTTGGTGGGAATGCAAGCTGGTGCAGCCACTCTGGAAAACAGTATGGAGGTTCCTCAAAAAGTTGAAAACAGAGCTACCATACGACCCAGCAACTGCACTACTGGGGTATTTACCCCAAAGATACAAATGTAGGGATCCGAAGGCGTAAGTGCACCTCGATGTTTATAGCAGCAATGTCCACAATAGCCAAACTGTGGAAAGAGCCAAGATGCCCATCGACAGATGAATGGATAAAGATGTGGTATATATATACAATGGAATATTCAGCCATCAAAAGGAATGAGATCTTGCCATTTGCAATGATGTGGATGGAACTGGAGGGTGTTATGCTGAGCGAAATAAATCAATCAGAGAAAGACATGTATCATATGACCTCACTGATATGAGGAATTCTTAATCTCAGGAAACAAACTGAGCGTTGCTGGAGTGGAGGCGTGGATGGGAGGGATGGGGTGGCTGGGTGATAGACATTGGGGAGGGTATGTGCTATGGTGAGCGCTGTGAATTGTGCAAGACTGTTGAATCACAGATCTGTACCTCTAAAACAAACAATGCAATATATGTTAAGAAAAAAACAGCAGCAGGAGGGGAAGAATGAAGGGGGGGAAATCAGGGAGAGACGAACCATGAGCGATGATGGACTCTGAAAAACAAAACTGAGGGTTCTAGAGGGGAGAGGGCTGGAAGGATGGGTTAGCCTGGTGATGGGTATTAAAGAGGGCACGTTCTGCGTGGAGCACTGGATGTTATGCACAAACAATGAATCATGGAACACTAAATCAAAAACTAATGATGTAACATGATTAACATGTGATTAACATAACAAGTGATTAACATAAAAAATTAAAATTAAATGTTGCTTTAATGTTTTATCTCCTTTCCTTCTTTTTACCATTCAGTCATCCCCCTCCCATTAATAAAGTATTAATAAAGTAGGAACCAGATAAAACAGAAAAAAAAATGCATAAACTAAAGGAATATTCTAGAAAATAGAAAAAAATTGTAGAATAGTGAAAAGTTTTTGCCATAACGTCTCAAATCAATGTGATAAAATATTTTCAAACGAAATAGTAGCAGTCAATATTTATTGAGTGTCACTAAATGTCAGGAATTGTTCTAAGTATTTTACTTATAATACCTCATTTGTTCCTCCTAACGATCTTATGAAGTTGATGGTCTAATTATTCCCAGCTTACAAACGGTCGTGACACTAACACATAGAGATTAAATAATAGCTAATAAGTGGTGGGCCTGTTGAGGAATCCAGACCATCTGGTCTAGACACCAAGTTCTAAGTTTTTATCCTTTCGTTAAAGGCTCAACCTACATATTTGCATTTGGTTAGAACTCTGCATTTTCCAGGGGAAAGGGTTGCCAAGACACCCTGGTTTACTTAGATATGAAAAATATCTAGTTCACTCTTCCAGGCTCTGCTTTGTTTAGTTTTTGGGAACACCACTGAGGGCTCTGACATTTGAACTTACCTGTTAAAAAGTAATTACGGTAAGAAAGATCATTTGTGCTATTTCTGTAACTTTTCTGTGGGTTTTAATTTTCATGGTCAAAATTCCTTTCTAAAATTTCAAAGAAGATTTAAATAAAGAACCTAAGTGAGTCACCAAAACAAAAACACAAACCCAGTTTCTATATGGTTAAGTGCTGCATGAGAACAGAACAGCACCCTTTGCAAAGGCACTTAATTAACAGTTATAGCAGACACTGCACAAAGTAGAATGCCAATTACCTTTGGGTTTTTCTAAAAGTCTCTGACATGTTTCTTTGACTTTGGTAAAGAGTTCAGAACCTGCCAACTTTTTAGAAATCCCAACTCTAAGCATAACAGCTCCAGGTGTGAATTTTAACAGTGCAGCCCCAGGCTCTCGTGGTTCTTTTGGATGCTTTGGCATAAGACCAGACCAATCCACATCTATCACATCTAATGGATCTGTAAAAAGAACAGGATTTTTTTTTTACACCAAGAAATAGCATTCTTGTTATCTTTAGAGAAACAGAAATTGCAAATCACAAGACGGCATTAAATAGCAAGTCCTTTGAACCAAAAATGTCCTATTCTTAAAATGAAAGCTTTCCTATAAAGACTAATATTTAGAATCTAAGGACCTTTACAATAAAAAACCTCACCAAAAGAAAACAGGCAAGCAAACAAAAACCCAAACGCATTCCTATAAATAACTCAGGCAGTGGCTATTAATACAGAGAACAAATAATCCATCCACTGACAAGAACTGAAAAAATTAACAAAGTAATATTCTATTTAGAAGTACCTAATGGCATATAATAAAAAAGATAATCATACATACCTTCTACATTAGTAGAAAAAATTGTGATATATATAAAAAATTAAGTCAAAATAAAAGTTTAATATTTTACATACCCAAAGCAAAGACCCTCACCATGATTTAATAAAAAGTTAGACTAATGGGGATGATTCAACAGGAACATCAATGGGTGTTGCTTCATGGTGCAGTCACTAGAATAAGCTCTGGCAATGCATAAAGTATAAGGGAAAATAATTCCTGAGTTCAGAAAATTGACAGAAGTATACAGATATTGTTTAAATATAATTTCAACGAATGTAAATTTTTGAATGTTTCAAAAGTTGGCTTGTGGCACCACAATTTTGAAGCTCTGTACCATATATCTACCATCTAGAGCACCGCTAGGCAATCAGTATTTGGTTAGATTCCAGGTCACAGAATATGAATCTTAACCTGCAGAATGGAAATCTTAGAATTTTGCTAATTTAAATGGGACCCTTTCCAATTTATGGGCACTGTCTACTTAAAAATGAGAACATAGTTTATAATTTTCATTTTATTGGCCTTTAAGTCTTAAAGGGAAATTCTAACTGCCTTTCATTATTTCGCACAGTATGAAAGGGAACAAAAAATACCTTAATATCATAAATCAGATAATTTTTATGTTCAACCACCCTTGTAAATGATTACCTGGCATCTTCTCCTCATCCTGTTGGTCTTCCCTCTTTTCAGCATCACCTGCTAGAATTTCATCTAGTTCATCATCACTGATTGGCTCATATCCTTCTCCAGCACCAGATCCTAATGAATGTGCATCATCTAACTTGGATTCGTCATCTCCTGCTTTGGAAAGATTAATTTCATGTCAAAGAGCACATCTAAGGGACATCTAAGTGAAACCAAAGAGGAAACACTAAAAATATCTGAAAAGTATTTTTTTCCTTAGAAAACTGTATTTCTTAATTATTCAAAATACTTGATTCAAAAAGAAAAAAATAAAACAATTAAATTTTAATGGCAAGAATACAGTATGAACAGCAATATCGAAACAAGTTATTACAATTAAAATATAACAAAAGGTACCACTAACTTATTAATGTTGCTTTTGTGTTAATCTTTTATAATAAAACTTCAAATAAATCCAAATTTACTAACTTCAATAAACTCATTAAAAGACTTGCAAGCTTATTAATAACATTTATTTGAAACTTAAATCTTAGTTCATAACATTTAGCTCATGATACGAAGATGTTTACAGCAGGGAGGTAAAAATGTAAAAGTGCCATTAATCCTCTCCCTACCTCCCAATTCATCTTTCCTATCCCAAGACAATTTTAAAAAGAATGTTGTAATATAATTTAAAAATATTTTGTAGGTACCACTAGCATACATTTTATTTATCTTACCAATCTTTCTCAACCATGTAGGCTAACCTTTGTCACCTGATGAGTTAGCTGTGAACTTAAAATTATCCTAAAACTACAGAGTATGTTTAACATTTCTAATCAGCAGTTATCCATACACTTTACCGAGTTTACAACACTAGTTATCAAAATGCAACCCTATGCTTTACAGGTATAAATTTGCAGCAAATAAAATATAATAATCTATGTTTCCAGTCATTCTATAATTTTCTATTCTATTAAATTCTATAATAATGTCCTCAGGCCTCCACCAATTCGCTTCTAAGGTAACCAACTTTAATGACTTCATTATACAAATATATGTCTAAACATAAATGCAGATAATAGGATTTTTATTTTTTCAAGTTTATCCAACCCATTTTGCTACTTTAGGTGAATAAAATTTTTCATCTTACATTAGGTAATTCACCTATAAATTTCTATGCTATGTTATCTGTGATCACAACCAGTGAATGATGTATTTTAGGGATGAGGGGCACTGACTCCAATCACAAGAGAGCTGTTATAATGATTAATTCAATTACATTCAATTATACCCCAAAGTTGTACCTCCATTAGTACCATGGCTCATGATTTGAGGTTATTTATACTCAAAATTGAGATGAAAATGTAATGTGAACACAGAGAAATGTTTTTGTCAAGAAGAAAAAAATATGTAACAGATGGTATACTGGAATATATCTAATCAGACAACCAAGAAATGGTAAAGATGTTTATAGTTCCAAAAGAAGGTGAATTTTACTCTGGGCTCAATGTTACCATACAGCAAATAAAAAGAACCGTAAAATACTGCCACTTATATACTTACAACCGTAAAATACTGCCACTTACATACACTGCCACTTAATACTGCCCCAGACGTTTCTTGAGGGCTTGAAATGGATAGGTAATATCAGAATAATGATATAAGCACTGGTACCAGAACTAGACAATTCCCAAGGAGGCAGAATTTCCAGGAGAATTCCCAGGGGAGCCATTACTATTGTTAAGCTAGCTTATAATTCACCAAAGAATAAGATGTGGGGTATGTATGCACAGGCAGAACATATTTTCATTCATCAACCATTTACTGTGTCCTTGCCATAGTCTTGATGATAAAGAAATGAAAAGCTGTGGTCCCTAACAAAGGAGTACAGTATAGTGGGGAGAAAACCATGGAGAAATAATTGTAATACAGTGTGGGGATGCTGTAAAAGCGATACAGACAAGGTGCAATGGCAACCTGAAACAGCCCCCTTAGCAGAGAAGGTTTCACAGAGGAAATGACACACAGACTGGGAGCTGACGTCTGAGTAAGAGAAGAGAAAAGGGCAAACATCTACCAGGCGATGGGAAGAGAGGGTACGAAGATGGCTGGAGCAAAGTGCCTTCAGAGAATTCAGAGGTGTGAGTCAGTCTGTAGTGCAGACTGGGGGTGAACAAAGAGTGGGGCAGTGGAGAATGATGGTCCCCACAGCTGAGGCTGGCTGTGAGTGGGCCAGAGGGGAAATGCAGCTTTAGGGAATGTGTACTGTTTCATGTATTCTCAAGTGCTCTGGAAAACAGGATCACTAATAAGTTATTTAGCCTGTTTCTGAACCAAGAAATAACTTCCATTTATATGATTTTTTTTAAAGATTTTATTTGTTTATTTGAGAGAGAGAGAATGAGAGATAGAGAGCACTAGAGGGAAGAGGGTCAGAGGGAGTAGCAGACTCCCTGCTGAGCAGGGAGCCCGATGTGGGACTCGATCCCGGGACTCCAGGATCATGACCTGAGCCGAAGGCAGTCGCTTAACCAACTGAGCCACCCAGGCGCCCCTATATGATTTTTTTTTTAATATCGAAGAAAAGGAGGTGATAACTCCTTTTTAACATCTACGGACACTGCATTTAAGTTTCTTTTATTTCATTTAGGCTAATTTGAACCAAGTCTACCTTGATAGTACCAATCAGGGGAACACGTTTTTGAAATATCATATGCATATGATATTTCCTTATGCATTATCAGAACACCTTCGTAAGAAAATATTTTGTTTCCTATATAATCTGAAAAGGAATGGAGCAGGGTAACAGACAAAAACGTGTGGCACTCACCTTCCACACTCTCAGTTCTCTCAGCTTTGTTTAGATCTTCAAATCCCTGCACAGATCCTAGATCTTTATCCATTTTTTCTTTATCCGAAGCAAGAGAGTCTCGGGAAGTGCCTTCTAGGTCTCTTTCATGTTCACTTTCCAGTTTTGCTTCACTGCGTTTAACAGACTCTATTTGAGAAGAACTCTCAAAAGTTCTGTCTCTGTCTCTGTCCCTGTCCCTTTCCAAAGAATCAGGAATTAGTCTCTCCCTTTCCCTGTCCAAATCTCTCCTTTTGTCTCGTTCTCTCTCTCGTTCCCGCAATCTATCTCGGTCCCTGTTCCGTGGCCAATCTTTTTCAGCATCTCGGTCCCATTCTCTCTGTCTTGTATCTCTCCTCTCTCTGTCCCGCTCTCTATCATGCTCATATCGATCACGTTCTTGAAGCCTATCTCTGCTATCAAACGACCCGGATCTTGAATGGACCTGTCGATCCGATTCAGGAGAACTTCTTCTCGAACTATGGCTCCTTGAGTCCTGGCGATCTAAAACAAAGAGTTAACACATGAGAAGATAAAAAATGCTTCACTGTTGCTATGCTTGTGGAGAGCACAGCATAAGTCAAATCACTGTGCTATATAACACCTCAAATTAATGTAACATTGTGTGTCAACCATACTTCGATGGGAAGAAAGAAAGAGAAAGAAAATGCTTCATCTTAGGGTCCTTTAAAGCTTACGATTTGATATTTCTATATTCCCAATTATTCAAGGAACTCATTTTAAGGAAAAATTGATCTCTCTCCATTAAAGTGCTAATTAAAATATGTAAAAGACATGGAAACATGTTTATTTCCACTATAACCACAAAGTATCTTCCAAGAAATATGTACATAAAATGGGTAAGTGTTAGTAGAACTGATCACTTTATCATCTGATCTCTTCCTATGCCCTACCTTATTTTCTGTGGTCAAAAGAACAAGCACTGGCTGCAGGAAGAAGAGCAGGAAGGTTAAAAATTTTAGGCATCAATAAGGGACTTGAATACATAAGCCCTTCCACCAAGATATACTTACTAACATCCTGATATTAAACTGATGGATGTCACTCAAAGTCTCTCCATTATAACGCTGGTATTAATGGTAACATTTTGGTGGCATGGTTAAGCTTTTAAGCTCCTTAAACTTTAAGGCAGTGTATATCATAACCAACTTAGCATTTACTTTATAATTTGCATAAAATATAAAATTGTATAAAATATGCTAAGACAGGAAACACTTGGTTAGATTATAATTCAATTTTATTACCTGAAGAAGTACTTCGACTGGGTTCTCCACGCTTTAACTGATCAATCCTAGATTTTCTCTCTCCTGTGATTTCCAGACTTTTTGTTTTCTCTCTATCTCTTGAGCCACTATGGAGTACTCTCTTTCGACCACTCTGGTCATCTCCACTTCGATGGGCAGAATCATTGGATGGGGAACGGAGACGACCCGACGTATGACTACGATTACTCCGATTGCTCCCAAGGCTGCTACTCCTCTTTTGATCCACTGGCTTGCGATGCGGTGCATCTTCTATGGTAACGTGAGGTGCCTCTACTTTTTCCGCTCGTGCTCTATGGCACTTTCTGTGCGAGTCTTCATTGGCGGTACTGGTGGGGGTGGCAGAGGAGGCAATGGCGGCGGTCGATGTGAAGCTGGCGGCAGTGGACGTGGCGAGAGGAGCCGGGCCAGTAGTACTGGCAGCAGTGGCCGCAGGAGGAGGAGGAGGAGGAAGAGAAGACGGAGAAGGAGTCCTTGCAGGAGTAGCAGCTGTGGTAGCGTGCTCCAGTTCTGCCCCCTCCGCCCGCTCAGGCACATCCTCATCAGACCAGTCACTGAACGCCGTATCTTCTTTTTTCTGAGAATCCTCTAGACTGCCATCCTTACCGTTGGAAATTTCAACCAGCTCCTCTTTGGTTGTTATTGGGGGAGTCCGTGGGCCTCGCTTCTTCTTACTCTGCAGGGCTGCTTCTTCATCAGAAATATCAGAATCACCTTTGGATTTTTTACGTTTTTTTTCAATACTTTTCTTCTTCTGTCCTTTTTTTGGTGAAAATACTTGACCATCTTCAGATGCTGTCTCTGCGTTACCCCTCTCTATCCCAACATCATCCTCTTTCTTTTTCTTAATAGGTTTCTTTTGAATTTTTGCTTTTTTCTTGTTCTCATCATGAGCTCGATCAGATGTGTCTCGATCGTCAGACGGGTGGTGTCCTATCATGTCTTGTGCACGAGTTCTTGAGCTTTCCATGATTTCTGTCTGTTCTCTCTGCTTATCTACAGAAGAAACTTTCTCTTTGAGTTCTTGCTCTTCATACCGTCTTGAACTCTCTTTTCTTTCTAGTTTACGATCTTCCTCTTTCCATCTACCCTGCCTGTCTTCTGTAAGGTGTGACGGACTGAGAGAACGAGACTCTTGAGGTCGTACAACCTGGCTCAAGAGTCTATGTTTTTCATCTATACAAAAAGATGAAAGTAATCACACTTTCACCAAACAACATTGCATGTTACACAGAAAAAATAATAACCTAACCTCTTACTTTTCATTTTAAAACTTTAAAAATGGCAATAATTTTACTCCACATGGCTTTATTACAAATAGTAGGAAATGAACAGTGCCAGTACGATAAAGCAACTGTATTTCTAGCATATACTTTAGTCACATGAGATATTCAGAGGCAGCAGAGTAAGAAAAATTTTAAATCTTACTTCATCATTTTCTACTAATGCCAAAGAATGGTCTCATGGCTATAAAGGCATGTGGACATAGAAACAGAAAATATTCTGCTTACTTTTATCATCTCCGCTGTTGTATGCATCACTGTCAGGAGAATGTTCTCGCCGGCGCTTAGGTGACTGACGAGGGCTAGGACTCCCTTCATTTCTATAGCGTTTCCTAAGTTGGACAAATGTAACTTATAAACTTCCAGGGGATGAAAAAGCAATTTCTTTACTAGTTTTTAGTATTATTTCTTTACTATGACCAGAATATAAAATTATAAGAGAGTAATACTGTCAGAGCTATATCAGACAAAAGGTATTCAATATCTTTAATAAAATTCTTTACTTTGTTAAGACACACAATTGTGGACTTCAAAATACATGGCAATTGGTCTTGCTTCATTAAATCACCAGATTTAATTACTACAAGATGGTAACATACAACAGAGGCGTTAATATATTAATGTACCCTCTACTAAAACTTAACTCATTAATTTTACATTTTTATGATAAAGAAATACTTTATGTTGGGAAGCCAAATGAGAAAATTTAGTATTTGCTTTGGAGTTAAAAAGACATGAATTTAAATTAGTTATATCATAAGCCCAGTGCCAGTCATGTTGTGGGTATACTGTAAAAATTGGTTCCTTACCTCTTCCTCGAACGAAATCACTTACTTGGTGGCAAATTAATAAAATAATTCATATGTTCACTGTATTTCTTGTTCTTTAAGGTAAACATTAAGTGACTAGTCATTTCTATCTCTGGTACTTAAATGATCCTAGTGTTTTCCTATTTTCTCATTAAATTTTGGCCACTTTTTTTTTAATTAACATTGTTTATAAATACTATGGTTAAAAGTGACAAAAACACTGCAGCACACCTATCTCCTTGAGAGCTCATTTATACAGATGAGTAACCAGGTGGAAAAAAGGAGATTAGAATGACAACTTAACAGGTCCAAGCTCATACAATTCCCTATCCAGAGCTCCTCATCATTAGGCCGTCTCTCTCTCCATTCTTTGAATCTGGGCTGGCCCACTGACTGGCTATGACAAGAGAATGTGGTGAAAGAACACAGTTTAAGTTTGGAAAGTCAGGACTCAAGAGGCATCACAACTTCTGCTTTTGCCCTCTGGGTATGTTTCCATCATTATATGCACAGTTTAGACTATATTGGAGGATGAAAGGTCATGTGGAGAAGAAAAGAGATGCCCTAACCAACAGCCTGTACCAAACGCCAGACATAAGAGTGGGACAATTCTGGGTCATCCAGACACAGATGAACTGTCAGACTGACTGGAAACATGAGTGATCCCAAGTAAAACCAGTAGAATCGCTCTGCTGAGCCCAGCCAAAAGTGCTGATCTACAGAATTATGAGCAGATAAATGGTTGTTTTAAAAACTACAAATTTTTTGTGTGGTTTGATACACAGCAAGAGATAACTGATAATACCAGAATAAAGTGATTAATTAAAATACACAAAAAAGAACTTTAACTTCAAGGAAATAGCTACAGAAACAAAATTAAGAGTAAAATAAACAGTATGGCAATTCAGCAAATAAAACCTTCTACGTAATAGGGGTTAAAAAACGTTCTGGATAAATTCAACTACTGAGATGACAATATAATTGATAAACATATCAAGATATTAATTTCAGATAGCTATTGTTATAGAGCTGTTTGACTCCTAAGTTTCTGGGGTCCTTACAATGTTTAGATTGTCCAGCTACAAAGAACCAGAAATTTTTGCCACTATAAGCAGAAATCAAAATCATGGAAAAATAAAGCATAGGACTGGATAATGATAAATAAAAAAGATTTCAATCTTAGCTTAAGGAGGTCAGAGAAATAATATGTATTGTGTGCCTACATGTGTTAAGGGCAGTATCTGAATTTTATGTTAATGTAAGATTTTTTTTTTTTTTTAATGGGGGGAAAGGGAAGCCAGTTGGTGAACTATAGAAAATCCTGGCTGCAGACTGAAGGGAAGCCAAGACCTAAGAGAAGAAGCCTCCACTTCTGTGCTATGTTCTTTGTCCATAACCATAATCTACAACAGCAGTGATGAAAAAAACCTAAAGAAGGGAGCTGTATTCACCATGATTCAAATGAACTGGAGGCAGAAGCAATGGAATTGAATATATAAATTATTTCTGCAGTTTGTTCTAGCAAACTTAAAAAAAAAGGCAGTTAACTCCAATGAAGTTGGCTTTATGTCCACAAAACCTCAAAATTGACCAATGAGTCCAAAATTTTCATGGCTACAGTGATTGACTTAGCTCCCTTGTCTACTCCTCAACTAATGAGAGCCCCAACATACAGAGAGGGCTGTGAAGATGATAGGCATACACTCGGGCCATCTTAGCCATCATCTGGAGAAACCTTTTTGAGACTGGAACTCACACAGAAGAAAACAGTGTAGAGACAGAGAGACAGCATTCCCGATACCTTGTTTGGAAGTCTGAATACAGTCACATCAGAACAAATGAACACCAACCATGGACTTCCCAGATACCTAAGCAAATAAATTCTTTTTGGTTAAAAAAAAAAAAAAAAAAAAAAAAAGACAGAAGGGAAAAAAAGAAAAAGAGAAACTGTCCTCAGATATTTGAAATAATAACACATCTTTTGAGCCCAGTAATATACTATAACTCCACAGCTCAAGAGAGGACAACTCCTGTCTCTCATCACCTTCTAGCCAGGCAGTGGTTGCAGGGCTTCCCTCAGTTTTAAGACATGTGAATGCTTCTGGCGCTGCGGGTAATGACTCCAGACTAATAAGGACACAAAACTCATGAAGGATTATCAAGAATAGCACAGGCAGTATCTCCTGGTGACTGGTCAACTCCAGTAACTTGTTATAAAGTGGATATGATGAGCTGTAAGTTTATTGGTTGTATCACTTTTAGTTGGATTCCTTAACAAGTCTATAGAAGTTGAATAAGCCAGTATGTCATCAAAAATGGCACAGTAAACAAGAATGATTAATTATATCCATGGTTACAGAAATAGAATGAGAAAGTGTTTTTTTTTTCCCCTAGACAATTCGAAAGACTTTAAACACCAAATATATACAATAAAATTAAAATACAGGAAAATGTAGAGAAGAATAAGAATTATTAGGACATCAGGGGCACACTAAAAAGCCTTAAATGAAACTTTCTGAACTCTTTACTGAAATGTAACTTCAAAGAACTGATTCATTCTCATTCTTACTTTGACTTTCTCTCATCGTGTCCATCTCTGGGATTCCGGTCTTCTCTGGTATCTTCCCGCTTTTCTCGGCGGTCATCTCGTCCTTTGTCTTTGTCTTCCCAATCCCTCTGACGCTCTCGTTCTTTATCCCTTTCTCTCGCTCTCTCTCGTTCCCGCTCTCGCTCTCGTTCCCTCTCCCGCTCTCGCTCTCTCTCTCGCTCCCGCTCTTCTCTCTCTCGCTCCCGCTCTTTTTCCCTATCTCGCTCCCGCTCTCTCTCCCTCTCTCGATCATGGTCACGATCTCGCTCTCTTTCGCGGTCCCTCTCCTTTTCTCTTTCTCTTTCTCTCTCCCGCTCCCTAGCACGCTCTCTTTCCAGCTCTCTTTCCTTCTCTCTTTCCCGATCCCGCTCACGCTCCCTCTCCCTCTCACGCTCTCTGTCTCGCTCTCGCTCCCTCTCTCTTTCTCTAGCCCTTTCATCTCTTCTATCCTCCATTCTGTCTATTCTTCGTTCCTCTCTTCTTTCATCACGCTCAAGCTCGTCATTCCTTCCCTGATGTCGAATTGGTGAGCTTGGTCTTTGATCTACAATGAAAATCAAGTTTTGTCAGTGATTAATTTGACAGATAACCTATTGGTAAGACAGTATGGCAACTTAAATTTTATCTGTGTATAGGGTCACACTGGCAGCAAATATAAATCAGGTACTATATTTACATTTTAAGTTAATCATCCAAATAATCACCCCTAGATGTTTACAAATTTTTTTAAAGGTAAGTTTTATTTGCCCTCTAACTAACATGTTTTCTGCTCCCCATCAACCCCCTTCCCACCTCCCACTGATCCACCTTTGATCTTTCTCTGCATGCTCCCTACCCTACCTCCAGCCCACTGCTCCAACCCCACTTTCTGCCATCTCTACCCTTCACCTCTGATCTTCTCTGTCCCCCCAGCAGGACCTGAGAACACTGGTGGCAAAGGATAGGGGCAGCAGGAGGTGTAGAACATAGGAGCTGAAGGAAAAAAAAAATTTCCCTCGTAAGTCACACCTCTAATTTCAGGCCAAAATATATACACATCAAAGTGCAGCTATTATGTGAGGAAAATATAGAACAAAACATCTGTCAGTAATTGTTGCTGCAATATCAATTTATCATAAACTAGAATATTAAGGGTACTGATGCTTAGCAATCTTGAAGTAATCAAATGTAAAGTGTTTCATATTAGTGATATATATATTTATAATAAATTAAAAGTTTTATTTAATCATATAATTCATCACTCAGATGAAGAGCTGTTTTCTTAAAAATGTTAACTTATCATCTCATCACATTTTGTATAAATATATATTTTTTTAATACATGAATCATATAAACACAGAGAAAATGAATACATGCTGCCCAAATGCCCAGCTGAGCAGGAAATTAGTCTGGGACCAAAAAATGTATGAGAAAATGGCATTAACTTTTCCACAGAACTAGCCAGTTTTGAAAGTAGTTCACTGTGGTAGGATCTAGGCTACTGTGTGATGTTTCTATTTTCATATTATGTAATAAAGTTTATGGGTTAGTCATAAAGGTCATACTACAATATGGTCAATAGGTTTTCAAGTGGAATATCTAACATCAACTTATTAAGCAGAATAACTTTAGGATATTTCCAGGGAAGGATTCAGTCAATATAGTAATTTGAATTTCCTATCTTATCACAGATGAAAAAGGCAGGACTTACGCATATTTACTCTTTAGAGGTTACATATCAATACAAAAGTTCATAGAATTTTAAAACTAAAACAAAACCTTGTCCAGCCCTTTTCTTCTTAAAAACACAGAAATTAAGGTCCAGAAGTTGACTGGCCAAAGTCACAGAGATGGCAGATTTATTAGGACATCAGGACTAGAAGTCAATTCTCTTAAACCCTTTTTTACTTTTGCTGAAGCCAACTTAAATTTAAATGGTTCTATTGTCCACTTTTGATTCCCCAAATGCAACATATTTATGGTCTTAGATTGTCTGAGTTCCTGGTTTAGGGGTCATACTAATGTCACAATGATTACAACAACGTGAAATTCAATACTGCAACTTGTAGTAATTCATACTTGAAATTTCTGATTATAGCAATGTCAGGGAATAAACTGTTTTACTCTTTTCTTGACAGATAAAAATTCTATTTTCCCCAACGAAAAAGACAATGTCTCTTACTTCAAAGAAAATGAAGAGGATATAAGAACATCACTTTAATGTGCCTAAGCTGTTTTTTTAATCTTTTCCCCAAAGTATGTTCTTCAAAGATGCTCTTCTCTTCATATTATTTCCTTATCTTAATGAATGACATACCCATTCATGAAAGCTGGAAATCTCTGAGTTACCCATCAATTTCACTCTCAAAATATTTCTTTATTCCATTTCCTCTCTCCATCCCTGTGATCTGATCACCTCTTCTTAGATGTCTATGTCATCAACAGTCTAACTGGTTGGTATCCTTGTCTTCAGTCCTTCCCCAGTCTTAACATACTTTTTTCATGAAAACTCTTATTTTTTTCTAACTGCTTAAAAGCAGTTGCCTCGTAGGCAGTGAAAAGGCAACTGAATCGAAATTTTTAGCCTGGTTTATTAGGCTATTTAGAACCTGGCCTATAGTCCCTCATCAATCGTTTTTCCCAATTTCTTTCCTTTCCTACCAATTATGGGATACCTCTGCTCCCAACATTTTAATTCATTATTACTCCACAGCATTTGTTTAAGTCCTGCATGTCTGCACATGCTATACCCTCTCTCTGCCAAAGTGTTTCTTCCTCTGTTCCTCCCAGCAAACTCTTTAGGGAAGCTTTCCTGATCTCAGATCTATCTGCTCCTCTGTCATCTCACAGAACTTCACACAGTAGTAGCTAGCATTCATCAAACTCCAACTGATTCTGTGTACCCTAATCAGCCTGTGAAGAACTAAAGGGAAGATTGAAATTCCTGAGCACAGAACATGGTGCCTGGGCACATCTCTCCCCTCAACCTCTATCAATCTTCCTACTGCTCATTGTACTCTGGTCACATTGGTTTTCTTCCAAACTCTAGGACATACTAAGGTATTTCCTATCTGAGGGAACTGGCACATATTCTTCCCTCCGTATGGAATGTTTTTACCATCAATCTTTGTAATGCTAGCTTCTTCTCTTGCGGAAGCATAAATGCCATCTCCTCAAATTTTACATACACAGTCTATCTAATCAGGTCCCTCTCTTATCCTTTATTTCTATCTGGGAACATTCTTTGTGTCCTTGATTGCACTCAATAGTCATTTCTCTTTCTGGGTGTAAGGGGAGGTATCTTCCCTCCCATTAAGTTCTATCAAGAACTATGGTACTTCAAGAACCTAGCAAAGTGCATGAGTACTCAATAAACATGGTGGAATATATCAGTAACCTCAAATATATAGTTCTATTTCAATCATGCAACTGATATTTATTGAAGTAGTTATAGGAAAGTAAAAGAGAAAGAAGACAGATCTTGCAATCAGAAGGTCTGAGTCTGAATTCCAGCTCTGGAACTTACTTCTCTGTAATAGTGGAAAAATCACTACCCTTCTCCTAGCCCAAATCTCCTAAGTTATGAAATGTGAATTCTCTTGTCATACCTACATTCACAGGGATATTATAAAGATAGAAGGATTTTAAAGGGTATTTTATATATATTCCCAGACTTAATATCTTTTACAATAGTAAGTCTGGGAATATATAAAAAGCAACTATCAAAGTTCCCGGAAAGTTAACACATGTATGGTTGAGAACTAAATATAAGATTGAAACCAAATGTTACTACTGAATTCCAGGAATAAGATGAAAAAACCTGAGCTAGGATATCCAACTAGGAAAAAAAAAGAGAGAGAGAGAAAGAAGATATATTAAAAAAGCACAGCATTACAAGGACATAGTGTTAGATTAAAGGGAGGTGAATCAGCGTTAGGGAAGATATAATTTCAGATATCAAAACACAACATATAAACTCTAGCCTCAGCTATAACTAAGGAAATCATACACATCTTTTAACCCAAATGCATTAGGCTTACTCTAACAAACTCAACTCAACCAAGTCTGACCTCATCTATACTCCCAAAATACATGGTGTCTTAGTGACTTCCTTCTTTCATTACTGTCCATATCAATATACACTATTACCTTTGTGATTCAGCCCACTATGAAACACCTTTATTCAATTTCCTACTCAATCAAGTTTTGTCGTATATTAATCTCAGCATTATAGCAAACCTTACTTTAGTAATCAGCCAAAGTTAGTAAGACCTTCATAAAATCTTAAAGAGTTTAAAGGCCCTAATACATATAGACAATAAAAGCTTGTTAAAGAAAGTACTTATAAACCCTTCTTAAATGACTTTGAGTAATCTTGCTTCAAAACTGATTTAAGAGAGTAGATCTAATAGAGTACAATCTAATACAGTAACCAAAAATGTTTAGCTTAAGATATACAAGAATATAAAATTAGCTAAAGCAAGTATAGCAAATTCTCAAGAAGGAACATGCATAAAACGTTCCCTCAAACCACCCCCAACCCTACCATCATCAATTTTTCCCTTTGTTCTTCTGACAGCCCTTACAAGACTCTGTTTATTATCACAGCTAGTGAGTGAGTGCCCAGGATACTCAGGTGAGAAAGTATCTCCTGAATCAGAAATGCCTACAATGGGCACATCTACATTCTTTAAAGGGTTGTAAGCTATCTGGTTAAGGTGAGAGACATAAAGTAGGGCACCTAGGTTCTTGTGGTATGCAAGTACTTATTACACCTCAGTACGTACTCTGTTGCCAAATAGGTACTCTGGTAGCTAGCTATTTACATACTCTCTCTTATACTAAGTAAACAAGGAAGATAACGTGAGTAAATATAATAATTTCAAATGTGTCAACAAGCAAAAGTCTTAAAAGATGTATTAGAAAGTAAATTGATAATGGTATTTAAAAGACAATTCTCCTAATCACTGTTGGTCATTATTGAATAATATGTGATTTGACAAACCTCTCTCTCTGTTGTCACGACGGTCTCTCTCTCCATGTCTTCTCTCAAAGGAAGAATCCCTTGCTTGGTCTCTGTTGTCTCTTTCAGGATATCTGTCTCTTTCAGGATAGCTACTTCGAGTTTCCCAGCTGTCATGATAGTTGCTACTACTACTGTGACTATCAATTTGAGAACCTCTTGTGCCTCGACTTCCTAAACAAAGGATATTCACACAAATGTTTAAACACATACACTTTATTAAACAAGTTTCATCAGTCACAGTCTTTCTTCCCAAAAAACATACAGATAAAGAAGGTGTGTTAGTATTTCAAAGTATGGTAATCATTACTGAAAAGAATATTAAATGTTGAATCAAAGCACCCAAGTTGTCTAATGATGGGCTTAGGTAAGCCAAGTCCCAGTTTTCTCTATCGATAAAAAAAAGTCTTAATGGAATCATAAAGCAAGACGGTTCATTTTCGTTAACCCAAAACCCAACAAAACAAAAAATGAAAACTATCTGTTCATATCTAATTCACAGAAATATGAAAATAAAAAAGTTGATACATAAATTACTGCTTTAATTACAATTTATAGCAAAAACATTCCAATACAGAACCAAGGTAATTTGCTGACATTAAGTGGGTGCCTGAAAATCTTCATTCAAAAATGTGGGAAATGAATGTTCATAGTATAAAAGCCAAAACCTGGAAAGTACCCAAATGTCTTTCAATGGTGAATGGTTAAACTGTGGTATCCCCAGACCATGGAATACTACAAGGAACAAATTATTAATACATGTAACAACTTGGATGAACCTCAAGGAAATTATGCTGAGTGAAAAAGCCAATCTCAACAGGATATATATAGCATGATTCCATTATGTAACATTTGTGAAATAACAATTATAAGATGGAGGACATATTAGTGGTTGCCAGGGGTTCGGGACAAAAGAGGGAATTTGAGTGTGGCTATAAAGGGGTAATACAGGGAGTCCTGTGATACACAACTGAGTATCTTGATTGTGGTAATGGTAATGCAAAGCTACACAGCCACTATTGGAAAACAGTACAGAGGTTCCTCAAAAAAATGAAAAAACAGACCCATGTATGATCCAGTAATCTCACTTCTGGGTATATATCCAAAGGAATTGAAATCAGGCTCTGGAAGAGATACCTCATGTTCACTGCAGCATTATTTATAATAGCCATGACACAGAAGCAACCTAAATACCCTGATAGACAAATGGATAAAGAAAATGTGGTATATACATATAATGGAATATTATTCATCCTTTAAAAAAAAAGGAAATCCTGCCATTTGAGACAACATAGATGAAACTGGAGGACATTATGCTGAGTGAGATTAAGTCATACACAGAAAGACAAACAGTACATGATACCACTTATATGTGGAATCTAAAAGAGTCAAACTCTCAGAAATAGAGAGTAGAATGGTTAACTGCCAAGGGCTGGAGGTAGAAGGAAACAGAGAGGTATTAGTCAAAGGGTACAAAGTTTTAGCTGTATAAGATGAAAAAGACTTAGAGCTCTACAGTACAGCATAGTGACTACAGTTAATACTGTATTGGAAAGTCAAAAATTTGCTAAGAGGGTAGATGTTATGTTAAGCGTTCTCATCACACATATACAAAATAGTAAAGAGAGAGCAAGAGGAAACTTTTGCAGGCGATGGATATGCTGATGGCATAGACAGTAGTGATGGATTCATGAGCATATACTTATCTCCAAGCTCATCATGTTGAATACATTAAATGTATAGAAGCTGTATGTGCAGCTTTTGGTATGTCAATCATATCTCAATAAAGTGGTTTAAAAAAATGCAGAGCTACACACACACACTCACACACACATTATACATAATAGGCTTTGAGCCTTCAAAGAATTAGAGAACAATTCTAAATACTGTTGCAATGTATTTTAATAGTCAAAATATCAGTATAATTAAAGACCACAAGGAAGAAATTTAAAACATTTTCTAGAAACTAGAAATGAGCTACATATAACATCTAGGAATGAATAAGTTAAGTAACAGCTTAGATGCTGCTAAAAGATAACTAGTAAAAAAAAAAAAAAAAAAAAAAGATATGTCTGAGGATATGACCCAGGAAACAAAAGAGAGATAGAGAGATGAAAAATCCGAAAGTTAAGAATCAAAGAAGATACAATAAGAAGATTCAACATATGTCTAACATATGTCTAACCTATGCTGTTTAGAGTCACATTTAAAACAAAAGATACAGCAAGGCTAAAAGGATGAAAAAAGATACTTATCAAATATTAACCAAAAGAAATGTTAGTAAAATAGCCTTCAAGACAAAAAGCACTATTAGGGATAAAGAGGGTCATTCTGCAATGATAAAAGAAATAATGTGCCTTATGTATACCTAACAGCAAAGTCTTAAAATAGTCAAAGCAAAAATTGATCAAATTACATGAAATCAACAAATTCACAATGACAGTGGAAGATTTAACTCACTTCTCTGTAATGTTAGAAAAAGCAGACTAAAAATAATTACAGATTTGAAACCATAGTTAACAAGCTTGATCTGAGACACCCTTTGCATCCAACAATTAAAAGCACACACAGAACATTTATATAAATTTCTGAGCCACAGCTAAGTCTTAACAAATACAAATGCCAAAGAGTCGACTTTAAAGTCTTCTCTGACAACAATTAAAATTAAAGAAGGGGATTTATTTTAAAAGGTTATGATTGGAAATTTAAAATCCTATTTCTACCTAATTCATGAGTCAAGGAAGAAATCATATTAAAACTTACAAAGTGTTTAGAATGGTTACTAATACAATTACCACACATTTCATAACAAAGTAAAACCTAAGAGTAGAATTAATAGAACAAAAGAGATACAAAAGAATATAAACCAAAGATTAGTTGTTTGAAAAGACTCAAAACAGACAAATCTCTGGCAAGATTGAGCAAGAAAAATAAGGGAATATAATTATAGATATAAAAGATTTAAAAAAACAAACTTTGGAACATCTTTGTAACAAAAATTTGAAAATAAATTTCCTGGAAAAATATAACTTATTACACCGCTTTAAGAAAAAAACCAAACTACAACTATTACAATAATCTAAATCTATAACTCTTACGAGAAACTCAATTGGTAGTAAAAACCATAACCATCAGAAAAATAGGAAACAATGTTTAACAAACAAATGTTGTTAAATTGTCAAAGAATAGATATCATATATAGATTGTTCCAGAGAAAAAAACAAGCAACACTAACACATTTTGTATGTCTAGTGTAACTCTGATCCCCAAACCAAAAAAGAAAAACACAAAAAATGAACTATGCAGTGGCATGCTAGAACTGGTTCACACTGGCTTGAAAGAGCCAATTGTGTACATCTCTTCTCATGTCAGTAGCTCAAAATCTGCTACAGCAAGATGGTATAAATACCATGGAAATTGGCAAAAACTAAAAGTCAGGACTTTTTCCGAAGAGTTCGTTGTAAATATTTATCATCATGCCACTAATTATATGTAATCTCAATTGAAAACAGAGATGTTTAATTCAACATCAAATTTTAACCTAATCTAGAACTTTAAAAAAATGAAAAAATTCCATTTATCTTCGAAATGCCAGGATAGTTCTAAATTTTAAAGAAATATATAAGTAAAAGGTTAAAGAGACCAACTATGACCTTCTCAAGATACAGAAAAAATGGTCATGATAGAAGTTAGCTAAGTTGGGGAAATTAGGGGACATCTGTAACAATAAAAAACATCTGCTAAAAATCTACAAACACCATGCTTAATGGTAAAATGCCAGCAGTAACACTTTAAAATCTGAAACGGAGCAAAGAAGCCCATTATACTACTTATATTCAACACTATACTGAAAGATGATCAGCAGGTTATCGACAGTAAATAAATAATAATCAGAAAAGAGCCAAATCTGTTCCCGACATAAATGTTTGAGATAATCTAATTAGATCTCCTACAAAAATGGAGAAACATAACAATGTAAGATTAATATACAAATATCAATGATCATTTCCATACACCAACAATAAGTGGTAAAAATAAAATACTTTAAAAAGATATTATTTAGTGACACACAGTTATTCACTGAAGCACTGTTCAAAAACAAAGACTGGAATACCTACACATGTACCAATATACGATTTATAGTAGTCTCTCCTATCTGTGGCTTCACTTTCTGTGATTCCAGTTACCCACGGTCAACTGGGGTTCAGAAGCAGATGATCCTCGTTCTGACATATCATCAGGTCAATGGTAGCCTAATGTTACATCACAATGCCTACATCATGCACTTTGCTTCATCTCATTACGTAGGCATTTTATCATCTCACTTCATCATAAGAAGGATGAGTACAGCACAATTAAGGTATTTTGAGAAAGACCACATTCACATAATTTTCATTGTGGTATGTGGTATGTGGTATGATAACACTGTTATCACTGTTTTATTTTATTATTAGTTACTGTTAATTTCTTACTATGCTTAATTTATAAATTAAACTTTATCATAGTTGTGTATGTACAGGAAAAGACCCAGTATATAGAGAGTTCAGAACTATCTGAGGTTTTAGGCATCCACCCAACATCCTGGAACACATCCCCTGCAGATAAGGAAGAACTACTGTATTAACTTTAGATTGTTTGTTCTAGCTCTGTGCAAAAAGGTGTTGGTATTTTGATAGGGACTGCAAAACAAATAATCCAATTATAAAATGGGCAGAAGACATGAACAGACATTTCTCCAAAGAAGACATACAGATGGCCAACTGACACATGAAAAGATGCTCAACATCACTCATCAACAGGGAAATACAAAATCAAAACTACAATGAGTTATCACTTCACACCTGTCAAAATGGCTAAAATCACAAGAAACAATAAGTGTTGGTGAGGATGTGGAGAAAGGGGAACCCTCCTGCACTGCTGTGGTGGCAATGCAAACTGGTGTAGCCACTCCAGAGAACAGTACGGAGGTTCCTCAAAAAATTAAAAAAATTAAAAATAGAACTACCCTACAATCCAGTAATTGCACTACTAAGTATTTACCCAAAGAATACAAAAGTACTAATTTGAAGGGATACATGCATCCTGATTATTTAATAGCAGCACTATCTACAATAGCCAAATTATGTTAATAGCCCAAGTGTCCAATGACTGATGAATGGGTAAAGAAGATGTGTTGTATATATACACAATGGAATATGAGCCATAAAAAGGAATGAAATCTTGCCATTTACAACGACATGGATAGAGCTAGAGAGTATCAGGCTAAGCAAAGTAAGTCAGTCAGAGAAAGACAATGTAGATTTGCACTCTTATGTGGAATTTAAGAAACAAATGAGTAAAGTTAAAAAAAAAAAAAAGAGAGAGAGAGAGAAAAGGCAAAGCAAGAAACAGACTCTTACCTAAAGAAAACAAACTGAAGGTTACCAGAGGCAAGGTGCGTGGGGGATGGATTAAGTAGGTGCTGGGAATGATTAAAGAGGGTGCTTGTGATGAGCAATGGGTATTGTATGGACATGCTGAATCACTGTATTGTACAACTGAAACTAAGATTACACTGTATGTTAACTGGAATTTAGTAAAAACTTAAAACTTTTTAGTAATTCCTACAACGGACAATGTGCACCATTAAGAAGAGGATAGCTGTTATCAAGTTGACTGATAGGTAATGATCTCCAAGGTCTTTTTTAAGTGAAAACAGCCAGGTGGAGAGTAATACACAGTTTAAAAAAAAAATTACGTTTGTAAAACCAGATGGGGATATCAGTAGACATACAAATCTGCTTGTGTAGAATATTTCTGGGAAGGACACAGACAAAATTGGCAAAAAGATGAATGAGGTCAGGGATAGAGTCAAGGCTTTTCACAATATATTCTTTTGTACTTTTGAAATTTTGAACCATGCAAATGCATTATTAAAAAGAGAGAAAAAAAATTTTTAAGTACCACTGACGAGCACCAAAAATGTTGCATACCCAGGAATAAAATATGTATAAGACCTTAACAGAAAAAGTTATAAATTCATAAATTTAATGCATTTGAAATAAAAATCCAAGTTTTTCATTACATTAAAACAAAAAAACTCATTTAAAAAATGCATATGAAAAAGCAAAAGGCCAAGAAAAGCCAAGACAACTATGAAAGAGCAGGTAAGGGGCCTTCAGCTTAATATGAAGCTATAATATTGACAAAAATATACCAAAAGACCAATAGAAATAATGAATGTTCAGAAATCTGCAGCAGTATTTTAGGGGAGGGGGAAAAAAGAGGAGAGAGGAACAGAGGTCAAAACTAATTCAGTCCAAGCAGTCTGGAGACAAAGACATTTAGGCAGGTAGTTACTGGGTGTTGGTAAATGCTTTTTAGGGGAAGAAGAAAAATGGCTCAAGATTCTGATGTGCAATTATCTGAAGTGGTTTGAAGCAAGCACAAGTAAGTATACTAAGGAATACACAGTCATTTCTGATACCACCAATTCTGAAAGCCCACCATTTTAATTCTACTTTAATAATCACTCTATCATATATGTACCTGTTCAGTAGAAATTATTTCCTTTTGACTCCACTTTTTTGCCTGACAGGAATTATCTTAGTGTTCCACACTAATCAGGAGGGTAGGCATGACTGGATATAATTTACCAGGGGATCTGAATCAGGACCCATTTATCTTTTGCTACTTTAGCAAATTCCTAAATCCTAGGAATTTAATAATTCTTATTTGGAATTTATAGGGAAGGCCAAAATTCAATTAACTGAAAATTACTTTGATAAAATGATAATGAATGTAAAAAAGAATAAATTTAGAAAAGAAACCTTAAAAGATTTAATACTTTCTATATAAGCATACAAGATACAGTTCACTGACAAGTCAAAAACCTTACCCTTTTCAGGTAATTCTGGACCTCTCCCCCTACTTCTGCCCATCCGGTCATTCCTAATTTCACTTCGAGACTCATTTCTGGCATCATTCCTTATTTCAGTACGAGAACTTTCTTCTCTCAAATGGTTTCTGCCATAACTTCGGGATTCTTCTTGATAGGTATCCTCCTTTCGATGAGAATCTCGACTTTCACGGTCCCTGTAGTCATGGGTATCACGAGCAGACCGAGAATCTCTGGGATCACGGCTCTCTTTGTTATCTCTGCTATAATCTCTCATCTCCCTGGAGTCCCGAATGTCTCTGGAGTCCCTTAGTTCCCGTCGGTCTCTAGTATCTCTGGTATCTCTTCGATCCCGACCATCTCGAGGTTCTCGGTCCTCTCTGTGGTCTCTAGAAGAGCTCTGATCTTGTTCATACTCTCGTTCTTCTCTTGTGTCCTTTTCTCTATCCCTTTTGCTTCTGGTCTCTGTAATGCAAGTTTAGAAATCAACTAGAACTCCTTTCACAAAATTTTGAGAAACTAGACAATACACATAAATATTAGAGCTTAAAAATTTTTTAAAAATGGTAATTCACGTTCTTTGCAGAAAATAAAAAAAGAAAACATAGGCAAATAAGAAAACCAAAACCATGCATAAGCTACAATTCCAAAGGTAACTTTATTAACACTTGGATAACTATGTTCTTGATTAGATAAACTGTGATTAGGATCTTCCCATGCCCCAACTTACCCATACTTATCTTCAACAACTGAAACAAATAAATTGATCTGATACCACTGATGGCTTATTTTTTAGAAACTACTTGTAGATCCAGAGGTACACAGTGACTTTAGCCATCTCTACCAAGTATTAGGCCAAACTAGACCACCCATGACCACCTCAAATGTACTTAAAGCACTTACGAAAGGCCTACAGTTAGTAAGCTGGCTGGCAAAGAGATATTGTTATTCACCCTCTCTTTTCTTGAACTGTTTACTGGAATCACTCCTGTCTCTGAAGTTTTCTCTCCTTAAAGCATTTTCTAACACTTCACAGAAAAATAAGAAAAGAACTTCAGTTTTTAAAAAGCTGAAATGAAACTCACTGATTATTTAATTCAACCTTGTCACCGTCTAAATGAAGAAATAAGGGGCCAAGAGCCTAAATGGCTTAGATAACTGCATACCTAATGGAATTTGCCAAGAATAGAAACTATTCTTTAGATATGCCTAGAACAGGCATAAATTGATCACAGCATAAATCTGACATCTGACATGAAGTCAAAGGACTAACAAGAGAACCTCGGAAAACAAACACTGCCTTGTTTTTAAATCAGATTCCTTTATGTGTTGCTCTGACCCTGTGGACTGCCTCAATATCTGAGGCTATTTTGGCAATTATAGCAGCCGTAGGCCTATTATAAATTTACCTTTTTTTCTTTGTCCCAGGTGGCTAGGCCTACAGACTTTCTCAAGCACCCAAACACCTAGTATCCACAAAACCCCCTAGATTTTCACATTAATAACTCATCTCTCCTGTCAGTTACATTGTCCATATGCTTATATCCACAAATGCCCATTAAGAACAGAAGCAGTAGGCAAGGATCTGCAAGGTTTCCATCCCTTTCTGTGCACATCTATGACTTCTAGTCCTCCTCCAATGCCAACTGTGCCTAAAAATATGTTCACTCAGTACCATATCCTTTTCATGATTCCATCTGTCTTTTCAAATCTAGTTACTATATTTTGTTCTTTACCTACCTCCCCACTCTTCCACTAAAATTATTCTTATTTCAGAAGATGACATCTAAATAGAGGAACAAACACCTGCTACATCTCTTATATGGAAGGTTAAAGAAACCTCTTCTTTACAAAGAAACTAAACACATATGGTTTATTATTAAATGGATTCTTCCTGTAACAGAGGCCACTCAGCACACACACAAAAATTCTTATAAGACTCAACCGCATACTATTTCCCGTCATTATTACTTCAAAACAGACATCAAACACACTAAAGAGTTTTCATTCAATAAGTAGTCATTAAATGTACACTATATTCCCAGTCAACTCTAGTTAAATATTTTTTTAAATTAACAGAAAGGTGCTAAGAGAATTTTCCTATCTTACCAATGTTCCAAAAATATTGCTATGCTGTTCTGGTTCCAAAATGAGGTACACAAGAAGTATTTCTATACAACAGATGCTCTCTCTGTTCCCTACCTGGGCATTCATCATTTTCTTGAATAAAAGAACTTGATTAATTATTACACTGTTGACAGGAAGAGAACAACTAAATTCAACACGTTTCACAGGAGACTGCTGTATTATACTCTCAGAGAGGTTTATTTTAAAATGCACATTAAAGAGAAATGTTGTAAGTAAGCAAGTATTTCCTGAGTACTCATTATGTTTAAACACCAACTCAGAAGCTAGGGAAAAAACTTAAATATATAAGGACAAGAAGCTTGGGTAAGGAGTACAGAAAGAGATGAGAGCTATTAGACTATACTGCCAGATAATAATAGCATCTCAGCTTGAACAAGGAGTAGCAAATCCAAAGTTAACTTAATTATCAGGGATCTCGAAAGGAAAGCTGCACTGCTTACTTCTTTCTTGAGTTACACCTAGAAAACTGATCACTTGGTTTACACTGACCTTCTGAATGTTCCCCCAGCCCTTACCTCTTTATCGAAACATGTCTGATGCTCTCAAACTTTGTCCCCTGGTTTGCTGCATTTCTTTCCTTCATTTCTTTTTTTTTTTTTTTTAAAGAATCAACTAAGCAATTAGAGGGATGCTTCAAGAGTCAGATAGCCAAAAATTTCTCAACTTCAGAGTACTCAAGTGAAACATCTTAACTGAAGAAAGCACTACCTCAGTATACATAAAAATGCCCACTTATGTACATTTAATAGCTTATGTTCCTGTGTCATTATAAAAGCACGTCTTATTGCCCTCAAGAACACTTCTCTGTTACAGAAGACTTAATACAACACAGTTTTCTTCTTTCCCTTATTATAACAGTAAATCTGAATGGCCAGTTCTTTAATAAAGAAAATACTTAAAGAATTCGAAAAAAAATCAAGATAAAGTACAGTGCATACCTTCCCTTCTTTCATGACGCCGATCATGAGACTGTGAAGTTCGTTCATGGTCATGCCTCCCTTTTTCTCGCATTGGAGAGCGATGTCTTGGGGGACTTTGCTTTCTCTGAGGAGAAGACAGAGAATGTGAAGGATAAGGAGAAGCAGAGCGTCGTAAAGGTGGAGTTATTGTCCTCTGATAAGATGGTGAAGGAGTTCTTTTTCGACGAGGAGAAGGAGAATGTCTTTGAATAGATGATCCTGATTGTGAGGAAGATGAATGATGTCTAGAAGATATAGGAGAATGATGCTGTCCTACTGGGGAAGTAGACCTGCAAAGAAAAGCAACAATAAAAAAAACTGAATGCTAAAGTTAAAGCTAAAAGTGTGAATCATAATTCCAGGATAAATATCAATTCATAATGCTGTATAATAAGTTAATTTTTAAAGATCTGATTGATTTTAAGTGAGCCTGAGGTCACAGTTCTAGATGAGATATGCACTGCCTTGCTTCCAAGCTTTGGCTCCAAGGAGCACTCTCCCTGAGCACAAATAGAGAGAATATTACCCTCACTTAAGTATGGAATTCACTCTTATCAGAGATAATCTCTGACAGTGCGAATAGGTACTTGGAGGCAGGAAACCACAAGAGGCTAAAGAGAAAACATACTGTAAGATCTAGATAGAAAGTGGCTGTGAGAATGCCTGTAATTCAAGGCTGCGGGGAAAGGGGAAAAGTCATCACCAGCTAAGCCAAACCTGAAGTCTGCACTGCCTGGGTTGAGATTTAGGATGGGGAAAGAACACTACGGTTAAGGAAAGGACACTGTCTATACTGTCTTTATCTTAAATACCTGGCCTTCACTCTCGGCCAGCACAGACTAACTTCATGAGTCTTGGTTTAAAGAAGGCTTCTACTCCCTTCAAATCACCTTCTTTCACTGCTGCCAGAGAAACAACTTACAACCCCACAAAGCACCTACAATTTGTTAAATCCTGGGCCCTGGTTTACACTGAATATGCAAAATGTGTGTGTGGAATACACACACACATTTTGCAGTAACTAAAAAGAAATAGGACTAAGGTTTAAAAAATAACATTCCATATACCACATACCTGGATTAGTATCCTATTCCTCAATCATTCTGAAGACTAGATGTTTGTTCAAAAACATTCTGGAGGCCTAGTCAAAGTATGTTAGAATTACCTTCAGTGTCTATGATAAATATTTTTTAATATCTGCAATGGTGGCAAAATTATTAATCCTAAACCAGGGTTTCTCAATCTTGGCGGTCCTGATAGTTTGTATTCAGTAATTGTAGTGGGGGGCTGTCCTGTACATCATGGGATGTTTAGCAGCATCCCTGGCTTCTACCCACCAGAAGCCAGTACCATGCTCCTTCTCATCCCCGTTCATAACAATAAAAAATTACTCCAGACATTGCCAAACGTCCCCAGGAAGGCAAAAATCACCCTTTGTTGAGAACTGCTGGTCTGAACTATGTTGTTTATAAATGATGCCTCAGTAGACCTTTTATCAATAAAAGCGCCAAATACATAAAATATATGTTGATTCACAGAAGTGATCCAATATATTGAAAAGAATTTCACAGAACAAGGATTTTAGCAAATAAAAACACCTAAAAAAAGTCAGCTAACTAGAACATCACATTCACCTAAACATTCTAGTTATCAGTAATTCCACTACACCTTCATACTTTTCATAAAAATTATTTCCTTCTCATAAAAAAATAAGCCATAAGCCACTATAATTTAACTGATTCTTAATAGAAATGTATTTACTTACGGGTATGAGTAGAAATGCTCATAGGGTCTTACCCAAATCTGGAAAACCAGCTATGATCAATGGTCATTCAAATGCATCTTACTGAATATGAATAATTATTGTTTGGTACATTCCAACTGCAATTTCATCAGGTTCTGGTCAATTTGGAAATCTCTAAATTGATAAAATAAAAAATGCGACTCTCCACTGAACTGACGTTTTGGTTAGTTTCATTTATTTTGCATACTTAAAATTGTTTCAAGAAAGTCTGCAATACCCTTTGGTGATTAGTTCACAGAACTTAAAAAATAAAATAGTTCATAATACTATCTTTAAAAAACACAATACAGTCCAATCACATTTGTATTCAAATTTGGTGTTGATAGCATGTAGTAAAAAAACTTCAGTTCAAGCTTAGGATAATCAACCTATCAAATTAAGGTCAGAGGACCAATGCATTGTCAAGTTATGGTTTCAGTATTTTTCTTCCTACCCATCCTTCAAGAAAAAAAAGAAACTTATGGACTGAATGTGTCCCCCCAAATTTATACAACCCCCCGATGTCACAGTATTTGAAGGTGGAGGCGTTTGGGAGTAACTGGCTTTGATGAGGTCCTGTGGTGGGGCTCCCATAAGATTAGTATCCTTACAAGAAAAGGAAGAGACCAGAGCTCACTGTCTCCCTCCATGTGAGGAGACAACTGTTTATGAGCCAGGAACCAAAACTGCTGGAACCTGGACCTTGGACTTTCCAGCCTCTATAGCTGTGAGAAATGAATGTCTGTTGTTTAAGCCACTCCAGTCTATGATATTGTGTAATAGCAGCCCAAGTTGGAATCTTTATTTTCCTGTAATTATTTTTTTAAAAGTCTGATGACTAAAGAACAGTGAAAAGAGAGGATCTGTTACCAAAACAAGATGCATCAAATTATGGATGTCAGCATAACTGGACCTAGGCCTACGTTCATTCTACACATAGGAAAGGTAGAAAATAAAACTGTCTTGAAATCTGACCAAAATTATTAGTACTTTGGCTTTTAGACTATTGCAGAGGTATATTAAAATACATTTCTAGTTAGAATAGCAGTAATTTTAGATTATTTTTAGGCTTTAGAATTGGCTGGCTTCTTGTCTGAGGAGGAAAAAAGGTGACATTTGACATTCAAATAAAGAAAAGAGTTTATTATTGCATGAAGAGAAGCTCAATACCTTTAAGAAGAAATCTGTGTACTGTCAGCAAGAGCTGACTTATATGTGATTTATAGCACAGGGAAAGCCAATCTTTACCCTGACTTGATTCTAATCAAAAGTTTTTTAATGCTGCTATAACTAGAGGACAAAATGTGGGATGAGAATATTCAGCGCATATTTCATTTGAGGAAAACGTGAAATGTTACAAAGTTTAAAAAGAAAAACTTTCTCTCATTCAAGATACATTAATTTCACCTACAAACCAGTATGCTTACCCTAGACTTTCCTAAAATTACTAATACCAATTTTTCTTTTGGTAAATAGTTTCTATTTCTCAAATACAAAAATATGCCTTCATAATGTAACTAACATTTATAACTCACCCTTTAAAATCATCATGCAGAAGGAGGAGGAGCAAGATGGCAGAGGAGTAGGAGACCTAAATTTTGTCTGGTCCCAGGAATTCAGCTAGATAGGGATCAAACCATTCTGAACACCTACAAACTCAACAGGGGATTGAAGAAAAGAACAGCAGCAACTCTCAGAACAGAAGAGAGACCGCTTTCTGGAAGGTGTCTTCTGATTTGTTTAGTATATATTTTTCTGGGGCCAGTGTTACCCTTTTAGCATTTTGTTCTCTCATTCATCTATTCTCCTCTGGACAAAATGACAAGATGGAAAAACTCACCTCAAAAAAAAAGAACGAGGGCACCTGAGTGGCTCAGTTGGTTGAGTGACTGCCTTCGGCTCAGGTCATGATCCTGGAGTCCCAGGATCGAGTCCCACATTGGACTCCCTGCTCAGCAGGGAGTCTGCTTCTCCCTCTGACCCTCTTCCCTCTCGTGCTCTCTCTCATATAAATAAATAAAATCTTAAAAAAAAAAAAAAAGAAGAACAAGAGGCAGTACCGACTGCCAGGGACCTAATCAATATGGACATTAGAGTAAGATGTCAGAACTAGAGTTCAAAATGACGATTATAAAGATTCTAGCTGGGCTTGAAAAAGACATGGAAGATACTAGAGAATCCCTTTTTAGAGAAATAAAAGAACTAAAATCTAACCAAGTCGAAATCAAAAAGGCTGTTAATGAGATGCAATAAAAAATGGAGACTCTAACTTCTAGGATAAATGAGGGAGAAGAGAGAATTAGTGATAGAGAAGACCAAATGATGGAGAATAAAGAAGCTGAGAAAAAGAGAGATAAACAACTACTGGATCACGAGAGCAGAATTCGAGAGATAAGCGATACCATAAGACGAAACAATATGAGAATAATTGGGAACCCAGAAGAAGAAAGAGAGAGGGGGCAGAAGGTATATTGGAGCAAATTATAGCAGAGAACTTCCCTAATTTGGGGAAGGAAACAGGCATCAAAATCCAGGAGGCACAGAGAACCCCTCTCAAAATCAATAAAAATAGGTCAACACCCCAACATCTAATGGTAAAACTTATAAGTCTCAGAGACAAAGAGAAAATCCTGAAAGCAGCTCGGGACAAGAGGTCTGTAACCTACAATGGTAGAAACATTAGACTGGCAGCAGACCTATCCACAGACACCTGGCAGGCCAGAAAGGACTGGCATGATATATTCAGAGCACTAAATGAGAAAAATATGCAGCCAAGAATAGTATATCCAGCTAGGCTGTCAGTGAAAAGAGATAAAAAGCTTCCAGGACAAACAAAAACTAAAAGAATTTGCAAACACTAAACCAGCCCTACAAGAAATATTGAAAGAGGTCCCCTAAGCAAAGAGAGAGCCTAAAAGTAACACAGGCCAGAAAGGAATAGAGACAATATACAGTAACAGTCACCTGACAGGCCATACAATGGCACTAAATTCATATCTTTCAATAGTTACCCTGAATGTAAACGGGCTAAATGCCCCAATCAAAAGACACGGGGTATCAGACTGGATAAAAAAAACAAGACCCATTGATATGCTGCCTGCAAGAGACTCATTTTAGACCCAAAGACACCTCCAGATTGAAAGTGAGGGGGTGGAAAACCATTTACCATGCTAATGGACATCAAAAGAAAGCTAGGGTGGCAATCCTTATATCAGACAAATTAGATTTTAAACCAAACACTATAATAAGAGATGAGGACACTATGTCCTACTTAAAGGGTCCATCCAACAAGAAAGATCTAACAATTGTAAATATCTATGCCCCTAACATGGGAGCTGCCAATTATGTAAGCCAATTAATAACAAAATCAAAGAAACACATCGAGAACAATACAATATTAGTATTTTTACACTCCCCCCTCACTGAAATGGACAGATCATCTAAGCAAAAGATCAACAAGGAAATAAAGGCTTTAAATGACACACTGGACCAAATGGACTTCACAGATATATTCAGAACATTCCATCCCAAAGCAACAGAATAACATTCTTCTCTAGTGCCCATGGAACATTCTCCAGAATAGACCATATCTTAGGTCACAATCAGGTCTCAACTAGTACCAAAAGACTGGGATCATTCCCTGCATATTTTTGGACCACAATGCTTTGAAACTAGAACTCAATAACAAGAGGAAAGTCGGAAAGAACTCAAATACATGGGAGACTAAAGAGCATCCTACTAAAGAATGAATGGGTCAACCAGGAAATTAAAGAAGAATTAAAAAAATTCATGGAAACAAATGAAAATGAAAACACAACTGTTCAAAATCTTTGGGATGCAGAAACGGTGGTCCTAAGAGGAAAGTATATAGCAATACAAGCCTTTCTCAAGAAACAATGTCTCAAATACACAACCTAACCCTACACCTAAAAGAGCTGGAGAAAGAACAGCAAATAAAGCCTAAACCCAGCAGAAGAAGAGAAATAATAATGATCAGAGCAAAAATCAATGAAATACAAGCCAAAAGAACAGTAGAACAGATCAATGAAACTAGGAGCTGGTTCTTTGAAAGAACTGATAAGACTGATAAACCCCTGGCCAGACTTATCAAAAAGAGAAATGACCCAAATAAATAAAATCATGAATGAAAGAGGTGAGGTCACAACCAACACCAAAGAAATACAAACAATTATAAGAACATATTATGAGCAACTATGCCAGCAAAGTAGATAATCTGGAAGAAATAGATGCATTCCTAGAGATGTATCAACTACCAAAACTGAACCAGGAAGAAAGAGAAAACCTGAACAGACCTATAACCACTAAGGAAATGGAAGCAGTAATCAAAAATCTCCCAACAAACAAAAGCCCAGGGCCAGATGGCTTCCCAGGGGAATTGTACCAAACATTTAAAGAATTAATACCTATTCTTCTGAAACTGTTCCAAAAAACAGAAATGGAAGGAAAACTTCCAAACTCAATTATGAGGCCAGCATTACCTTGATCCCAAAACCAGACAAAGACCCCATCAAAAAGGAGAATTACTGGGGCACCTGAGTGGCTCAGTCGTTACTGAGTGGCTCAGTCGTTAAGCGTCTGCCTTCGGCTCAGGTCATGATCCCAGGGTCCTGGGATCAAGCCCCGCGTCGGGCTCCCGGCTCAGCAGGAAGCCTGCTTCTCCCTCTCCCACTCCCCCTGCTTGTGTTCCCTCTCTCGCTGTCTCTCTCTCTCTGTCAAAATAAATAAATAAAATCTTTAAAAAAAAAAAAAGGAGAATTACAGACCAATATCCCTGATGAACATGGATGCAAAAATTCTCACCAAAATACTAGCCAATAGGATCCAACAGTACATTAAAAGCATTATTCACCACAACCAAGTGGGATTTATTCCTGGGCTGCAAGGTTGGTTCAACATCCACAAATCAATCAATATGATACAATACATTAATAAAAGAAAGAACAAGAACCACATGATCCTCTCAATAGATGCAGAAAAAGCATCTGACAAAGTACAGCATCCATTCTTGATCAAAACTCTTCAGCGTATAGGGATAGAGGGTACATACCTCAATATCATAAAAAGCCATCTATGAAAAACCCATGGCCAACATCATTCTCAATGGGGAAAAACTGAGAGCTTTCCCCCTAAGGTGAGGAACGCGGCAGGGATGTCCATTATCACCACCGCTACTCAACATAGTACTAGAAGTCCTAGACACAGCAACCAGATAACAAAAAGAAATAAAAGGCATCCGAATCAGCAAAGAAGTCAAACTCTCACTCTTTGCAGATAATATGATACTTTGTGTGGAAAACCCAAAAGACCCCACCCCAAAACTGCTAGAACTCATACAGGAATTCAGTAAAGTAGCAGGATATAAAATCAACGCACAGAAATCAGTGGCATTCCTATACACCAACAACAAGACAGAAGAAAGAGAAATTAAGGCGTTGACCCCATTTACAACTGCACCCAAAACCATAAGATACCTAGGAATAAATCTAACCAAAGAGGCAAAGAATCTGTACTCAGAAAACTATAAAATACTCACGAAAGAAACTGAGGAAGACACAAAGAAATGGAAAAACATTCCATGTTCATGGATTGGAAGAATAAATATTGTGAAGATGTCAATGCTACCCTAGAGCAATCCACACATTCAAAGCAATCCCTCTCAAAATACCACCAACTTTTTTCACAGAGCAGGAACAAATAATTCTAAAATTTGTATGGAACCAGAAAAGACCCCAAATAGCCTGCGGAATGTTGAAAAAGACAACCAAAGCTGGGGGCATCGCAATTCTGGACTTCAAGCTCTATTACAAAGCTGTCATCATCCAGACAGTATGGTACTGGCACAAAAACAGACAGCTAGATCAATGGAACAGAATAGAGCCCAGAAATGGACCCTCAACTCTATGGTCAACTAATCTTCGACAAAGCAGGAAAGAATGTCCAATGGAGAAAAGACAGTCTCTTCAACAAATGGTGTTGGGAAAACTGGACAGCCACGTGCAGATGAAACTGGACCATTTATTTACACCATACACAAAAATAGACTCAAAATGGATGAAAGACCTCAAATGTGAGACAAGAATCCATCAAAATCCTAGAGAAGAACACAGGCAGCAACCTCTTTGACCTTGGCCACAGCAACTTCTTTCTAGACATGTCTCCAAAGGCAAGGGAAAACAAAGGCAAAATGTGAACTATTGGGACTTCATCAAGATAAAAAGCTTTTGCACAGCAAAGGAAACAGTCAACAAAACCAAAAGACAACCAAAGGAATGGGAAAAGATATTTGCAAATGACTTATTAGATAAAGGGCTAGTATCCAAAATCTATAAAGGACTTATCAAACTCAACATCCAAAGAACAAATAATCCAATCAAGAAATGGGTAGAAGAAATGAACAGACATTTCTCCAAAGAAGACATAGAAATGGCCAACAGACACATGAAAAAGTGCTCCACATCACTCAGCATCAGGGAAATACAAATTAAAACCACAATGAGATACCACCTCACACCAGTCGGAATGGCTAAAATTAACAAGTCAGGAAAAGATACATGTTGGCGAGGATGCGGAGAAAGGGGAACCCTCCTACACTGTTGGTGGGAAGGCAAGCTGGTGCAGTCACTCTGGAAAACAGTATGGAGGTTCCTCAAAAAGTTGAAAATAGAGCTATCCTATGGCCCAGCAATTGCACTACTAGGTATTTACCCCAAAGATACAAATGTAGTGATCTGAAGGGGTGCCTGCAACCCAGTGTTTATATCAGCAATGTCCACAACAGACAAACTATGGAGTATAGAAGTCCATCGACAGATGAACGGATAAAGATGTGTGTGTGTGTGTGTGTGTGTGTGTGGTATACACACACACATCGACAGATGAACGGATAAAGATGTGTGTGTATACACACACACACACACACACACACACACGGAATATTACTCAGCCATCAAAAAAATGAAGTCTTGCCATTTGCAACGACATGGATGGAACTACAGGATAGTATGCTAAGTGAAATAAGTCAATCAGAGAAAGACAATTATCATATGATCTCACTGATATGTGGAATTTAAGAAACAAAATAGATCATAGGGGAAGAGAGGAAAAAATAAAACAAGATGAAACCAGAGAGGGAGACAAACCATAAGAGACTCTTAATCATAGGAAACAAACTGAGGGTTGCTGGAGGGGAATGGGATAGGGGGATGGTAGCCTAAATCAGCATTCACATGAAAACACTTGTTAGGCTTATACACAGGGCTTGATTAAGTGCAGAAAAAAACATTAATGCCTCAGATAAGCAATTTCCAGCCTGAACATAAAGGTCCCATTTTAATATTAAAAAGTCTGCATATCCTTCATTATATTATTTGTGTTAATACCCATTATTTATGAAAACGTTATAAAAGGTATTAAAATCATCAATACTTTTAAAATTTATTATTTTAAAGTTATACTATTCTCCTTTTTCCTTTTAGGTGTGATACTAGTGTGGTGATATGTATTTTTAAGTGTATTTCTCACCTGGAGATATATTCTAAAATATATATGGGTGAAATAGTAAGATGTCTGGGATTTGCTTCAAAATAACTGGAGGAGGGGAGGTGTATAGGAGTATGCATGGAAACAAGATGGATATAAAAGGATCATTATACTATTGTATTTTTATGTGTGTAAAATGTTCCATAATAATAATGCTAATGTAACATTTTTCCATCCTCTACATACAGTCCAGCAACATTAGTACACATTTACTCAAGAAACCGTAATTCAGTCTACAGAAAATGCTTGGTGCACAAATGGATTCTTCCTCGTCCTGTGGCTCATGGCCATAGGGTGAGATTTGCCAAACCAGACCATGGTACTTGTACATGAATGGAAATACTGAATATATCCAATAAATAATATTCCTTGCCAAAAGTCTGAAACATTCTGATTTAATTATTTTGATAAATGTGTGCAATCACTGAAAGGATATAAGACTGTCACTTTGATGATGATTTGCTTATTCTCCTAAATTGAAGTCAAAGCCAACAAATTTTGAATGATCACATCTGTCTTTCAAAGCTGGGTAAGACTCATCATGCAGGCATTTGTACTATTAAGAGGTAAGTAGATTTCTATATTCAGGTGATTATAATGAAGTGTTTTTTTTTAAAGTGATTAGCTATGCTCTCAATATTATCTTCTCATTTAATCACAAAATTTTGCATCCTAGCATTTTGATTAAAACATATTACCATCCAACAATAAAACCATATTTAACCAAATGTCCAGCAGAATGAGCTATACACAATTGCTAGCTTACTCCTTTGGTTAACTACTATCCAAAAAGTTTGTGTTTGTTTAAGCCTCTCTTCTTAAAGTACACTAGTAACTTGGTTCACTTTCCTAATTCAAAAAGCATACAGAATATGGATTTTTACTACTGAAGAAGATATTACAGGTCCACTGAAATACCACTGCAAATATCTACTTCAGGATTATCTAGATGTAACAGGTTAGGAATACAGACACAAAATATTCCCTTCACAAGTGATTTTCTGACTAAATACCTAACTTGAATTAATTTTCCTGTGAATTGCACCTCTTCTAAAACAAATTATAGAATAAAAATGATTTAGTTGAGTTCCAGGTAATCAGTAATCAAGATTTTACTATTTTCTGTACAGAACAAGTCATGAAAAGTTTACAAAAATGTAAGGGGAAATTGTTTTTTAGAAAACTAAAAGTAGAGTAATAAAATCCGTAAGGCTTTTTATTTTTCTTGGATAAACAAGTGGTATTCAGGTTTTGATCAATGTTGCATAAATAAATCATAGCTCAGTAAAGTCTACCAGCCAAATGGGAAGACATTGATTCACTTCAAAACATGACAGAACTTATTGCTATTAAATTAACAAATATTCTGGGAACAGAACATATACTTAACAAAGTTGATGTGGCCAATGAAGGTCAGGGGCGGGGAGGTACTCAAATTCTCAATGCCGGGTGAGTGGCAGATAGAGGGGGGAAAATCATGCCCTTTTTCTGGGAGGGAGGGTACTTTCCCTCTCACCAAAACACACACAGGCAAAATTTTACCCACAAATCAAGAAATTTGCAGATCCCCTGAAATCCACCAATGGATCTCGGAGGTAGAAGGTAAGGAGCCCCTGATCTAGAAAATTACGAAATTGAGACACAGAAGACAGGGAGAGGGACTTAAGCCATAGGATCATATGGTTTTGTTGCATCATCTGTCCTACACATACAAATACTCTTGTGTAACTAAATAGGGAACCATCCTTAAGAAACATAAGCAATCCCCTACATCCAACAGGTCTTGTAAGTTTTACTTGGAAAAAGAAAATCCATATTCAGAGATATATTATTTTCCACACACGTGATTACTATATTACTTCTACCTATAGTAACTAAGCTTCTGAGAACATTTTTGTTCACTGCCTTATCACCAGCTTTTAGAACAATGCCTACCCTACACCCAATAACTGAATAAATGAATTAGCACATTTTTACCTTAGCACAACATATCCTAACAACCAAATTATTCTGAATAAGCCCATTATAACATCTAAATTAATTTTAAAGGGCAATTTTCTCCGAAAAGAATCTAGATACTGACATTTAATTATATACCCCACCAATCTGAAAGCATGATGATGATTCTTAATACAGTATTTGGTTTTAGAATAAGTTCTCCTTCAAAGTAATGGGGATATATTAAAATAAGAGATCCACCTCTAAAAACCCCCCTCAAAATTAAATTAACTCCTCCTAAATCAAAATGCCCCCTTTTTCAACTGTGTCAAATATGGCTTCAGAACTCCACAGCAAGTCAGGTACCAATGCAGTTCTTCAGTACTCCTAGTTCTGCTGCTTTACTTTCTTAGATAAACAAAATAAACCGAGTTCAGATTTTTCTATATACTAAGCAACATGTAAGTCCTAGCCATACCTTGCTGTTCCTGGTAGAGACAGCTAGGAAGAAACACTGGAAAATGAAGAATCAACCTATATAATACTCAATTCCTCATAATACAAAACATGTAACTATTTCAATGGTGAAGTATCCAGGGACATATGTTAAGAATCACCTACCTCTCAGAGATTTCTGGGTCAAAATAACGAAATGAAAATACCAAGAACCATTAAAGAATAAAGCTTCTTTAAAATGTAAGTTAGTAAGAACATTTAACATAATTTATATCTGATATACATGTCATTTTCTAAAACATACCTATTAGATTGAATAAAATACAGAATATATTTTAGGAAAATATGTTCAAGAATTGTGGGTGCTCCACTTAACCATTCCGTTATTGCTCCAATAAGGCACAATGTTGCTAGGTCCTAGAAATGGTTCACAGAATCATTCTGGTTCTTCTAAGTCAAGTCACCAGAGGGGAAGAGAAAAATATTGATTCATCTAAGACAAGATGATCTCTTATCAAGACAAAGAAAGGACAAAGCTTATCATGCTTATCATCAGAATCTATTTTTTGGACAAAGATTGGTTTTGTTGAACTTTTAATCATTAAGCTATCTTAACTGCTTACTGGGTAGGTAATTTATCCTGAATAATATTACAATTACCAGTTCACAAGGCTTTCCAGATAAAGTGGCAGGTAATGCTGCTTTCATTCTAATAACACGTTGTTACTTAATAACGTGAACAGAAATGGCATCTAGACTGCAATAAGCTATCCCACACACACTCTCTCCTTGCTCTTTAGTAAACCCAGTTTTATCTGAGTCAGTTACATGCTCAGCTAAAGGATTACATTCCTTTCCTTTCCCTCCCCTTTCTCTCTCCTTCCTTTCTTCCTTCCTTCCTTCTTTTCTCTCTCTCTCTCTCTCTCTTTCTTTTGAAGGATTACATTTCTAAGACACCCTCAGAGCTAGATGTAGCCATGTGACTAAATTCTGGCCAACAGATATAACAGGAAATAGTGTTTGGAAACAGGAAAGGCTTTCTTCCCTTCATTTTTCTGTGGCCTGGAATATGGGCGAAATGCCTTAAGTCATCAGTAGTCGTCTTAAACCATGGGATAATCCTGAAAAAGAAAGCATGGGGGTGCCTGGGTGGCTCAGTCGGTTAAGCGTCTGCCTTTGGCTCAGGTCATGATCCCAGGATCCTGGGATCCTGTCTGGCTCTCTCAGTGGGGAGTCTACTCCCTCTCCCTCTGCTGCTCCCCCTGCTTGTGCAAGTGCTCTCTCCTCCTCCCCACCTTCCTCTCTCAAATAAAAATAAAAAATCCTTAAAAAAAAAAAAAAAAAGCATGTACAAGGCAGACAGACAGTACTTGGATCACCAATGACTGTGGAATGAACAGTGTACAGGTCCTGGACTGCCTCCCTCTGAGCTTCTTTATATGAGAGAATAAATCCCAATTTATGGTTCCTAAACTTTGATGAACATTAGAATCACCCAATGAGCTTTTAAAAAATCTGGATACCAAGGCTGCTCCTCATACTAATTAAATAAGAATATCTGGGGATTGAAATCAGGTTTTAAAATTTTTCAAAGACTCTCAGGCAGATCCCAAGGTGCAGCAAAGTTTGGGAACTATTGCTTTATGTACGTAAGCCCCCCACATTGAGTCCTTATTACTAACAGCTGATTCTAAATCTGATACTGCATAAGTATCAGTTAGAAAAAAGAAGAATATCTTTATGGCTACATTCTATTACCTATGTAGTTTAAGTGAAAACCTGCAAATGGAAAGACATTTTTAAATATCACTACACTCTAATTTATCATTAAAGTAGGAAGACAGAGTATATTTATTAAGTACTCTGCTTATTTTTTAAAGCATTATCTCATTTAATCCTCACCTCAACCCTATGAGGCAGTATCATGCATATTTTACAGTTGAAGAAATAGAAGCTCAGAGAAAACAACTTATTCAGGGTCTCACATCATGTAATTGGCAGACCCAAGATACAAGTTCCTATTTGTATTAACTTCAAGGCTTGTGCATTTTCTTTGAGAGCCCTCTAAAGAGTTACATTTTTTCTTGAGGAAATATTAATTTCATGAAAGAATAAATTTGAAAACCAATTTTTAAAAATGGATAGGGGAAAAGCATCCCTATTAAATCTGCATGCATTTCATAAATCTTGTGAACCACAAAAATATTATCTTCAAGTTAATTTTTTAAAAAATTTTTGCTCTTAAGTATCACTAAATAAATGAATTTTAAAAATCAAGAATTTATAATTTGTCAGTTTTGAAAATAGATATTTAAGAAGTACTACTGTTATAGAATAGAGGAAAAACTGGCTATGAGAATTTATAAAAATACAAAGAAACTAAATTAGTTAATGCAGTTACTTAACTTTAAATTTTGAAACAATGTTAATTTTAAAATGAACAGATTATCAGAAGGGTTTCAGCTCTTTCACTGGCTGGCTCTTTTATATAATTCCATTTATACCAAAAAGTTAATGTTGATTAACTGACAGAAAAATAAGGAAACAGAGGATTTGAACAACACTACAGATCAACTGGACCTAACAGACATATAAAGAACATTCCACCCAACCGTTGTAGAATATGCATCCTTCTCAAGTGCACATGGAATATCCTCCAGGACAGACCACATTTCAGGCCATGAAACAAGTCTTAACAAATTTAAGAAGACTGAAATCATACAAAGTATCTTTTCTGATCACAATGGAGAAAAACAGAACTCAATTTGCACAAGTGAAAACCTGTAAACAGAAAGGCATTTTTAAATATTATACTGCAATTTATTATTAAAGTAGGAAAATAAAGAATATATTTATTGAGTATTTTTTAAGCATTATGTCATTTAATCCTCAAATATATGGAAATTAAACAACACACTCTTAATGAGTCAAAGAAGACGCCACAGGGAAATTAGAAAACACCTCGGAACGAATGAAAATGAAAACACAACATACCAAAACTTATGAGCTGCCGCGAAAGCAGTGCTAAAAATAATTTTATAGCTATAAATGTGTACATTAAAAATAAGATCTCAAACTAACAACCTAATTTGACACCTCAAAAAACTGCAAAAAGAACAAACGAAATCCAAAGCTAGTAGAAGGAAATAATAAAGATTAGAGCAGAGATCAAAATAGAGAACAGAAAACCAACAGAAATAATCAGCCAAACTAAGTTGGATTTTTGAAAAGATAACAAAATTGACAAATCCTTAGCTAGATGAAGAAAAAAAGAAGACTCAAATAACTAAAATCAGGTAAGTGGGTCAATACAACTGATGCCAGAGATAAAAAGGATTACAGGAGAATACTATGAAACACTGTATATCAACAAACTGAATAACCTAGAAATAATGGATAAATTCCTAGGCCTACAACCTACCTAGACTGACTCATTTAAGAAACAATTTATCTGTACAGACCAATAATGAGGAAGGAGATTAAATCAGTAATCTAAAACTTCCCAAAAGAGAAAACCCTAGGACCACATGGTTTCACTGGAGAATTCTATCAAACATTTGAAGGAATTAACACTAATCCTCTGGAATTCTTCCAAAAATACTAAACAGGAGGGAATACTTCCAAGTTTATTCTATGAGGCCCTGATAGCAAAGCCAGACAAAAACATTGTAAGAAACCTAGACAAATATTCCTGATGAATACTGATGTAAAAATTCTCAACAAAGTACAAGCAAATCAAATTGAATGACACATTAAATTCAATGTAAATTGAATTACACACCATGGCAAAGTGGGATTAATTCCTAGAATGCAAGAATGGTTCAAGAATTAAGAAAGTCACATGATCATCTCAATAAATGCAGAAAAAAACATTTGACAAAATTTAACACTTTTTCATGGTAAAAACACTCAACAAACTAAGAATAGAAAGATACTATCTCAACATAACAAAGCAACTTATGAAAAAGTCCAAAGCAAACATCATACTCAATGGTGAAAGACTAAAAACTTCTAAGATAGGAACAAAGTAAGGATGCCTGCTTTCATCTCTTCTATCCAACGTGGTATTGAAGCTCTAGCCAGAGCAAATAGGCAAGAAAAAGAAATGAAAGGCATTCAAATTGCAAAAGAAGAAGTAAAATTATCCTCATTCAAAGATGACAGGATCTTACATATAGAAAACCCTATAGGTTACATGCATGCATGTGCATGCACATGCACACACACACACACACCCACCACACACACACACACACACACACACAGTTAGAATAAATTCAGCCAAATTGCAGGACACAAAAATCAACACACAAAAATTAGTTTCTATAGGCTAACAATGAACAATCTGAAAAAGAAATTATGAAAACAACTCCGGTTACAGTGGCATAAAAAAAGAATATAACACTTAGGAATAAACTTAACCAAGGAGTTCAAAAACTTGTACACTGAAAACTACAAAATATCACTGGAAGAAATTAAAGAAAACACATATAAATGGAAAGACATTCCAT
Organism: Zalophus californianus; assembly: GCF_009762305.2. Taxonomy (NCBI): domain Eukaryota; kingdom Metazoa; phylum Chordata; class Mammalia; order Carnivora; family Otariidae; genus Zalophus; species Zalophus californianus. The sequence continues at coordinate 56,200,949 of NC_045597.1, forward strand.
GCTCATGGATTAGAAGACTTAATATTGTTAAGATGTCCATACTACTGAGACGGACCTACAGATTCAACACAGTCGCCATTGAAATCCCATGGCATTTTTTTGTAGAAATACAAAAATTCATCCAAAAATTGATACAAAATTCCAAGGGACATGTAAATAAGTCAAAATAATTTTCATATAGAAGAACAAAGTGAGAGAACTCACACTTCCTCATTTTAAAACATGTAAGAAAGCTAAGTAATCAAAACAGTGTGGTACTGGCATAAAGACAAAACAGACCAGTGGAGTACTACAGAGGGGTCCAGAAATAAATCCTTGCACATATGGCCATATGATCTTCAACAAGGGTGCCAAGACCACTCAATGGGGAAAAGACAGTCTTTTCTAAAAAGAGTGCTGGGAAAAATGGTTATCTATATACAAAAAAATGAAGTTGGACCCTTATCTTACACCATGTACAAAAATTAACTCCAAAGGGATTAAAAATCTAAGTGTAAAATCTAAAACTATAAAACTCCTACACAAAAAAGCTTAGGGGAAAATCTTTATAACACCAGAGATGGCAATGATATTTTGGAAATGACACCAAAAGTACAGGTAACAATAACAAAGATAGACAAATGGTATCACAACAAACCTAAAATCTTTTGTGCATCAAGGACATTATCAACAGAGTGAATGAAAAGGCAACCTATGAAAAGGGAGAAAATACAAATCATATATCTAATTTGGGGTTAATATCCAGAATATATAATACATTCCTAAAACTCAAGAACAAAAATCAAATAACTCAATTAAAAATTGGGTAGAGAATAGACATTATTCCAAAGATGATATACAAATGGCCAACAAACATATGAAAAGATAATCAACATCACCAATCGTCAGTGAAACGCCAAATCGAAAACCACAATGAGCTATCATCTCACACCTATTAGGATGACTACTGTCCAAAAAAACCAGAAAATAACAAGTGTTGGTGAGGATGTGGAGGAATTGAAACCCTTGTACACTGTTGATGGGATTGTAAAATGAGGCAACTGGTACGGAAAACAGTATGAAATTTCCTCAAAAATTAAAAACAAAACTATCATATGACCCAGCAATTCCACTTCTGAGTATATATCCAAAAGTATCAAAAGAAGGGTCTTGAGATATTAACACATCTATGCTTACCACAGCACTATTCACAATAGCCAAGAGGTGGAAGTAACCCATATGTCCAACAGGGAAATGGATATACAGTGGAATATCATTCAGCTTTAAAAAGCAAGGCAATCCTGTCACATGCTACAACATGGATGAATCCTGAAGACATTATGCCAAGTGAAATAAATCAGTCACAAAAAAACAAAATGGTTCCATTTATATGACTACTAAAGTAGTGAAATTCATAGAAACAAAGTAGAATGGTGGTTACCAGAGGCTGGGGTACTAGGGGAGGAGGGGAAAGGGAGTTGTTTAATGAATATTCAGATGAATTTCAGGTGCGCAAAATGAAAAAGTTCTGGAGATCTGTTTCATGACAATGTGAATATACTTAACATTACTAAACTGTACACTTAACGATTAAGATCAAAAATTTCATTATTTTATGATGTTAAGGTAATGTTTACTGAATTATCCCTAACTCAACATGGGAATTATTAAATACACAGAGTTTTAAAACACTAAAAAATCTACTACAATGATGCCTTAAAAAGCTTCTGAAAAGTGAGTATTTTAGATTCTACAAAAGTAAGATTGTTAAAAACATACAATCCTACTTACCTTGGCTTGTCTCTTTTTTCCCTTTGTCTTTCAAAATCTCGTCCTCTGTCTTTTCCATCTCTTGGTTTTTCTTCTATTCTATCTTTTACTTTATACTTTTCTTTATATTTTTTCCCCAGAACAATATCTTCCTGTATAGGAGGGGGTGGACTAGGAGTTCGAGGTCCTTTCTTTTTACTCTGGTTGCCTTTTGAATTCCTGAAGGTAATACAAAGCTATCATTAGAGGTCCAGATACTTTTGGAAGGTCAAATGGGTATTTTTTTTCATTTTAACAAAGCACACTTAAAAAATATTATCAATACCCAGGAAAAAAATACACAGAAATGAGCAAATAATTAATTTAACTTGCCACTTACATAATTTTAAAGGACAGGTTTCTGAGAAAGATAGAGGTGGTGTAGGAAGAGAGTCTTTCAGAAATAGAAATAACAAGAAAACTGCATGAACTGAATTTTTTTAAAGCTTATATAGAAAAGTAGATGTATGATTCCACTACTCAAGGATAACCCTTGTTAACACCTTGGATATATGCCCACAGTTTTTCTATGTCTCTTCTCCCTCCTCCAACACTATTATAATGTTTTGTAAAAGTTTTTGTACTAAACATAGCATGGGTTATCTTTTCTATGACAAAAAACAGATGTAGATAATTATTTTTGTAGACTGTATCAAATTTCATAGAATAGAGATGCTCCATAACTTCTTTAAACAGTTTCAGATTGGTAAATCTTTTAGGTGGCCTCCATTTTTATGATAAAGAATGCAAAATTACATCATCTATAAATGAAATCCTAAACACTGTTAGTAAACATTTATTTAAACATTTAAGTCTTTTTTTTTTTAAGATTTTATTTATTTGACAGAGAGAGATAGCAAAAGAGGGAACACAAGCAGGGGGAGTGGGAGAGGGAGAAGCAGGCTTCCCGTTGAGCAGGGAGCCCAATGTGGGACCTGATCCCAAGACCCTGGGATCGACCTGAGCTGAAGGCAGCTCAAGGACTGAGCCACCCAGGCATCCCAATCTTTAAGTCTTGTTTAAGAAATCTTTCTCAACACTAAGATTACAGTGACTAAAAATAGTCCCTTAAAATTCGGGAATTTTACCTTTCACATTTAATCTACCTAGAAGTGATTACTGGGTGTAGAGTAGCCTCTTTAATTTGGCACTTTAAATAACTTTATCCAAATGGTATAACTTTGACCTCTTATATATCCAAAATTGTCTTTACCTTGTATCTGCACAGTCATTTGACTGAATACAGCATTTTGGTGTTAGATAACCTTTTCCCTCAGAGCTCTACAAATATTGTTATAATATTTTATAACATTTAGTGTTGCAGATGAAAACTACAAAGAGAGTCCATTTATTTTTCCCCATGCGTGTTACCCAGTTTTTCAGCTGGGATGATTATAAGACATTCTTCTTTAGAAATTAAAAAATGCACCAAGATATATTTAGGTTTTCTTTTTTTAACCTTCTCCAGAACTCAGTAAACCATTTCAATCTAAAACCTTAACTCTTTCAGTTCAATTTTAAAAAATTTTTATTTCATCAATTCTCCAAATGGCCCAAGTCTCTATGGTTAGCTTTATTATAGTTACTGCATCTCCTGGATCTCTCCTCCATGTCTTATTTTTCTATTATTTCCATCTCTCCTTTTGCTTTCTCATATCCCAAATATGTCTTCAAATTCACTAATTCTTTTAAGCAGCACTCATTCTACTTGTTCCAAATTTGGCAATCTCATTATTCTGCCATTTTTAGTTTCTTAAAAACTGTTTTTCTCCCAAAATATCTTTGTTCACAGATTGCTTTAATTTTCGTGTCAACTGGTCTCATCATGTCAATGCAATTATTCTCTCAGATTGTACTAAAATTATGAATTTATTATTATTTTTGTTTGTTCTTAAATTGTTATTAAACTTGTTCTTGTTTTTTCCAACACTGTTTAGTCTGGTGCTGAATTTTGAAGAAGCCCTCTCTTTTCATGTATCTGGTTCACCAGCTACTCATTTCACTATCTCTATTAGTTTTTATAAATGATGACCTAAGTCTATATCCTAGAACTTACTTCCTGTAACCGTGATGTCTCTAATCCCACGATTCCTTAGCTATGAAAAGGTAATGGACAGCATCTTCCTCAAAATTGCTGGTAAAATTTTAAAAAGATAAAAGTATAAAATCAATGGACTCAGTGGGCATTCAGAAAATCCTTATCCCTATTTCTTATTATCGTAGGTAGGGTTAGCTATGTAGCAAGTCAGAAGTTACTAAAGTACAATCAAATCTATTTTTCACTTTTGTCTCCTGCTATGAACCTTACTAGCCACATATCTCCTTACATATTTATGAGATAACTCAAACTTTTAATGTATCTAACAGATAAGTGATAAATGCCTGCATTTCTAAATGTTTTCCACTTAAAAGACAAAAATAGTAGTATCTATTAAAAATTATTTTAAAGATAAAATAATAGAGGAATTCTTGATACGAACTGTATTTTTACATTACTTCCTGTGACAGGGACTAGCTAGGTATTTACTAAATGTTGTCTTTGGCACACTGTTGAACCATACTGTCTAGACTTTTTTGAAATCAGGTATGGCCAAGTGACCAAGTTCTGGCCAAAAAATGTGAGTAGAAGTGATATACACCACTTCCAGGCCTAACTAATAAAAGACTCTCATACTCCAGGCAATTGTAAACTGTTCAGCCAAGTAAGAGCAATACTCCAATTAATTTTTTTCTCTGCACATTCCATTTTTTGGTGTCCCCAAAACCCAAGTGGAGCCAATGTCACAAGGAGCCTAGGCTAATGAATCTCTATGATAGGAGAGCAATGTATTAATCAGAACACCCATTTTGATTTTACTTCAGTGAAAAATAAACTTCTGTAGCGTTAAACTCACATTCTGGGATTGAGCTATTACAACAACCAGGATTACACCAACATACTCACTGAAGTACAGAATTTCTTCACATTACCTTCAAAAATATGGGTAGTTGGAAATCACAATTACGTTACAATATGAGATTTCAAGTGCCTTCCAACTACATGGGTCAAAATTGGTTTTGCACATTCTGAAGTCAACAAGATCTTTCAACATTTTTTTAAGTCAACTGATTATTCTTTATTGGCAGAACCTACTTCCTATTTGTGACATAGAGCTCAATTATCTACTTCTACCATTTTTAGATCCTTTCCTTCTCTCTCCTTAAAACTACTCCTTTTGAACAGCTTTTGACCTACTTTGTACAACTTTGTACATCTTTGTACAACTTTGTACATCTTCTTTTTTTTTAAAGATTTTATTTATTTATTCATGAGAGAGAGAGAGGGGCAGAGGGAGAAGCAGGCTCCCAAGGAGCAGGGAGCCCGATGCGGGACTCGATCCCAGGACCCTGGGATCATGACCTGAGCCGAAGGCAGATGCTTAACCATCTGAGCCACCCAGGCACCCCAACTTTGTACATCTTTGTACAAAGAGCTATAAAGAAAAATTTACTTAATAAAAACTAAGAGACAATGTAGATGGACAGAACAGATAATACATTTGCTGATGTATCTAAGCCACACTGTATCTCACATATTAGCCTAAAGCTTGCTATCAGGATATATCTCACAATGAACATCAAAGAAAACAGCCAGCTTTCAGGGAGAAGTATGAATTTCAATTTGTCTGTAATTACGCTGACTACCCAATATGATAACAACGTAAGACCAAGGAGCCTATTTACCTGATTGTCACCTCAGATGACTTACTGGCATTGCTACAACACTCTACTGAATTTTAACTGAAATTCTAATTCTTACTTTTTGCTTAATATGCCTTCATACAGCTTACAGTATGATTCAACAATGAAACCAGAAGTTGATGATCTGACACACACTACACAATGTATAAACTGCATGGCTAAAGAAATGCTATACTCTTAGAATACAAGAAATATACTAATTAAATCAAGGTGAGCAATTATTCCTGCTAAATAATAAGAGGATAAATGAATTACTAATAAAGCTGTAAGAGAAGACTATATGAAAAAGAACAAGATGCAACTAACCCTTCATCCAAACAAACCCTTCATCCAAACAGTTAACAAAATTTTCTACAAAGAGATTAAATTTCAAAGATTTTATAAACAGAAAGGATAAGGAAACAAAAGAAGGGTATTTCTGGTATGCTGGTTTTTGTTTTTTGTTTTGTTTTGTTTTTCGGAAATGGATGGAAGGAACTGAGGGATAGTTATTTAACTGGTTAGCCAAGAGGATAAAAGAACAAGAACAAATGAAGTGGATGCCATCACATAGATCTATCATTCACTTCTTCCATATTTCTTTGCAACATTTACTCAATTCCAGGAGCAAAGGAGAGGATCAAGTCATCTTTACAGAGTGTCTTAATACAATGCAAAGCTCTATGCAAAGTAGGTGCAGTGGGGAGAAAAAACAATGAACCACCAAGATCCCAATCTTCAAGGAACTTAAGTTTAACAGAGGTTCTAATATATGTATGCCACAGATAAAATATAATGCAAACAGTAATATTAAGAGGGAGGTATAAATAAAATCTGATAGATATACAAAAAGAATAGAAATTATGCTCAATAAAGAGAAATGGAAAAACTTAATGGAAAGACAGAATTTGAGCTGGACATTGAAGAACTGAAGGTGGAAGAGGGTAAGAAGAAAACTGGACAAAAATATTAACAAGACTGAAAAGATCAAAGTATAAACGTCATCTTAAGGAATACAAATTTTAGGGCACCTGGTGGCTCTGTCAGTTAAGTCTCTCACTTCAGCAGGTCATGATTTCAGGATCCTGGGATTGAGCCCTGCATGGACTGAGCCCTGCATCCAGCTCTCTGCTCAGTGCGGAGTCTGCCTGTCTCTCTCCCTCTGCTCCTCTCACCACTCATGCATGCATGCACACACGTGCACTCTCTCATAAATAAATAAAATCTTTAAAAAAAATAGAATCTGAATTTTATTCAACAGAATGGAAATCCACTGAGTTTTTCAATGGCATAGTAAATTAACTGGAATTGTTCTTTCAAGATTTCTCTCACAACATCTGTAAAATGAATAGGTTGGGGTTGCTGAATAAAATGTTTATGTGTGTAGGGGAGTGGCACTGGATAAAATAAACACAGTTAGTAGGATATAATAATCTAGGCAGAAGGTACCTGGAGTCTGTAGGGTTAAAGCCTCTAGAAACTAAAAGGGAGAAGACAGATATGTTTCCTTGTGGGTTCAGATAAACAGTTTGCCAACTGGTCATATGTTGGGAAGAGGTTTAGGTTTTTTTCTTAAAGAAAATTAGTATATGTGCTTTAATTAAAACAAAATTTAAATAGTATAGAGTGACATTAAGTGGGAATGTGTCTTCTGTCTTATTTTTAGTCCCTCAATGTAATCATATTTTCCTATTTCTATTTTTATTTCCTCAACTGGCTACTGGAATAATTCCAATATCTTCATACTGCTATATATAGGCTATAAAGAATCTAATCTCAGAACCACGTGCACAAGGAGACAAGAAGAACATTCACTGTGTATAACTTGTAATAGTGAAAAACTGAAAACAACTTCAATGTTCAATAGCAGAAAAGTAAATATAGTATAAGTACTCAAATGAAAAAAAGGCTATATACATCAATATAAATACAAAAAATGTTAAGTGAAAAAGAAAGTTGCAGAAGCAAAGCTTTAATACAAGTATTAAGATTAAACAGATAAAAATAATACATATGAAAGTATAAAAACACATGCACAAGTATCAAAAACAAATTCAAGAGGGAAAGACAGGATATATATGTATTATGTTTTATTCTTAAAAAATAAAAAGCTCTGAAGCATACGTAGGTGGGACACAGACATCTGTTTCATTGTTCTGTATAATTTTCTTTTAAATTTAAACTTTTTGTACCTTTTTTTAGAAGAAAAAAATTTACATTACATACTGAAAGTACCCTTCTGTCATCTACTAACTCTTTTGAGTATCATTTCAGAAAAAGCTATTTCATTCTGGCATTATTTACCACCCTACTGACCTCTGCTGGTCCAATAAGGGTGAGGATACTGCAGCTGTCTTCCTGTCTTTCTTGCTTGCTGAAGATGATGACTTAGGGCTTGATTTTCGCTTTGGAGATTTGCTTGATTTTCTTAGAGAAGGTGATGGAGATAATTTTGATCTAATCACTTCTGGTGAAACCTTTTAAAAGAATTCAGTCAGTCAATTCAGAAACTCCTTCAATCATGGCTGTTATAATCAGACAACAAAGTAGGTGTTTCTAAAATATACCAAACTTCAGATGAAATATTAAGCGCTATTACAGACACCATGATTAATCTGACTCCTAAACACATGCTTTTAACCAATATGATAATTAACTGCCCTAACTTAACACTAATATCAATAAAGCAAACTAAAATTATAAAACTTCAAAACCTCTTCGGAAAAATCACAAATTATATTCAAATAAGTTGTATTTCTACCCTTTAGAAAGTAAACAAGTATTCTAGAAATAGCTTAGGCCTAAAAAACAGACATACATAGATTCAAATCCTATTTAAATTAGCTGGCAACTCTACGCAATACCACCTCAGTTTTTTACCTGTTCAAAAGCAAAAATATTTCATATTTATTATATAATAATGTGAAGATTAAATGATTGACATATATGTAGTTGATATACAATAATTTGATCAGTGTATCAATATCCTAATACAATTTAAGATAGAGCTAATGAATTCTCTGATCAATAGCCATTTATTTGATGCTAATTAACATATTTCAATAAACAGCATACCTCTTTTTTAATAATAATTTCTTCTCTCTTGTCCATGTTTTCTTGTTCCAGCTTCATTAATTCCCTCTGTATCTTCTGACGCTTCATTTCCAATGACAACTCATGAACGTAATCATAATTAATATCTCCATTGTCAGAATCTTTAAAATAAAAATTACATTACTTGTCAGAAACTATCAATTATCTATACCAAAAATTAGAGAAATTTTTTTCCAGTAAATTTTATACAAATTAAAATGGTAGATTCTTTCATTAGAATAACATACTTCTTAAAGATAAAATATGTACTGGTTCTATAAAGGATTAAAATCAATATGGTTGATTTTTTTATGAAAAGCCAAACATTTTTAAGATTCTTGGGTTTTCTGAAAGTAGTTTTGGGTTGCCTGAGGTTGGGATTTTGGTTAGGAGACGGGATTTTTAAAAGATACAATTAAAAACTAACAAGTAAATTGTAAATATTAAAGATACCAAAGCCTTCAATATTTCATCCTGAATATGATGTGATTTCATTATCTCCTTGACTTTAAGAATTCATTAGTATTAAATGAAGGTTACATTAGGTGTCCTACACTGCTTCCATATTCTTTTTTTACTAGTGACACAACTGATTTGTATCTAAAACTAAAGTCTGATAATTTCATACTAATGTGTACATGAGCTAATGTCTGAGGGAGCTGTACATTTCCATTATAAGCGATTTGTACTGGTTCCTTAGATCAGAACTGCCTATCTCCTCAACAGATATGATACTACGCCTTTATTTCCATTCACCTTTTCCAATGAAAAAAATATGATGGCTTGGTTGAAGGAAAAAAAAAAAGAAAGAAAGAATGGTGTGCAGAGCTATTTCATCACAATATGCGGAAGTTTTCAGTGGCTACTGGCATTGCCACCCAACCTCTCACCCTCATTTGCTATAATGCCAAAAAGCCTAGAGGAAGGAATTTCAGTGACTCCTATCCCAACACATGACAATGTTGGGCTTGACTGCTTAGGAACTGAAGTGTCTTCTCAAACGATACTTTTAGCACTTAAGATCACCATTCCTTAACCTGGGGTAAAGAAATAAAATGAAAAACTAAAAAACAACGAAGAAAGGTAGTTCTACTTGATTGCTTAAAGCACAAGAAAATGAACATCAGGGCACTTGGGTGGCTCAGTCGGTTAAGCGTCTGCCTTCAGCTCAGGTCATGATCTCAGGGTCCTGGGATGGAGGCCCGTATCGGGCTCCCTGCTCAGTGGGGAGCCTCCTTCTCCCCCTACCCTTCCCCTCTGCTCATGATCTCTCTCTCTCTCAAAATAAATAAATAAAATCTTTCAAAAAAAAGAAAAGAAAATGAACATCATTGTCATGCATAGACCAAATACATTATAATGCCAACTATCCATTTATATGCTTGGGAACTGAGAGGGTAGCTATATAGCCTTTAACTGTGTAACTCAATTGATTACTCACCTAATAGAAGATGATGACAATTTTTCAGTAAATATATAAAATACACTAAACCACATTTTTCAGTCAGAAAGCAATCACTAAATATTTAAGGACATAAAGCTTTTACTAGATAAAATGATTAGAGATACCGAATTTTTTTTAAGATTTTATTTACTTGAGAGAGAGAGAGAGAGAGCACACAAGCAGGAGGGAGGGGCAGAAGGAGAAGGAGAAGCAGACTCCCTGCTGAGCGGCGAGCCTGACGCTGGGCTCTATCCCAGGACCCTAAGGTCATGACCTGAGCCAAAGGCAGACACTTAACCAACTGAGCCACCCAGGTGCCCCAGGAGATACTAAATTTAAGTAAATAAATAATGGCTATCTTCAGTATTACTGTGCATTCTGACACTTTGTATCAGTGAGTAATAGGGTTCAAAGATTCAGTTTGATGGTATTCTTAAAATATTAACAGAAAAAATTCCATAATTAAATACTAAGTATGTATAAAACAAAGGGAAGAGTAATTAATTGCAAAGAATGATTTATAGCATTTTTAAAGGTATTATCAATAATGTCCCACGTCCCTCTAAAAACTGCTATCTGGAAATATCACCAATACAGAACACACGTAAAAAATGAGAAGCTGGCTTTCAGTCCTTGAGTCCCCAACTACCCCACAAGGGGCTAAGCCTGAACAGTTAAAGTCAATGTACTATAACTAATATATCTTGCTTAGAGGAAAAGCTCTCAAGTCTTCACTCAGATACTACTTATTCTTATTTTATGGCTATCTATTATAAACAAAAGGAAGATGTTTTCCTGGCCTATAAGAGATGAGCTACAAAACAGGCATGATGCAACTGATAGTCTCCTAACAAAAAATGAAAAATGAGAAGGCACAAAACATAAAATGAAACTCAAAACAAGGTCTGAAACCCTTTAATAAATTTAGAAAATGTCTCTCATATCTTATAGCTTGAGGTTATCATAATTGCCTAATAAAAACTGATTCATATAGATGATTAAGTCATTAGAAAAATATTAAATATAATTAGAATGTCATATTTTATAAGGCAGAGATTTTTAAGAACATATACAATAGAAAAATACAATACATAAGGTTGACATTCTTTTTTTAAGATTTCATTTATTTATTTGACAGAGAGCACAAGCAGGGGGAGCAGCAGGCTGTGGGAGAGGGAGAAGCAGACCCCCCCAATGGAGGAGGGAGTCCGATGCAGGGCTAGATCCCAGGACCCTGGGATCATGATCTGAGCCAAAGGCAGATGCTTAACCGACTGGGCATCTGGGGCACCCAGGTGCCCCATCATTCTTAATACATAAAGAGTTCATACTGATTCAAAGGAGAATGAGCAAGGACACAAACAGCAATTCACAAAAAGAAAAAAACACAAATGATATATAAATATGGCTTTTTCATGTATGAAAGAGTCATTTTTTTCTAATTATAGCATTAGGTATTAGCAAAGGTACAGATAAAAGGTATGTTCATTATCTGAAGGTAACAATGTAAACTACTACATCTACCTTGGAAAGTAATTTGGCAACATGGGTAAAAGCCTTAAGAATATTCATACCTTTTAATAGAACAATTTTACTTCCAGTAATCCATTTTATGCAAATAATCATAGATATATAAAAAGTATATGTATATGGATTAAAACTATATATATTTAAGTATTTCCTTTTGTCTTTAACATATACATTCTCACTATTAAAAGTCTTAATTCTGGGTGGCTCAGATGGTTAAGCGTCTGCCTTCGGCTCAGGTCATGGTCTCCGGGTCCTGGGATAGAGCCCCAGAGCCCCATGTCGGGCTCCCAGCCCAGCGGGGAGTCTGCTTCTCCTCCCTCTGCCTCTCCCCCTGCTTGTGCTGTCTCTCTCTCTCTGATGAGTAAAATCTTTAAAAATAAATAAATAAACAAAAGTCTTAAGTACACAGGATAAAATGTGAAATTCCCTTGCACTCCTCCCACTGCCATCCTTACTCCAGTGGTAACACTGTTACTAGTTTAGTGTTGTAGGCATAAAAATAAATGTTTATATTTATACTCTTTAAAATAATGGGACTAAAACTACACACACTGCCCTATAGAAATATCTTTCCAGGGGCGCCTGGATGGCTCAGCTGGTTAAGCAGCCAACTCTTGATTTCAGCTCAGGTCATGATCTCAGGGTCCAGGGATGGAGCCTGCGTCGGGCTCCACGCTCACTGCAGAGATGCTTGAGATTCTCTCCCTCTGCCCCTCCCACCACTTGCACTCACTCTCTAAAATAAATACAATCTTAAAAAAAAAATCTTTCCATGTCATGCATAGAGATAAACCATTTTCATTTTAACATCTGTAACGCATTTCATGATATGAGCATATTGTAATTTATTTAATCATTTTCCTCTGACACACACTGTTTGTTTTCAATATTTTGCTCTATAAACAATACTTCAATGAACATTCTGACAGCTTCCCTGATTCACAAGTGCAAATTATTATTATTATTTTTTTAAGATTTTAGTTATTTATTCATGAAAGACAGAGGAGGAGAGAGAGAGAGAAGCAGAGGGAGAAGCAGGCTCCCAAGGAGCAGGGAGCCCGATGCGGGACTCGATCCCAGGACCCTGGGATCATGACCTGGGCCGAAGGCAGACGCTTAACCATCTGAGCCACCCAGGCGCCCACAAGTGCAAATTATTTCTTTAGGACAGATTTCTTAAATTAGATTTGCTGGATCAAAGATAAGCAAAATTTTATTTTAATATTGCCAAACTGCACTCCAAAATAGCTTTGCCAATGGAAACTCCCACTTCATAATATTAGTATTTTTCATTTTCACCCATCTGATGGGTGAAAAATGCTACGTTTTTATTTTCATTGGCTTTCTTCTGTAGTAAGCCTGAGCATTTACTGACCACGTCTATTTCCTCTATGAATTACCTATCTAATTTTTGTTTTTTGCCCATTTTTCAACTGGACTGTATCTTTTTCTTATATCTGTGGAAGTTCGTTATATGTTTACATAGTGTTTTTGCTGTGTGCTTACACATGTTACACATGTCAAATATTTTCTTATGGTAATCTTTTAATTATTAAATTACAGTTTAGTTATATAGAAAATTTAAATCTTTATAACTCAAAGAAGCCTTCTGGGTTTTATGCCTTACTTCAGGAGAATGTATCCACCACTAAGATTACCAAAATATGTTCATGTATTTTCTCTTCTCTTGTAATGATACCTTTGCTTTTTATGTTACTGCACTAGTCCCTATGATAAATAAATAAGAGGAAGTTTAAGTAACCAAATAAAAAACACAGACTTGGGGGTGAGGAGTTGGAAATATAAGAAGCAACCAGATAATGAAAAGTTCTGTAAAATAAGAATTTGTACTTGATCCTGAAGGAAATGGGAAATCCAAATATTTTTTAAAGATTTTATTTATTTGAGAGCTCGAGAGTGTGCGTGCACGTGCACCAGCAGGGGGAGGAGCACAGGAGGAGGGAGAGGGAGAGAGAATCTCAAGCAGACTCCCGCCGAGTACAGAGCCCAACGCACGGCTCCAACCAGTGACCCTGAGATCACAACCTGTGCCAAAACCAAAAGTCGGACACTCCACCAACTGAGCCCCCCAGGCACCCTGGGAAATCTGAATTTTAAACAGAGGAATGAAGTGAAGCAATTTATTCTTTCATAAGAGCATTCTGTAACTCACAGAGTGGAAGAAAATATTTGGAATACATGTATCTGATAAAGATCTTATATCCAAGGGGTGCCTGGGTGCCTCAGTCGGTTATGTGTCTGCCTTCGGCTCAGGTCATGATCCAGGGTCCTGGGATTGAGCCCCGCATCGGGCTCCTTGCTCAGCAGGGAGCCTGCTTCTCCCTCTCCCTCCACCTGCCGCTCCCCTTGCTTGTGCTCTCTCTCTCTCACTCTCTCTCTCTCTCTCTGTGTCAAATAAAAATAAATAAAATCCTAAAAAAAAAATCTTATATCCAAAATATAAAAGGAATTCTCAACAATTAAAAACAGGTAATACAACAGAACAGGCAAGTCTGGAACACATAGTTTACGAAACAGATAATACAGTGGGACAAAAATTTCTCAACTTTATTGGTCATTAGGGAAATGCACACTGAAAACACAGTAGGATACCAGCACACACCTCCAGAATGGCTGAGATGAAAAAAAACAAAAAAATACTATATAAAAAACAACAACCATTTTTAAATTATCTACTAAAGATGAACACATGCAAATTCTGTGGCCCAGCAATCCTACTCCCAGGCATAAACAGAAGAGAAATGGGTACATGTTTAGCAAAAGACATTATTAAGAATAGTAATAGCACTTTATTCATAATAGCTCAAAACTGGAAATCACTCAAATGTTTATCAACAGAAGAATAGATAACTATGGTACATTCATACAATGAAATACTATATAGCAATAATGAACTACAACTACATGCAGTAAACAATATGGTTTAATCTCAAAAATACATTGTAAGTAAAAGAAGCTAACCATAAAAAGAGTACTGCTACAGATTCCCTTTCCAAACAGTCAAAACTAATCAATGGTGGTAGAAATCAGGGCAGTTGTTACCTTTGGGAGGTGGGGGTTGGGAGGTGGTGACTAGAAAGGGAGCACAAGGGGGCTTACGGGTTACTATTAACTTTCTATTTATTGATTTGGATGCTGGTTATAGAATTCTGTTCTGTTTGTGAAAATTCAACGAGTTGCACACATGAATCATGCACTCTTCTGAATGTATACTACACTTTAGTAAAAAAAATTCTTTTAAGATTAATCTGACTTTCAAGAGGGAATGAATTTAATTAGGAGACAAGATTAACCTCAAGGCATGAGGTTGTTATTTTGATATTTAAAGGCAATACACAAATATCTTAGTAACCAAAATATTAGTAGTCATGCAGAAAAATAGATAGTTCTGAAAGATATTCAGTAGGTAGAAATGTCAGAACTCTACAAATGTCTAGGTTGAGGGGACCGAGTATCAAATAATGATTCCCAGGTTTCGGGGGGCCTTGATGGAAAGTGGTACTCTATATAAGGAAATCAGATAGAGATATACAGTTGATAGATGCCTCAACTGAGAGCTCTAGATACTGGAATCATTAATACATAGATGGTAACGGTGCCCTAAAAGTATGATTTCATCTGGAAGGAAAAATTAAAATTGAGAAAAGGTGGCCAGGCAAAGGGAAAATAATTGAAAGCAGAAGCCACTTCTAGAAAAATGTAGTTCTCAAAGAGTGGTCTGAGGACTTCTGGGAACCCCAAGACAATTCTGGGAGTTTTAGAAAATCAAAAATATTTCTATAACACTATACTATTTGCCGGTTTATTATTCTTTCCTGACTATATAGTGTTTTCTAGAAGTCACATGAGATGTAATACCACAGATAGATAGACTGAATGCAGAAGCAGATATGAAAATCCTTATGTCTTCTATTAAGCCAGATGTTAAAAAGATTTACAAAAACATGTAAAACACTGCTCCTCCTAATTTTTATTTTTAATTTGCAAAACATGTCTATTTTTTGTAAACATATATGCTGGGTTTATTATTGTCATTGTTAAATAATTCATAAATAAATATTTAAAAAATTTCTCAGATTCAATTTCTAGTATGGTAAGAACTGAAACAGATAACCCACCAGGTCAAAAGTTGTTTGGGGGGGGGGTGGCATAGTCGGTCACACATCTGACTCTTGGTCTTGGCTCAGGTCCTGACCTCAGGGTGGCTGAGACTGAGCCCTGCATCGGGTTCCACACTCAGCACAGAGTCTGCTCAAGACTCTCTCTCCCTCTCCCCCTTTCCCCCTACTTGTGCCCTCTTTCTTTTCTCCCTCTCTCAAATAAATAAATCTTAAAAAAAAAAAAAAGCTGTCTGGGATCCTTTAAAAAAGTGAAATGTGTCCTAAGACCAAAAAACTTGAGAAATATTGGTATAAAGCAATTTCTTCTGAGTCTAGCTAAAATTGCTATTCACTTTAGATTGAAAATGAAGAAGGAAAGCCTATTAAACTAGCTCACAGTCTCATTATCTGGGGATTGAGATAGCTAAATCCATGCGTCAATATTCCTTCAAGCATATTTTTAATATATAGAGATAAATGATCAAAACCTTTGAGTTCTAATCAAGAGAAACTGGGTAATAAATAGCCATGTGTATATTTTATATGTGAAACTAGATAAAAGGCATCTACTCACCTTTTAAAGGAATTTTGTACATAAAAGGCTCTTGTAGTAAAATCACTTTAGTTTTTTTTTTAAAGATGACAGTCTAGAGCAAAGCCTTGGGAAGCAACATTTAAGAGATAGATAAAATACAAGGAACCTCTGTAGAAGACTGAAGGGCTTCAAAGGAAGACAGAAAACCTAAAGAGGGACAGATAGATGAAATCCAAGGGGAAAGTGCTTCCAAAAGACAGAGGCTCTCAAATGCTGTGGAGAGATTACAGAAGAGAGACAAGTAGGTCTCCGTTCATTTAGCAAAGAGGAGGTTATTAGTAACTTTGAAGAGCAGTTTTAGTGAAGACATCGGTCAGAAAACGGAGTTAACTATTGAGGTGAAAAAGTAAAGACAGTAAGGTACAGATAAGCTTGGGATAAGCAGGGTGATGGCTGAAAGTCACATGGACAGGAGAAAAAGTATCCAGATGGGTGTTAAAGATATATAAAAGAGAATGTATGCTAAATGAACAAGACTTCAGAGGGGGGAGGAAATCGGATCCAGAACATAGGGAAATACAACCTTATACAGCAGAAGGCAGGCTTCTTACACAGAACAAAAGGGAAATAGTAAAGTTCAGGTGGGAAAAGGAGACTAATTTGGAAGTATGATAGAGGAAGTTGAGGGAGTTAGCGGACGGCGAGTTGCATGGTCTATGTGTAGTAAACAGCAGACAGGAACTATGAAGGGTTCATTGGGAAATTTAAGGAGAGGGTTTGAAATAGCTATTATGAAAACAAGGAGAGAACTGTCTTAAGCTTTTCCAAACCTTTTAAATGGGAATAGAGAAATTTTTGTTTCTAAAGATAAGTATTTAGTACATTTCAGAGTGTTTTTTTATCCACAAATAACTAAAATCAAAAGAATGCTGTGTTGAGTTAATCCTTTCATAACCTTTAACAGTCAAGGTTTGTAATATTTTATTTCAGTATATTAACTACTCAATTAACTACAATGGGACATTTTAGCTGCTTCTATTTTGTAGGAGGTATTAAATTGGCTTATGAAATCCCAATAAACTAATCATAGGGAAGTCTCCTATCTATTTTCAGGAGTAAGTTTTAAGTAGACAACACTGTCCAAAGATGGAATGGATTTCCTTAAAAAATACTGATGTTCGAATTACTAGAGAGGCATTTAGCACACTTTTCACACATGAGAATATAAGTCCTCAGAGGCTATTCTTAAATGTAACAGTAAATATTTTAGGCTTACAGGCTCTTGGCTCTCACAGATGTCTATGCATCCACTGTAGCTAAAAAGCAGCTATAGAAAATATGTAACCAAATGGGCATGGCTGTGTTCCAACAAAACTTTATTTGCAAAAACAGGTGGCTGGCCCACAAGCTATTGTTTTTTAACTCCTGGTCTAAGTTATCAGTTTACTATTAAGGAAGTTGCTTAAATTCTTAAACTCTTTAGTTTTGTCATCTGTAAGTACAATAACAAAGCTAATGAATTAATAAGGTAATTACATAAATTATATTAAAATGCCCAGCACAGGGGTGCCTGGGTGGCTCAGTTGGTTAAGCGACTGCCTTCGGCTCAGGTCATGATCCTGGAGTCCCGGGATCGAGTCCCATATCGGGCTCCCTGCTCAGCAGGGAGTCTGCTACTCCCTCTGACCCTCTTCCCTCTCGTGCTCTCTATCTCTCATTCTCTCTCTCTCAAATAAATAAATAAAATCTTAAAAAAAAAAATGCCCAGCACACCCAAAGCATTCAACAAATGTGAGTTCTCTTTCTCTATATTTGATAGTGTGAGGCTACAGTGCTCCCCTTCAGAAGGTCACAGAAGTGAAGAAGAAGAGAGAATATTCATGGTGTGGAAAACAAATGCTGCTTTGTTAAGACAATGATGCAAAGATGATTTTGCTATTTTTCATCAACAAATCCCTGATCTCAATTATTTGAACTGGATTTCTTCTGAAAGATGAAAGTCTACAAAATTTCTTGGAAATAATTTTCCCAGATCCTTAAGATTTAAAAATCTCATTTTAATATTTTATGTGAAAAACAAAATTTAGACATAATTTTTTCTAACCTTGGTATTGAGGAACTAAAAAAACTTAGAAAAGTAATACAATTTCAAAGGACTGTGATGCTGCCCAATATAGTTCTAGGGGGAAAAAAGGATGGGGAAGTTGAAAAATGCAGTGTGAACAGCTTTCTCTGCCTTTGTTCCGCTACCATAAGCCATCTGTATTCTAACTCAGTAAGGTAGAAACAAGGCAATAAGATGATTCTGAAACAACAAGAGGATCACAGTTGAAAAGTGTTTTGAAGCCCAAAAAATCTACAAAGTAAATAATCAATAAATTGACGATATAAACAAAGATTTTTTGAAACTCACCATCTCTATTAGTTTCCCATTCTACATTTTCTTCTTCACTTTCTGGAGTTCTCTCCTTAGTGATTTTTATGTCTTCCTTTTCCCTATGTCTCCCTCTTGAAGATTCTTTCTAAAAAGTATATACATATACACATATTACTATATTTAAAAAGTATTATGAGATAGTTACTATAATACAGAATATTTCTAGCTTCATTTTTTTTTGAATCTGTTCTGCAGATAATCCCTTATCCACTAAGCAAAAAAAGTGACAAGTTCTAGTGTTAGCACCACAACGAGAATACTATTTTATTAAAGAACAGCAACATGGTAAAAGGAATAACTGAGATTTTAAAATATACAATGCAAATATTTAATAAGCACTGGATAGTCTACAACATAGCAAGTTTCTATTTCTAAGTTTCTAGGGGAAAAAACTGTTTAAAATGGATAAAATAAACAAAAGGATAAGTGACTATATTAAAAAAGGACTAAAAAACAGCTACACTGTTCACAGATTATCAAAAATAATTACTAATGTAAAACTTGTCATATACTAATATAACAGCATTTCCCTATACACCGAAAGATAAATCCAAACTCATTTGATAATTTTATAAATGCTTTTTAAAAAAGATTTTTCCCTATTTTGATGAAACCAAAATGGTAGCTAAAACAGAAAATTAGTCCTTATCCTGTAGCTAAAAAACAGAAAATTCTACATTTTATTCCAAGTTTAATAGTATCCTACAGACAAAATAGGACAATAGTAATTTAGCTGATAACATTTAATTAAATATCCTATTACATAAAAACTCCAAACAACATTTTACTAAGTGGTAAGAAAATAAAGTAACCAGTGTTATGGAATTGTTACCCTCCTACCACAGTGTCTCACTTTTATTAAGTTTAAATCCTGCCTATGAAAGAAACTAACACATAAAGACGTTAAATGCTGAAAGTTCTTTACCAAACATATATGGGGCTGCTTAAGACACAAAATTAATTTCTCTTTGAAATCTTCTTTTTAAAGAACTCTAGTATATATTATAATTGCCCCTAATTTTACATATTTAAGTATAAAGTCATGCTGTATCACTTGCTAAATGACATATGTAATTGCTGTTAAGACAATAAAGGTGGACAAAAGTCATTATAAAAGATTCTACAAGAGTACAACCAGCCATGGAAAATGGTAAGAGGTCAAAAGAAGGAAGGAAGGAAGGAAGAAAAGGAGGGAAAGAGGGAGGAAGGATCGATCCTATTTATACATAAGACAAAAGGAAAAAAAGGAACATGATCTATTTTTATTCTTAAACTATATTCTAAAGAATATCAATGATGAACTAACTATTCTATATCCCATGCAGTGTGGGGCTTGAACTCAGGATCCTGAGATCAAGACCTGAGCTGAGATCAAGAGTTGGACACTTAACTGACTAAGCCACCGAGGTGCCCTCCACGCAACTTTTGAATGTTCTGCGGATTAAACTCACTATGAATATAAACTAGTACAAGTTATATCAAAATTTATAGAAAGTTATCTCCAAATTACTGAAAAATATATTGTTTCCTACTTAAATTATCATGTAATATTCAAATACTAATTTAGTTGAAGAGAGTTTCAGAGCCATAGTGCTGATACTGCAAAATAAACAAAATAACCTGCAAGTGTGTAAGAGTATTTATAAGATTTAGAACCAAAAATGTAATCATCTTAATACACTTCCTTAATAACTTATGTAAATATTTCAAAACATTCACCCTACACAATGAAATTATGTAATTTTTGAGCTATTGTCTTTTTTTTTTAAGATTTAATTTATTTATCAGAGAGAGAGAAAGAGGGAGAGAGAGAACACAAGCAGAAGGAGCTGCAGGCCAAGGGAGAAGCAGGTCCCTGATGAGCAAGGAGCCCATTGCGGGACTTGATCTCAGGACACTGGGATCATGACCTAAGCCAAAGACAGTCGCTTAATGGACTGAGCCACCCAGGCGTCCCTCTTTTTTTTTTTTAAAGGCTATTGTCCTTTAATATGACTCTGATACTGTCCTTAGAGATCATATATGACTTCTGTTATTAAGTACTAGAGACTGAATGCAGGCTTCAATAATGGAATCTCATTCAAGTTAGAAGATATTTTTTTCTAATATTTTGTCACTATCAAAATATAGGAATTGTTTTGATAATTAGTAAGAAGGCTCAGATCATTTTTAAAAATGTCACATTTCCCCATTTTTTTCAAGTCAACCATGTTTAGGCATAATTTGGTTAGGCATGTTATTTCTTTGTCAGTTATTTCTCCCTTTCGTTTACCATATTCAAATAAACAGGGTCTGGTATTCCCTGTCCCACGTAGCACAGCATGGCCTGCTCTCTCACCTCTTGAACAGAGTATCTCGTCATCTTATTTCTCTTAAATGCAAACATATTAATCAAATGTGCAGCTGTTTGATTACTTTATTATGCATTCTAAATTAGCCATCCCAGAACACGTACATGTTGAAATACTTGTTAATGAACTAAAATATTTCAGCCAGTGCCGTTGGGATGAGATATTTTAAGAAGTCAGAATTTTTCTGGACTTCAAAGTATATTAAGTAACACCCCCAGCAGGGTCTGGAGCAGCAACCTGTGATCAAACACACGAATATTTTTGCAGCAAAACATGAATTCGCCAATTGTATAAAGACTATAATTAGCTTCATGTCAATTAAAATTAGGTTTTGCTTTCAAATATATGCCTGACTTAGGAGAAATGTTTGGTTTTAAAAATGTCTTAAAGATTTCAGAAATGGAGTCATTTGATTGTGGACTTTTACTTTATTTACATTTTATATTACATTCACATTTATTCCTTAAACATTATATGTATGGACAGATAATATTCATTATGAATTTTGTTTTTAGATAGTAAGGAGGCATTACCAAGAATTTAATTTAAAAAATAAGTATTGAGGTTAAGAGTTGAAAACCAATATTACAATAACTGGATTAGCAACTAGAATAATAAAATTCTAGGGGTCTTTGTAAATAATATAATTCAACCTCCTCCTGCCTTATGTAGAAAATTTTTCTAATACTATATAGTTATGAAAGTCCTGTTAGGAGAATTTCAGAAAAAAAATTTCTTCCCTATATCTCCAATGATAGCTCTTCACTGCTGCATCCCTTTGTCCCCATTTTCAGACAGCTCTAAGTATTAAAACATTCTTTCTTATACTGATCACAACTCTTACACCTCTCCAGAATTCTTCCTGATTACAATCAGTTCTGATGTCTAGATCATGTAAAAATAAATCTAATACTTCTTTCACACGATAGCCCTTTAAATATGTGAAAACCAGTGTTACTAAATCTCTTCAGCATCTTCTTATACTTCTTATACTATTATCTTATAATATGCTTCATATTCATCATACATTAACATTTCAGGATTTTCACACTCTTCCTCACTCTGTCATCTTCCCTGGACATACTAATTTGCCTATGTACTTCAATAAAACGTCGTAACTAAAATTAATCTAGTCTTGTTAGAGCAATATACAGCATATGGCTTTTACTTTTCCTGGTGTAGAACTGAAATTATACTACTTGTATTAATGAAGTCTAACTTGTTTTGCAGGATAAGTTTTGGGTGGAGCTTAAATAAGATACTATAAGCTTATAAACTTTACATTTAAACTACAATCTCACATAAAATAGAGCAAACTTCAGGGCTGGGTGATTTAGTAACACACTGAAATCATTAGGGGTCAATTTTACTGCTGTTTTTCCTTTCTCACAGCTCTGCTATTCCTACTGTTGACTTCACATTAAGGCATATTTCTTTTACCATAATAAGAAGCAATCTAGGTTCTCCCAGTGTGCCTCTCCCTCAATCATGAAGAATTCTTTCCTTTAGTTTGAGTAGGCCAACTTCAGTCACATGACCACATTTAAGTCAATAACTACCACCAAAGTAATGGTCACAGGCAGGATGACTTAGGCCTGGTTCCTGAATCAACTGAATTATCAAGGAGAATGGGATTATTTCCGACTGAATTAAACTAATCAGGCCCTAGCAGTGAACTGGGGTCAATTCCCCCCAAACACAATGCAGCTACAGAATGAAAAAGTGATGGAATGGATTCTGGGGAGTTCAAAGCAATTTACACTTACACTTTTGGTACAATACCTCACCTCACGCTTTTGACAACTTCAAAGGCCATTAACAAAACAGACTGTCTAACCTAGTAAACATTTTTTCTGTTCACTTTTACTATTCACATTTCAGACCCTCCTTCTAAGGTCATTTGCTATCTCCCTGATACATATCTTTTTAGATATTCTCTATTTAGTGACGGTCTCCTAGTACTCAACACTCTCGATTTTATTTGAAAATGTCTGTATTATATCCTCATTCTTGAAAAATAATTTCACTGGGTATACAGCTATGGGTTGACAGATTTATCTTAGCACTTTGGAAATATTATCCCACTGTCTTTTGGCTTCCATTGCTATTGATGTCATTCTGTTGTTGCTCCTTTGTAGGATGACTTGCCTTTTTTTCTTGGGGAATTTCTAGTATTTTCTCTAACTTTGGTATTTTGCAATTGCATAATAATATCCTATTTGGTATGTATTGTGCTTTCTGTATCTGTAGCTTTGTCTCATCAATTAGAGAAAATTCACAGCACTATTTCTTTCAATATTGACTCCCCTACATTCTATTTTTTCCTGGAGTTCCAACTAGAGGTACATTAATTTTCTAAGTATTTCCCTCACATTTTTGAACCTCTTCAACATTCCCTGTAACTCTGTCTTTATGTGTTGCATTCTGGGTAATTTCTTCAGCTCCCATCTTTCAATTCAACAACTCTATCTCCACAGATGGACCAAAGGCTTACTCTCGAACTGGCTCTAATTCTAGTAAAAGCTTCAAGGTCACCACTAGCTTTCGGGTTTGCTACTTAATCCCTGGTTTCAATTCCTGTTCATGTTTGTTTTTGCCGCTGTTTTGCATTCTTGAGAAAGCAGCAATGCATTTAAAATGTGTTTGTTGTCACTTAGCCAGGATCTAGTATTACTGTAATGGGAGGGCCCTCAAAGTATATAGACCATAATAGTGCTGAAAGGGAAAGTTAATACTAACAATTTTTTCTTTTTTTAAGATTTTGAGAGAGAGAGCGTGTGCCCACACAAGCAGAGGATAGGGGCAGAGAGAGAGAGAGAGAAGCAGGCTCCCTGCTGCGGCAGGGACCCTGAGATCATGACCTGAGCTGAAAGCAGATGCTTAACCGACTGAGCCACCCAGGCACCCCAAGACTAACAATTCTTAACAAGATTAACAATTCTTCAGCAATCACATCAAACTTTGCCTGTTGTTTGAAGTATAGCCAACTATTTCCCCCTTGGACTTATCCACAACCATTGGTCAGATCAAGCCACCCTAGGCCATACTAGCGCAACTGACATTTGGTTCCTAAAATAAAGTCTGTTTATCCCTAACACAAGTTTGTTCTTTGTTAATGACAGGGAACAATATTATTATGTATTAGATGAGACAAAGAAGACGGGAAGGGGAAAAAATCTACTTTGACTAAGTTTTTCAATTATCCCATATAATCTCCTTACATTTCCTTACATCTTCCAAAATTACTTGGAGAAACTTCCTTTGAGACTAATAGATAAAAGTTATCACAGAATATTTAGTCAAAGAGTAACTCAATTATTTATATACCAATGAAGTTCTCCCCTTGTACGAATATTCACTTTAAAACAACTGTGTAAATTTGTCCATTACTAGCCTAAACCTATTATCGATCATAGTAATAATTCTGTTATATTAAAGAATATCGAGTTTTTAAACACTAATTGTTTTATACAAAGACTTTTTTTTCCATATCTTTTATTTTTAAAGAATAATGATTCCACAGACGTCTGGGTGGTTCAGTTGGTTAATCATCCAACTCTCAATTTCGGCTCAGGTCATGATCTTGGAGTCATGGTATGGAGCCCTGCATGGGGCTCTGTGCTCAACACGGAGTCTGCTCATCCCTCTCCCACTGCTCCTCCTCCCTGCTCCCTCTCTATCTCTAAAATAAAATCTTAAAAAAAAAAAAACAAAAAAACAATGATTCCAAACCCTATTATTCTAAAAATATACATAGTTTCACAAACACTAACATCATTAGTGAATTCTTAATTTTCTGTCAGAAGCTCTAGAATTAATGTTAATTCAAATTTTTCTTGCTGTAATTTACTACCACATATCATATCAAAGCTATTAACAACTGGAAAAAACTGCTATTGAGATTATGGTTCTCACCTTAATGTTTTTAAAACTTTTCAACTGGACACTTCTGAAGAAGGGTAAAAACTTTAAAAAATGAACAATGGTTCATTTTTTTTGGCCTGAACATTAGCCCAAAAACTCAGCTCAGTCTATAGCTACTAGAATAGATATAATCAGACATTTTAAAATTTTAAATTATTCACAGATGTACAATTTCAGATCCTTTCAATATTACAGAAACACAGAGAATAAAGAAATGTGGATCTATACTGGGGAAACCAGTATAATTTGTTTACTACTGAAGAAAACTCCCCTAAATAGGGTTAATGGAGATTTTGTTTTATGAAGTGATCACAAAAATTATATTATCTTGTTTCATAATAAGCAGAGCCACAAATAAATAAGACTATACTTTAAAGAACATTCAACAGATAACCAAACTCAGATCATCTCTAAACACTGCATTAAAAAAAATTATAATGAAAAGAGAACAGTTATTATCTCTATCTGTGCACTCAATACAGCAGTGAAGTACAGAAAGTACAGAGATAACTAGACAGAAACGTACCACTAAGCTACTTCAACAAGGTCTTCTCAAACCAAGAGATCAAGCAAAGATATTAAAAATACAGAAGATCAAAACAACAGAGGTTTTAGATAGACTCTAGAATCTGAAAACTAAAAGTAGAAAATACTCCTTTTCAAGCACACATGGAAAATTTAGATAAACTGATATTTTAAGTCACAAAGAAAATCTCATTAAAGTTAAAAAAATAGAAATATAAAGAGCAATAACATAGAACTTATTTTTTTATTCAAAATAACACACACATAACAAAAAGTTCTTCAACCTGAAAAATTTAAAACATGCAATTAAAAGATTATTGGATCATGGGTGAAATCCAAACCTAAAGAGAATTTCTTGAAAATAATGATCATGAAAACACAACATATAAAATCCATAAATTCAGCTAAACCATTTATCAAAGTTTAAAGCATTAAATACTAATACAAATCAAAGAAAATAAATGCTCAACCAATTCAACAAAGAAAAGAAATACAGTAAACCAAAGAATAAAAGAAAAAACAAATAAACATATTAGAAAAGAGAAAGAATTAATCTACTAATCCAAAAGCTAACTCTTGGGGAAGAAAAGAACAACAATAGAAAAATAAAAACCAACAACAACAAAAAAAGAATACTGGCTTACCTAATTAAGAAAAGGGAAAAAAGCATAAGTATCTAAAATCAGATATAACAAAGTAAAAACAGGTTTTAGAACAAAGAAAAATAAAGAAAAACATGAGATTTCTTCACACAACTCTATGCAGTTTAAAAACCCAGAGGAAATAATTTTTTAGAAAAATACAACTTAACAAAATTGACTTCAACAAAGTCAAAAGTCCACTAATTTCCAAATTAAAAAAAATAGTTAAAGAACTTTTCATAAAACAGTACCAGATTCAGTTGGTTTCACATGGGAATTCTATCAAACCGTTAAAGAGCAGAAAATCCCAATATCACTTATGATAGTCCAGAGCAAACAATCAGTAATATTTTGTTATTATACAGTACGTGGACTACCTGTGAAATACTACAGTGTTATGTGAAAGGAGACTTGAATTGTAAACTTACACTGCAAACTCTAGTGCAACCACTAAAAAAGTAAAAATAAGTAAACCGATATGCTAAAAAAGGAGAGAAGCTGAAATAATATAAAATGTGTGATTCACACCATAACAGGCACAAAAAGAGTAGAAGACAAAACAACAGGAACAAAGAACTATGGTAACAAACTAGAAAACTGTAACAAATATAATAGACATTAATTCAACTATATCAATACTTTCATTAAACATCAATGGACAATATTGATTAAAACAGAAACTATCAGCGGTGCCTGGGTGGCTCAGTCAGTTAGGCGGCTGGCTGCCTTCAGCTCAACTCATGATTCCGGGGGTCCTGGAATCAAGCCCCACTCAGGCTCCCTGTTCAGTGGGGGAGTTTGCTTCTCCTTCTTCCTCTGCCCCTGCCCCCAGCTTGTGCTCTCTCTTGCGCTCTCTCTCAAATAGTCTTAAAAAAAAAAAAAGACCCAAAAAACAAAAATGGACTGTCAGAGTGGATCAAAAACTAAGACCCAAATACACGTTGTCTACAAGAAACAACCTTAAATATGAAGACACATACAGAGTAAAAGGAAAGAGATGGAGAAAAATATACTACGCTAGTATTAATCAAAATAGAGTGGGAATAAGCTACATTAATTTCAGACAGAGCAGACTTCAAAGCAAGTGAAGTTACCAGTGACAAAAAGGGGCATACCGTAATGATAAAGGGGTCAGTTCTCCAAGAAGACATAATAATCCTTAATATATATGTGCCTAAAAACAGAGTGTCAAAATATGTATGGTAAAAACTGATATACAACTTGTAAGGAGAAGAAATGATCCACAATTACAGCTGGAAATTTTAACACCTCTCTGTCAAAAATGGATACATCCAGCAGGCAGAAAAACAGTAAGAACATAGTTGAACTCAAAAGCACCACCTGGGACGCCTGGGTGCCTCAGTCGGTTATGTGTCTGCCTTTGGCTCAGGTCATGATCCCAGGGTCCTGGGGTCAAGCCCTGAGCCCTGCATCAAGCTCCTTGCTCAGCGGGGAGCCTGCTTCTCCTCCCTCTGCCTGCCGCTCCCCCTGCTTGTGCGCTCAATCTCTCTCTCTGACAAATAAATAAATAAAATCTTTAAATAAAAAAAAAAAAGCACCATCCATCTACTGGAAACAACTGACATCTGTAGACTACTTCATCCAACAACAGCAGAATACACACTTTTCTCAAGCTCACATGGGACATTCACCAAAACAGACCATATTCTCAACCATAAAACACACTTTTAAAAGAACAGAAATCATACAATGTCTGCTTTCAGACTACAATGTAATTAAACTAGAAATCAGTAACAAAAAGATAGCTGAAAAATCCCTAAGTATGTGGAGATCAAGCAACACACTGCTAATTAATACACAGGTCAAAGAAGAAGTCTTTTCCTTTATTCAGTAAGTGAACTTACTAATGCCAGGGAGGTGAATCTGTGAATAAAAATAGATTCCTGGCATACAAATCTCTTTTCTCTTGCCAAACCCTGACTGATACATTAAGACTATTCAAAATGTGATTTACCTAATCTACCTCTTCAGCCCTCACCTCAAATTCACATGCTAAAATTTCTATACGTTAGGCACAGAGTCAGTTTCTCAAACACACTAGTCCTTTAAACCTCCTTACTGTTGCTGTGTTGGTTTCTTCCTCTTTCTAAACTTTCACCACCCCGTCTTTCATCCCACCTACCCTTTCAACACTCAGTGCAAATGTCATTTCCCTCTGTAAAATGTTCTCTGGTTCCCCAGGCAGTTATTCATTCCTTTCACTGTGTGTTTTGCTCATCTCTCTCTGTCATGCTATCATACTCTACAGAATTACAATTTATCTGTTTATGAATTTGTCTCCCCACAAGATCACGGGTTATCAACCTCAAAACTCAAACATACTGGAGCTGAATTCAGCGGCAGAGAAGGGGTAGAATTACAGTTCGTTTGTATCCTAACTTAGCTACGCTATGTCATCTAACCTGTAGCTCCCCCTACCTAAACTAAATCTGACTTTTCCATAGAAATTCATTACACAAAGATCAACAGATGTCTCTGTTGCAGTAGGAATGTATCACAGAAATGATCAGCATTTGTTATCCTAGACCAGATAGATCACTCAAAATAATTAATACCCTGGTATCCTAGCTTATTAACAGTTTTCTCTAAGTTTGGATAGGGAATTTCCTAAAACCTGGTCACTCTTCTCACTATTACCCTTAGGTATGCATGGCACTCAGCACCTTTGAGGGCTTTCTCATCTAGGGAAAGTGAGAAACAGGCTTCAAATTTCTTGATGAAATGCCAACTCTGCTGTCTACTAAATTCATATGCTGAACATATAAACCTTTATGATCAGCAACACACTTAGATTTAGATATCTGTTAACAACCTAAATCTCTAATGCTGATATTCATCTCCTACTAAGAGCCTAACACCAATTTATATTGAGAGGAAAGGCCAAGAGCTATTCTAATACTGTACATACCATTTATTAAACAGTCATCATGGATTAGCCACTCATGTTACTTGTTTTACATATATTTTCTTCACAGCAACACAATGATAGAGCTATGGCCTCCATTTAGATAAGGAAACTGCAGAGTTAAAAAATGATTCCTAAAATAATGTCTTCAGAATATGAATTCTAGATGTTTGCCTTTTAAACTACACTACATTTAGTGGTATGCTAGATAGAGCCAGTTCACACTGACTCACAAGAGCCGACTGTTAAATTTTTAGGAACTGTGTATGCCATTGTTAAACACAGCTATGGTTAAAAATTAAATGCTATAAGCTAACAATTACACAAATAATAAAAACAAAGGTAACTGTTATTCAAAACTCACTTCCTAAACATTCCAGTACATTTTACTCTTGAGGTTAATTACATTTATTTTATGTGTGTGTACATATATGTGTGTATGTGTGAAAAATACTATATAATGGTATGAAAATGAGTATCTCTTCCAACTCTGTATTCAGTAATACCACTTTGCTAGCTTGAAACTGACTAGGATGGGAGCATTTATGCCAAAGAAATTGGCAAATCCTACAAAGCATGGCTTTTTTTCCCTGAGTGGTTGTTAAACATTACCAACAAATCATGGAGTTCATTCCTAATTCTGAGTAATCGGTTATTTCAAAATACAATACACATGCTCAGCCCCTACCCAGAAATTCTAATTCAGTAGATCAGGGGTAGAGTATCAGCACGTTATTTCGCAAAAGACTATCTCTCCTCCAAAAGAATTCTGATATGTACATACCTCTAGCTGAGAATTACTATCTGAGACTTCTAAAGCAGTATTATGTATCATCAGACATTAAAAAAATACATACTTAAAGTGTGTTACTTTAGGTTCCTGAATTTAAGTCTCTACAAACTATAATGTAAAACTGTAATGCAGCTTTTTTATCAAGGATCAAAAACAGTCATAAACAAGCTTCTATGTAGCTTAAATTATCAGAAAGGTTTCTCTTTAAACAATTCGATAATTTTAATAAAAAGATTATAATACGAGACAACTAAGATATCCACATGAAATGAAAAAGAATAGGGCTGGACCATAAATAAAAATTAACTCAAAATGGATCAAAGCTAAAGCTAAAGCTCAAAGATTCTTTGAAGAAAACAAGGCATGTATCTTTGTGACCCTGAATTAGGCAATGGTTTCTTAGATAAGACACCTAAAACACAAACAACAACAAAAACAGATAAATCGGATTTCATCAAAATAAAAACATCTGTGCTTTAAAGGACATCATCAAGAACATAAAATGATAACCCACAGAATGGAAGAAAATTTTTGCAAATAAGGAATTTGTATCTAAAATATATAGAGAGTTGTTACAGATCAACAATAAAAAGACAACCCAAATTAAAAATTAGGAAAGATCTGAAAAGACATGTCTCTAGAGAAGATAAACAGATGGCCAATAAGCACATCTTATTGTTCAATATCACTGATGTTCAATATCATTAGCCATCAGGGAAATGCAAAAACTATAAGATTACCACTTCACACCCATTAAGATGGCTCTAATCAAAGAGTTCAATAATAGCAAATGCTGACAAAGATGTAGAGAACTGAAACTTCACACACTGCTGGCAAGAATGTAAAATGGTATAGCTGCTTTGGAAAACAACATAGCAGTTTCTCAAAAAATAAACTTGGGTTAGTTTATGACTCAGCAATTCTACTTTTAGATATAAACCCAAGAGAAATGAAAATATATGTCACTCAAAAAACTGTTTATGGATGTTTATACATAAAAGCCAAAGGGTGGAAACAACCCAGATGTTCATCAATTAATGAATGGATAAACAAAATGTGATATATTAATACAATGGAATATTATTTGCCAAAAACAAGGAATAAAATATCGATACATCCTATAATCCTTCATGAACCTTGAAAACACTATAGTAGGCAAAAGACACAAGTCAAAATCAAAGCCACATATTACATGACTCCACTTAAATGAAACATCCAGAACAGTCAAATCTACAGTTACAGTAAGTGGCACAGTCGTTGCCTAGGGCTGTTGGTCAGTTGGATGATACAGGTATTACCATTAAAAGGTATGTGGGGTTTTTTTTCTTTTTTTTTATGATAATGAGAATGCTCTAAAATTGATTGTGGTGATGGTAGCATGACTCTGGGAATATACAAAAAACCACCAAAGTGTACGCTTTAAATGGACGAATTGTATCGTGCGTGATTATATACCAATAAATCTGTTAAAAACACATATACATTAAGTTTTTTTAAAAAAATTAGCTCAGGACAAGATTTCCATATCTGAAACACTGATGTTTTCTTTTATTCAATAAGCTACATCATAAAACATATTTCTCTTTTGGCTTCATTGCCAGGAAATTCACCATTAAATTTTGTAGTCACATGAGCTTTCCCTCACCTAAGTTCTCTAGTTCAGTTTCTGTCACCACATGCCTTGCTTTCATTGTTTTAATTTCTAAGTGTTCTACTGTAACCCACTTCAATCTTTCTTGAAAACAAGCAGGATATGATGGCTGGCTGAATTCTGAAAATTTAAGAATACTTTTAGAAAAAAAAAAAGGAATACTCTTAGATACTAATGATGCCCACCAAGATACAGAAATCCTATGAAGTTCAGCTTGAGCTCTGCTAACCAATTCCCTTCATCTTAACTACCATCAAGAACTGATTCAGAGAATTAATGAGTTTTCCCAGGGACTTTTTACTCTAAATTACATTATCCATATAAAACATTATAATGTGGTATTACACATCTACCATACATTTAGCACAGAAGATAATAAATCACTACTGAAATTTAACTTTGTTTTGGGAAATTCATTCCTACCCTAACAGGTGAGGAAGACTCCTCTGTATTTCGTTTCTGGGACTCAGTGTCCACATCTTGGCGCTTGTTCTTCATTCTTTCTCTAAGATCCCCTGTAGGTCTTTCTGGTGACCTTTGAACCAAAAAACAAAAACAAAACAAAAAACAAAACAAAACAACAAAAATCTATATTTATATAACATTTATAAGAATATATTTACAGAAATACCTCACGAATCTCAATAAAATTTTTCTGTCCGTGGTTCCTAACGTTCAGAAAAACAATTTGCTTCAGCTTAAATATTAATATATAAAAAATATGAGCATCACTTACAAGTTTTCTCCCCATAACAATCAGAAATGTATACAATAAAATTCCATGGGGTGGCAGGTACTGGTGACATGAATAAGAAACTGTATGTGAGCCAAGAAAAAGGAATTTATAATTAACAGCTTAATTTGTTTTTCTAAAAATCACATAAAGGTATTAGTTGTATTTGAAAGTAAAAAGCAGGAAGATAAAGTTTTAAACCACAATGTTGTAAAATTAATCAAGAGGCAACAGTATTATCATGCATACATGTATGTGGCTGGATGCAACATCAACAACGGAATTACCCATCTTAAGAATCATGGGACACAGAGGAGCTTTGTGTTATTCTTATAAATTTTCTTAAAATTTGAAATGATTACAGGATAGAAAATAGTTAAAGGATTCAAAGCAAGATTTAGGCAGTGGATTTCTTTTTAATTAAGGAAAATCATACATATTTATATTCAACACTCATAAGCATTCATAATTCATACTGAAAATGTGACAAGTGGCTATCCAATTATTTTTACACCATATTAGGTGAGAAAATAAAGCAGACATGGAAAACACACTGCCTTTAAAGAATATTCCTAGAGGACCTTTTAAAAAGGGCAAAGAAGTTAAGGAGTGGTAATTCCTCATTGGCCACCAAAAATACTGTACACAATATTTTTTTAAGGATATAAACAAATCACATGAACATTTACATCTATTTCAAGTAATAGTTACCAATCAAATCAATTCTTTTATCAATCATACAAGTCACATGATTAATGAAGAAATAATTTCAGTTAATTCACTTTAAAGGATCTCATTAATATCTGTATGTACATTTTATAGGACTATATTAAATGTTTTAATAGTTAAATCTAACCTTGAAAGTGGAACTTACTAAAAACCAGTACTTAAATGCTTTAAATTATAATTATGACGTAAATGTACATCTTATGTGCCCTGGTCTCCTTTATGTAATAAGACAATTTATTAAGAACTTATTTCTACCCTAAGTAGCGCCTAACAGAGTGCTCTACATACAATGAATGCTCAATAAATGACTTAAATATTTTGTGACTAAGCATTTCTGAAATACACTGCTTTTCTTTCCATCTTTGAATCACATTATGAACTGTATTTTCTTCCCTATCAAAAAAGAAAAGAAGACAAATCCAAAGGGGGTTATCAAATGGAAAAA
This sequence comes from Zalophus californianus, assembly GCF_009762305.2. NCBI lineage: Eukaryota > Metazoa > Chordata > Mammalia > Carnivora > Otariidae > Zalophus > Zalophus californianus. The sequence continues at coordinate 56,234,335 of NC_045597.1, forward strand.
CATGCACAAAATAACAACAAAAAGCCTTTATTCTAAGTCTAGTAATGACACTATTTCTTCCCATTTTAGACAAATTTCTCTGCTCACTTTCCTCAAAATTACCTCTTATATAAAAATTTTGTGTCAGTTAACAATAAATTTCACAGATGAATTAAAATGTATTAAAAGTGCGGTAATAATATGAACAAAACATTAAAATTATTGAAACAACTTTACCTAGGTATAAATTTATACACATAATTAAACATATGTTTAAGAACTGGTTTTCCTACATTAACAGAAGGCACAGGTGACAATCTAAATACAAATAAAACAGAGTACTCAGCATCACAAGTAAACTAAAATGTACATCTAAGTGAACAGGAACTCAGTTAAGGGTCTGAATTTGAAATTCTATTAAGCTTCAAAATCTACACACACACACACACACAAATTCACCCATTTAAAAAAAAATCTGCAAATGCTAATGTTCAGTTTCTATACTATTGCTGTAACCAAAGCAATCAGCACACCCAATTTTAGGATTTGGTTAACTATTTGTTTACCAATCAAGTTTAAACTGTTTTTGTGACAACCTTTACACGTTACGTATTTAAACATCATAACATAATCATCATGAACTGAACTGAAAGAAAAATTAAAGGTCTTTATTAGGAAAGTTTCATTTAGCTTTGCCTTTATTAAAGGCAAAAAGATGTCCTAAATAGGTAGTAGTACCTTTATCTACGTATAAGTACATGCTTTCATTTACATTAATACATTGTGATAAGGGATTTGGCAAATGCATTTAACGTACAGAGCTTGCAGTAGACTGTCTTATGTCATTAATGTTAAAACATCTTAAAAAGCTAAAATTATATCTTTGTTAAATTTTAATTTTTTAAGAGTTAAAAAGTCTTTCCTAAGTAAAAGTAAATCCATGAAATTCTGCTATCATAAACCATTTTAGTACATAACTGGGGTTGGGGGAAGTTAAGTCATACATATATTATTAAAAAAATCTACTGGCAAAAACAGTAAATGCTGAGCAAATAATTTTAAAGTGTACATTTTATTAATCTTGAAATTAACAACTGAAAAGATCTTGTTCATCTTTGACTATTGATAAGACCGCCACCAAAAGAGAAAAATCTAATCAAATATATGCTTGTATTTCAGATTTTTATACTAGATAAATTACAAAAGCCATCTCCTAATAGTATATGAACAATTCAAAGTTCTTAATTTACCTTCTATAATTGCTGCTATAACCTTTACCACGGGGTGAAGGGCCATGTACGAATCTACATGTGTTTCCATAGAGGCAGTTGCCAGTCTTCAGCCAGTTACGGCACTGTGTCTAAGAGACAGATATTACTATGTAAATTTCATATTTATTTCTGGAAAAAAGATGCTAGTGGGACAAAATTAAAATAAATGCTACCAAAATTCCAGCTACCCTGAGATACATTATTCACTCCCCAAACAATAAAAACATCAGGAAAAAAAACCATAAAAATTATTACTCTTTTCACTCTTTTATGAAACTCAGTTTTAAAAATTTACTGAACATTCCTATAATACAACAACCTGTTCACCTTTATGATACAAGTCAGTATTCAAGAACAGGATTATACGATAACCCCTGTGACTGAGCTAGTGACAACTCACCTCTGCTGTACTGCCAGTGCTGGGTCCAAGCCTCTCAAATACACTGGGTCTTCGGGATGTGCTATCAGATATGGTCTTGGTATTTTCCACTGTGACCTTCCTTCTAATTTTTGACATTTTGTACTACTTTAACCAAAAAAGAGAGAGGCAAAACTGTAAAATTCTTCAGTTGTAAATTAACTGAGCCCATAACTTACACGTAAAGCTGTAGATAACACTGTAAAATTATGGGGAATTTTCCTCAGAAGAAAAAAGGCATAGGAGAGGTCACAGGTAAATAGAAGGTATCTTCTAAGGCACGGCACATTAATGAACTTACAACAATGTTGAAATCTGTTGGCCAGAATTTTTACTCTTCTGCAGAGTGAAGGAATAAGATTCTACTCGCACAATTTTCATAGTACGCCCAACCTCAGAAAACAACTATGAAATGTTTAGTTTCTAAGTTCCTTATAAAAGTTTCAAAATTTAGTCACCTATCTTTTAAGGAAAAGCTGTGCTATCATTCTCCATAAGGTAGTTAACTGGAAAAGAAAGCCATGTCAAAGAGAATGGGAAAATAAAATCAGGTGACAATTTTATTGATAGTGGAAATTATGCTTTATACAGTTTGTGACATTAGGTATGTTCTAAAAATCAGCTTGGGAGAAAAACGCAAACTATTTAAATATTTTCTCCAATTTAGCAAGCTTGAAAAAGAACAGTCTAATCAAGGACATTTATTTTCAATAATATAAAGAAAATTCAATGTTGATAAAATGACTTTCTTTCAAAATAGGACAGGCAACAGAACTAGAAGTCAAGATGTTTCTATAATTTATACTACATTGACATAAAAGTCAAAGATGCTAAAAGTGATGAACAGGCTACCTTACCATCATTAGAAACAAGAAAGACAAATTGTAAAAATATTTTACAAAAGTAAATAAAACATTTAAAACTAAAACCATAACAAAACAAATCTAAGTATATAATCAGGTGATTCAATTGGAAATGAAAACATCAGATAACAGTATTATGATACATGTTAGAAAAAACATTAAATTCTAGATCTAGAAAAAATTAGCACATCACTGTGGGAACTGGGTAGGAACTGCCTAAGGGGGGGGGCTAAACCATATCACATTTCATATAATCCAATTAGTTGAAATCTTATCAATAGTCAAAAGTTACTAGAATGAATGATAGCTAAAGAAGTGAAAGTTCCATTTGGTATGGAACTGGTCTCCATAAAATTCACAAATTCAAGAAGCTGTTTAATGTGGTTTCAAAGTAAAGACATATCACTTGAAAGGAAATTAAGTCTTGATAGTACCAAATCAAAAGCTTAAAAATATTATAAACAATATTTGGTTTAGTTAGATACTTCTATTCAGGTCATATTTTTAAAAGAATCCTAAGAGTAAGGACAACATTTGACAAATGAACAAAGATAATGAACCAAGAGGAAAATAGGAAATACCATATGGTAGTTTTAAATTGGAAAAAAAAATGTGTTCTTATTCTTTAATATAAAATACAACCATTTTAGTAATCAATTTTTAGTGATTCAAAGAAGTTGGAAAGTAACTTTACAAATTCTTAAAAATTAGTGTAGAGCGGCACATTAATAAGAGTTTGTTGCAACATAAAACCACATATGTATCAACTGTTCTCCAAATAAGGAACTATACAGCCAACCCCACATACAACAGTTAGTATTATAAGATAATTTTTTATTTCATTCTCAGCCCAAATGTGATTTTACAAAGTAAAATTTGGTAAAATTTCATATGTCCATTTGATTTACTGAAAAGTTCTTTATAGAATGGAAGGCCAAGATAAATGGAACTGAGGAAAGATCTGTAGAGCTTTGATTAACTGAGAAAACCACTTTTTTACAATTTGTATCTGAGCAGGAGTCAATAAAAAGTGAATATGTCACAAAAAATAGGGAAAGTTTAGAACAAAAACAAATGTTCAAAGTCTCATTATGTTACTATATTAATATAGAGATGTACATTGTAATCTTCATTCACTAATAAACTTACAAGTGAATGAGTTCTAAAAGTTCCTTATTAGCTCTTATTAGTTATTTAGAACTTGGAAAACAGTACACCATCCCCCCATGCTGCCTCAAGAAGACCAACCCTAACCTTACATATTTCCCTCCGCTATCAATGGAAATAGTTCTGCTCCCGAAACTCCTATATAGCTGCAGCATGCTGCCACTCCTAACACACCCTCCTCCAAAAAAATTAATGGTAGTGCTTTCTATACTTAGGGGAACAGCTATTTATTATTATACCTGAAACACTGGTCATAGCATCTCCTTTCTTGTTTTTCTGAGGGCTCCAGGTATTAACTGTTTCTCTTCCTGCTCTATAATCCGTTGCTTGGATCAGAACTCCACTACTCCCCTGACCTACCACTGAAAACCATGGCTTCTCTCTAATCCTAGATCAATAACATAAATTTTGAAGATTTCAAAAGGTTTGGACTACTATGTCGAAGACAAACTAGTGAGGACTTACGATGGAATCATATACCCCTCCTTGTATGTATCCCTGCCACTAAAAAAGTACCTTCCCATAGAGACAAAGTTGCTTGTACACGGGACACAATAAGAACTACTCAAGATTCACCTACACAGTTATTATCACTGGAACTTTACTTTTAGCTACTGTCGAGTCTTCCAACTTAGGGGAAAACAGCAAAGTAAAAGTCATATTCTCAGCATCCAACAGTGTCAGGCTTCCTTCTAAAATTGCACTGACTTTGAGTACCAGGTCTATGTTATAGGGAGGTCGTAGACAGAAAAAAAAATCTGAGGCAAAAGGGAAAAAGTAGTATTTGAAGTTTTCTAATTGAAAGAGGAATTCTTCTGATCATCCCTCTAGGAACTTCTATCAGTAGTTAGCAATAAGTTTTTGAAATATTACTGAAATATTCATGATTGACATAGATAAAATACTTTATGCTTATAAAGAACACAAAATATAATATTTTAAATCCTATTTGCCTAAATATATACATATAATCTATAATACACCAGAAAAGCATTTACTCATATACATTAATATATTAATTTAAAAGTATGTTACCAATTAAAATGACTTAATTAGAATTTTCTATCTAAAAATTTGGGTCCTCAAAGGCAAATAAATACTACAATCTAATAAAATATAGATTTGACTGAGAGGGGATAAAAACCTTTTTCAATTAATATCTGAACAGGCTTCAATAAGCAAACGCTTCAAAGTATGTGAGAAGAGTTACAAACAATAAAATAAAAATGTAAATATTAAAGTCTTCCCTATTTCAGAGACTTTAAATCTTTTCCCTCCAGTTTTGTTTTCAAATTAATCTTTGATTTCAAGTTGTCATTACACTTTTACCCACATCATCATGTCTTTCCCAAACACCAACATTATCAAAGCCCAAGTGACACCGGTGAAAGTCTTTGGAGTTATTTTCCTATTTCTCGCCTCCATTTGCAGAGTAAATAAATATCAAGGTTTTTATGATATATTTTCAATTGAAAAACAGGGGATACAGAGTTTGAATCTATTAGAATACAACAAAAGAGGGTCTTAATAAATGGGAACAGTCCCCTTTCTCCCAAAACTCACAAATATCATAATGTACTCAAAGCTCCACCCTATAAATATGGCTAAGACTGGGGAAACATACAAATGATCAATGACTCCTGAAGCCTAATTATTAAAATCTTGTCAATAAAACATGTATCAATTCTAGTATCCTCATTTAAATCCATAATTACATCTTCTTGAGGCCTCATCTTCCCCTAGGACAAATGAAAGCATTTATCATTTTAACCTGGATAAGTTGCAGCATAATATTCGGAAACTGTCAAGTAAACAATTAAAAATACATAAATGTACTAACTGGTAGAATAAATTCTTATCCACTGAAGTTCTAAAATTAAAAGGTTTATATTAAAAATAAGGTCTCTTCCCATTTATATTTCATATATTTGAAAGAAAAAAAGTTTATTTGATGCATAGTCTGGGAGAAGTTTTTAAAAAATAACTTTCTAAAACAATTTTGCAGGTTGCTTCCAGATAGACTAAAACAATTCCAAACTTAACTCCAAACAATTAACAGAACTAAATTGACTATACCACTATGAGCAAGGCAATACTGTAGCACTGTATAGAAAAAATAATTTGTTAAAAAGACTATGCACAGAAGATAGCGGAAGCTAGCAACTACTATAAAGTGAAATAAACAGAACTGCAACATGCACACTACCAAAAAAGAATAAAGACACTTTAAATAGCAACACCAGTTAACTTTCAACTGTTACTAAGTATCTACTAAAATAGCTCCAACTCTACATGAAATGGAGAATGGGGTTGGGGGAGGTGGGAAAGACTAACATTCACTGAAAACCAATTCCTCAAATAAATGTCAATTAAACAATTTTGTTTTCTATATTTAACTGCCAATGCATACTGTAATACCAATTAACAGTGACAACTTATTAAAATTCTAATAACTTGTACAGAAGTGAAAATAGCACCCACTTGAATTTTAGTATTAATTTACCGATATGAAAACTGGATTGATTTGCATATCTTAAATATGCAATCAATATTCATTTTGAATCAGCAAGAATTAGGAAGCCAGTAAGAGGCATGCATTTGATAAAACTGGATCCTACCAGATCCACACAGTAAAAGTCTAAGTTTCATGGTGCAACTGTTTTTACAGACACAAATTGCTACATACCTGCATCAACATTCTGAGTAGTCTCTTGTTTAAACTGTCATTTTATAATCTATTGCATTAAGAAATTGTAAAGTATTTGAAAATCTACAGATTATGTCCACAAAACTCTTAAAAATATTGTCACTTAGGTACTAAAGCCAGTAATTTCCAATATTACAAAACTAGACTCCGCTAACTGGCACCATATACACATGCATGGATTGTACTGCATAAACATTTAGATTAACTGCAACAGTATCATGGACTTTGAAAAGTTGAGCTGTGAAGATATTTTCCAAACTTTTAAAATTATTTCTCCAAAAAACCCCCAAAATCTGAAGGGATAGTATACGCCTATAATTTTCAGAGTAGTTCAAATTATCTAAAAACTTCACAATATACCCGAATAGCTTAAGACACTACGCTCCACAAACTACATCCTACCAATATCGTTCAAGTAATATCAACTCTGAATAATTTGCAGCCACATAAATTATTTTAACCTGTTCAGAAAGAGATAATGCCAAACAGCAGACCCTCTCCTTTCACTCCACCTTCCCCAGTTTCTGACAGATAGTTGCCAAAATTAACTTCCAGGACCCAAGTGGTTAAATTATCACTGCCGGGAAATAAGCAAAACCAAATACAACCAACAGCAAGATAATTTTTCCTACAGGTCTGGAATGCGTAGAGGGAGCCTCTAAATCTAAGACCATATTCCTGCCCCCGTCCAGCGCATACAAATGCGAATACTGCGCCAGGGTTCCCAAGCCTTTCTGGTAGGGACCCAGCAGAGTTTTTTTGTCTGAATCCCCCCGTCCTTTTAAACAAACTCGCCGGAATCGGAACAAGAGCTAGAAACGCAGCCTGAGCCCAGGGAGCTATTGCAGAGTTAAGGGTGGGATGCTCAAGGAGAGCTCAAAATCCTGGCGTGACCCAAGAAGGGATGGAGGACAACCCGGGGCCTTCCCATCCCGGGTCCGTCCAACGCCTTTCCCCCGATACCCACACCAATTCACAGAATTCAAGCTTACCTCCTCCCCGAGCTCCTGTCGCAAGCTCAGTCAGGAGGCGCTACCGCCGCCACCGCTCCGAGGAGCGGGGGAGGCGACTCTCTGTCCCCGCGCCTGGCCCCGGGAAGACGACGACGAGGAGAAGGAGGTGCGCGCGCGGCTCCCGGGAACCGGCCCTTCGCTAGCAAGAGGACCCCGGGGCAGCTGAGAAGCAGAACCCGCCCGCCGCTTCGCCAGGGTCAAGTGAGACTGAGATGTAGGACGAAAATGAAGGAAGAGAGGTTGGAGAGCAAGAAAAAGCAACGAAAACACTAACAAGCCGATAGGAAGATCGACTCAAAATGCCGCCGGAAGTCAAGTGTTTTCCCTGATCCCCAGTGGACCCGAAGCAGCTTCCGGCCGCCAGATTAGTCGTCAGCGCGCAGGCACCGCCCCTCCGGAGACACGCCCCTGGGCGTAACGTCGGCTCGTAGGAGTGCAGTGGAAATCCTCAAATTGGTGCTTTGTGAAGGGACCTTTGGAGTGGAATCTCTGAGCCAGGGAGAGCCAAAATTTACGATAAAAAGTGAATTTAAGAGAGAGAGTTTACTTCTTTTATTACATAACTTCTTACAATAAACAGCTGTTGTAAATGCCACATCTGTTGTTGAAAATAACTACAGCTGTTCATTCATTTGCTCAACAATGTTTACTGAGCAGTGACAGGGGATATTTGTCCTGTTTTTGACATTCCGCTATCTGGGCCATCGCTTATTACTGTGGAGCAAAGCATACACGGCTGTGTTTTTAAAGGCGCAAGCAGTTCACTGAAAATTTGGAGCAGAAATCTTTAACGTACTTCTAACCACCTTTCCTTTTGTGGTCCAATGATCTGCAAGAAACTAGTTATTAAAATTGCTTGAGGTGGGTAGTCAGACATCCTGAATCAAAATCTCTATCTAGCCTCTTACAAATTTTTTAAAAAGGAAAAAGAAATGTGAGCCTTTTTCTGCCTTAATTTTAAGGTAACATTTATTTTGTTCTGTGACAAAAGCAAAGAATAGGAAAACCTTTTCTCAAAACTACTGATCAAATTTCAGAAGAACGGGTACAATGATTTGGTCCTGTTGGAACCAGTAAACTAAAATATGGGAGAAGAGTGAAAAAATTAACGACATTAAACATTCTTGATGACATGCCCAACTATTTTAGAGATAGCGGCGAAAGCTTCTCTACAAGTGGGCTTGATGTAACGCTCTGGCAGCAAGAATCCGTATCTGCCTTTATCTCGAAGTTCAATTGTAAACGAATATTTTATGCCCAAGTCATAGATCCAGTCATCTGAACCTCCAGGAGCTAGGTCTACAAGAAGAAAAAAGAAATTACTTTTTGAAATACAGATGTTTCAAGTTAACTAACAAAATGGATTTTTTCCCCTAAAAATAGCTCTGCTTTTTTCTGATTATTAAGTAATCTAAATTGCTGGTAGAAAATGGAGATTGAAGAAAAACAGGTTAAGGAAGAAAATAAAAATTACCCATATCTCTGCCAAGGAGTAATAATCACCAGTAACATTTTAGTGTTATTTTTTTCCTCAGTGCATGCTTTAACAACCTTAAATTTTTCCTATGGAAATAAGATCATCCTATACATGCAGTTTTGTAGTATTTCTACACATAATCTATCTGACCAGCTTTATGTATCAATAACTTCAAATCTACATTATCATTTTTCATGATCTCATAGCACTACATTGTAAAGCTGGATATAATTAAGTTCAATATTTACTTGGAGACATTTAGAATTGTTTTTCTAATTTCTAATTAATATAAACAACTTGACAATGTCCTTTTTTGTTTTTACTAATTGCTTGTTTCTCTACAATATTCTTCCCTAGAAGTAGGTTCACTAGCCTATGTACTTTTTACAATTATGCTACATGTTCCCAAATAACCTTCAAAATAATTGAACCAATTTACATCTCCATACTAGCAGGGTATGAATTTGCCCACTTCTCCCTCCCATACCATGCACAGGAATTATGCATTTCTGGCAGTATTATGGGTGAAAAATAATATTGAATCATCTTATTTTGTTTATTTGATTACCACTGAGCCGAACATTTTATTTGGTATATTTATTGTCCATCTTTATATTTTTTATCAGTTGTCTTTGCTCATTTTTCTGCTCAATTGATTTTATAGATTGTTTATAACAGCAACATTAGTGTAAATTTGAATTTGCTTTGTGTATTATTTGAATTTTTTTCTTATTTGGTTATTTAGCTTTCAACTTGGTTTTTGGCAGAGTGTTTATATTAAAATATTTTATCTATCTAGGATTTATTTTAGAGAAATATATGTTAGTAAATCAATTAATTTCTTTTTCTGAGTAACTTGTCAGGTTTTCCAATCCTATTAATTGAATAACTAACATTCTTAGAAATGCCTCCTTTATGAGAAATAAGATGCCCTAATATATTTAAGTGTCTTTCTGTTCTCACTATTCCCTCCTGTTGATCTGTCTTTTCCTGGCTCAGCTCCACAATCTTAATTACTCTAAGTTTATAATGTACCTTAATACCTTGTTGGAGCAAATTCTCTCTTATTAGTCTCATTTTTCAGAATCTTACAAGCTCTTCTACCAAATCCATTCTTTCAAAAGAAATTCAAAGTCATTTAACTGTTCATTGGGATTGCATTAAATATACAGATTAATTTAGCATGACTGACACATTTTTATTTTGCTTTCCTACTCAAAAACATGGTAGGTTTCTCCTTTTATTTATCTTCTTTTATGTATAGCAGTAAAATTTTCTAGGTTTTTCATATAAATATATTGATTTGTGTGTGTACCCACACACATACATTTAACAATGACTCCACATATATGTATCTGTATGTATATATGTGTGCAATGTGTATATTTGTACATAAAGAGGGGCAGTAGGATCTTTTTTTCATTTTATTTTCTACCTGATTATTTTTGGTATATAAGAGAGCTTTAGATTTCTGTATATTTAGTTCATATTCAGCCACCTTCAACTTTTGACTGTTACTAATATTTCTGGTTGATTTCTATTGTTTTCCAGGTAGACAATCATATAATATGTGAAGTGATCATTTTTGCCTCTTTCTAATGCCTATACTTAAATGAACTACAAAAGTGTTTACCAAAGCATTGTTTATAATACTAAAAATATCCATCAGCAGTGGATTAATGAGTTATTCAGCAAATATTTCTGACAACCACTATCAATATTTGGCATTTCTTCTTCCAGCCATTTTCTCATGCTTATGAACAGATTCTCATAGATGTATACTGACTGAATGAATGAATGTGTAGAGATGGACTGATTTCATCACACCAGAAAGTTGCTTTGTAAGCTCTCTAGCCCTGAGACACCTGTGATTATGCTTTGGGGAGCAATGGTAGAGAAGAGGATGAAAATCAAGAAAGCTCTGAATTGTGAAAGGAAGTTGTGGGGTCCCTCTCTGACAGAGCAAGCACCTGGGTCAGCAAAGGCAGCAGTGGGCCAGTGATACCAAGAGACAGAGATACCATGTGGACCAATCTGGCCCCACTTTGTTCTGAGATATTTTGGGGTTGTTGAGGTGGAAGAGGAAGATTCTGGACTTTCTACTAATAGGGCATCTGGTGCTCAAGCAATTTATTGAAAATAATATGAATGTGATTATTAAGATGAGTGTGTTTTTATATTCCTGTAGATCATACCTGTTAAAGAAAATTTGGGGGCTTTGAATATTGTCTCAGGGCCTTCTCACAACCCGTTTTCTCTCCCTGGTTTTCCCCATATATCACTGTTTGTCAGACACTTATCAGGTAGGTCTCCCAGAAGTGTCACCTACAGAGAGAGAGACCCTCCTAGGCCACTTTAGCTAAGTAGCCTCTCTCCTGCAGCCATTCTCAAACCCTTAAGCCTATTTTATTTTCTTCACTTCTCAATGGGATTATACTATATTTGACTATTTCATTGTTTACATCAGAGATTTGCAAACTTTTTCTCCAAAGGACTAGATACTAAGTATTTTAGGCTTTGTGGCCCACAAAGTATGTCACAACTACTCAACTCTACTATCGTGAAAGCTATCATAAACAATACATAAATAAATGGGTGTGGCTGTGTTCAAATAAAACTTTATTTTCGAATACTGAAATTTGAATTTCATATAATTTTAACATGTCACAAAATCTTTTTTTAAACCTTTTAAAAAATGGAAAAACTAGGGTGTCTGGGTGCCTCAGTCAGTCAAGCATCAGACTTTTGATTTCTGCTTAGGTCATGATCTAAAGGTTGTGAGATCCAACCCCTCATCGGGCTCCATGCTAGGCATGGAGTCTACTTGGGATTCTCTCTCTCCCTCTGCCCTTCCCCTCACTTGCTCTCTCTTTCTCTCTCTCTCTCTCTCTTTAAAATAAATAAATAAATCTTTTAAAAATGGAAAAACTATTCTTATCTCACAGGTGATACAAAACAAGCGGTGGGCTGAATTTGGCCTATGGGTCATAGTTTGCTGACACCTGGTTACATGTTTATTTTCTGTTCCTCTTTTTCCATTTCCTCCTCTGGCTTCAAAAGAAAAAAAATCATTGTCATCCTAAAAAGAGTCCCTCAATAAATATCTACCAGCAGAAATTAAATTTGAAAATGTTCTTAAGAGTTTGCCACATACAAGCTGTTATCAGTGTTATACAAACAAAAGACACTTAACTATATAGTGTGCCTTAGTGGGCACAGTGTGTTATTATAAGGCATTTATTGTAAAAATGTTCCCTAGATTTGTATAGTGTTCAACCTGCACAACTTTTCTTGGGAACCCTGGACATCTTATACATTCTTTTGGCCCTTTATGACCTTTCCTGCTTCACTCAACCAGTGTGATGCCAATTCTATAATCTCTGCTCTATTGCAATGAACATGATTTCTTAAATATCATTTTGGCTTCTTCTGAGGGTATTCATTTATTAATATAACCTTGTTCAGTGCTCTCATAGCTATTACGCTTCCATTTCTAATTGTTGTAATTCAACTATTTTACATGTGACCTTGTTTGAAGATTCCATTTAGGAAAATTAAACCCACAGAGAAAAACCAAACACACAGATTTCTTTAGTACCTCACAATTCTCCAGATCTTAAGAAGAAATACTTACATAAAGTTTCTGAACCACTGCCATGAGTGTATCTGATATTTTTATTAGTAGTCTCAATAGCACGGGCTGCTTCACTGGCCACTAGGGACTGAAATCAATAGAATATGGAATTTCAGTTAATGTGCAGCTTTGAAGCGGGACAGGTAGAAGTTTCTTAATAAAACAATCATATGTTAATTGAATCAAACTGTGTATAGGAAGAAATAGAAAGTAGAATGGTGGTTGCCAGGGGCTTGGGGTGTGAATGCAATGCAGAGATGTTGGTCATGGGCTATAAATTTCCAGTTATAAGATGAATAAGTTCTGGGGATCTAACACACAGCATAGTGGCTATAGTTAAGGACACTATTTTATATACATGAAAGTTGCTGAGAGAGTAGATTTTAAATGTTCTCACCACAAAAGAAAAAGTTGCAATTATGTAAGGTGATGGCTGTGTTAAGTACCTTTATTGTGGTAATCATTTCACAATGTGTAAGTGTATCAATTCATCACATTGTACACCTTAAACTTATACAATGTTATACATCAATTATAGCTGAATAGAGCTAGAAGAAAACTGTGCATATGAAAAAATCTACACAGGGGCGCCTGGGTGGCTCAATCCGTTAAGTGGCTGCCTTCGGCTCAGGTCATGGTCCCAAGGTCTGGGGACCAAGCCCCGCATCGGGCTCCCTGCTCAGCGGGGAGCCTGCTTCTCCCTCTCCCTCTGCCTGCCTCTCTGCCTACTTGTTCTCTCTCTGCCAAATAAATAAATAAAATAAAAAAAAAGAAAAATCTACACAGTAAGAATAAATAAACTTTAACAAATATTTTTTCACTTTATGGAAATCACAATTGGGTGGCTTTAAACATAGACTCTTCCAATACATTGAAAATTTTATTTAAATTGAAGGAAAAATAATTCTCACATGCTTTTTGGTCTTCAGGAATCCACTTATCATATAAAATGAAGTACAACTGTATTTCAAAGGCAAACAGCCTGGGGTTACCCTATTCCTACACAAAATTATCACCAAACTTTATTTATTTTTTTAGAGAATTAAATTAAATTATTTAGGGGCGCCTGGGTGGCTCAGTCATTAAGCGTCTGCCTTTGGCTCAGGTCATGATCCCAGGGTCCTGGGATCGAGTCCCGCATCAGTCTTCCTGCTTGGTGGGAAGCCTGCTTCTCCATCTCCCACTCCCCCGCTTGTGTTCCTGCTCTCACTGTCTCTCTCTCTCTCTGTCAAATAAATAAATTAAATTCTTTATTAGGGGAGGAGGAGCAGAGGGAGAGGGAGAATCCTGGAGCAGACTCAGCGCTGAGTGCAGAGCCTGAAAATGGGCTCAATATGACAACCCTGAGATCATGACCTGAGCCAAAATCGAGAGTTGGACACTTAACCAACTGAGCCACCCAGGCACCCCAAAATTATCACCAAACTTTAAATGTGACTTCTCGAAATACTACATACACCTAATGCGTAGATCATTTCCTTCTCACAGACTATTGTCTTCATGTGTAAAATGTCTAATAACTCCTAAAGACTCATCAGGTAAAAAGGATCATGTGCCAGTATGGGATAGGCTAATAAATAAATCCCTTATTCTACTACATTTGGTTCTACCTTATCTAGATCTTTTATGAGGTTGATGCTAGTACTCACTGACACTCTCTTAAGTAACGTAGAGGAATATCAGCGCATATTACATTGCGGCATTCCTTTGTTAAAAAAAATTTTAATGGAACTCCATTGTCTACAGAATGAAATACAAATTCATTCTGACATACAAACAAACTGACCACATCTACTTTCTGATGATGTCACTTGCCACTTTCACACCCCCACACACTTGAACACACCCCCATACCTGAACATACTTCCTGTGGGGAACACATTTCCTCAGCTTTCAATGTCCTCCCTTCCTTGCCTGTCTCTAGAATTCCTATCTTTCCATTTCTGGCTGAAAATGGATCTGTTCTTTGATGTCAATAGCGCTTTATTATTATTTTTTTTCTTTACAATATGTCACCCCTTGATAGATGATAAATCCCTCAAGAACAAGAACTTTATCCCCTGGCTTTTCTAGCATTTCCTTCTGAATCAGTTAATGAGGCCACCCCCTGCTATCCCAGTCAGAATTGAAGTCTACCATCTGTGCCACTTATTTAGTAGTTACTGCACTTAGGATATAGCTATCTGTAACATTTGCTAATGACTGAGCTCCCTAACCATATCATGTTCTCTTAAAGGGCAGGGTCCCACCTAATGCTTCTTTTAATGTCCACCAAACACAATATTTTACACAAAATAACTCTCAACAACTGCTAGTGATAACAGTAATCCAAAAATAAGGGAAATCAGACTAATTCTATTTCCAAATCAGGATAAATAGCCTCCCATTCTTCAAGGATAACACCAATAAAGGAGCTTTCCTTAAAAGTTTTCTCTTGAGAAGAAGAAAGAATTGCAAGTATCAGATGTGTTTATGTTCTAAATGAGCTATTTTCAGAAAATGCAAATAACCTTATATTTGTTATCAGCAACTGCTAGCCCCTAATGTGGCTATAGTTTATTCTTGTAAGAGAACCAGGACATACACATCAACACCAAAACAACAAAAACAAAATCAAAACAAAACCCAAATCCACAAATAATCTAAAAAATAGGCAGGGAACCTGAATAGACATTTTGCTAAAGAAGGCATACAGGCAGCAAACACATACACGAAAAGATGCTCAACATCACCAAACATCAGGGAAATGCAAATCAAAACCATAATGAGATATCTCCTTACACCTGTCAGAAAGGCTATTATCAAAAATACAAGATATAACAAGTGTTGGTATGGATGCGGTCAAAACGAAACTCTTGTGCACTGTCTGGTAGGAATGTAAATTGGTGTGACTCCTATGGAAAACAGTATGGGGGGGTTCCTCAAAAAAATTAAAAATAAAAATATCATGTGATCCAGTAATTCCACCACTGGGTATTTACACAAAGCAAATGAAAACACTCATTTGAAAAGATATATGACCCCTCTGTTTATTGCAGCATTATTTACAATAGCCAAGTTATGGAAACAACTTAAGTATCTGTTGATAGATGAATGGATAAAGAAGATGTGGGGTGTACATATATGCAATGAAATATTATTCAGCCATATAATAGAATGAGATCTTGTCATTTTCAACAACATGGATGGGCCTAGAGGGTATTAAGCTAAGTGAAATAAGTTAGAGAAAGACAAATACCGTGTGATTTCACTTACATGTGGAATCTAAAAAACAAAGCAAATGAACAAACAAAAATACAGAAACAGAATCATAAATACAGAGAAGAAACTGGTGGCTGCCAGAGGAGGGGGGGAGGCATTGGGAGGATGGATGAACTATGTGAAGGGAATTAAGAGGTGCAAACTTCCAGTTATAAAATAAATAAGTCATGGAATAAAAAGTACAGCATAGGGAATATAGTCATAATATTGTAATTATGTTATATGGTGACAGATGGTAACTACACTTACTGTGATGAGCATAATGTATAGAACTGTGGAATCATTATGTTGTACACCTGAAACTAATGTAACATTTTATGCCAACTATACTTCAATAACAAAAACAAATAAAAATTAAAATAAAAGGAGAGAGAAAGGAAAAAAAGAGAACCAGAACAAAAGGAGTTAGTAAGAAACAAACCACTACATAAAGATCAGACCTTAGCCAAGAGTCAGACTGTCACCATAACCCTTCCATGGTCTGGAAAGCATCTGGGGTAAGAATGTGGCCCATCCTAGCTACAGCAGATCAAGAACTCTTATATTCTTTGTCATCAACCCAAACATAGAACATCTGGGACCAAAAAGCAGTGAGAGGTTAGCAGGTTATATGAATCCTCTTCGAACTTCCTGTATCTTCTACTACATTCCAAAATGTTGACATTGGAGGTGCTTTTAATAGGACCAAACCTCTGGGGGTTAGGGAGGTGAGTGTGTACACAATTCCCAATGCTGGTATTAGATTGATGAGTGTTGTACCAGGACTTGATCTATGTCAGGCTGTTGTAGAAAGCTAGTTACCACAAAGCAGACCCACAATTCCAGAGACTCTTGTCCTTGCTTTTATGGTTTTATATGTAGTTCAGCTCCATGTGGAACAGTTCAAACCTGACGTTCAAGCAATATGTCTGACATTTTCTTAGGGACCCATCTGCTGGACTAAAGTTCACGTCCACAGGGTCGGACCTGTTCTTTACATTCCCTCAGTGAACCCTGACCCAGGATGACTCTCAGCAGAGTGACACCAAAATATAAACCATCTTTCCCTCTGTCCTCCAAAGGAGAAATTTTTTTCCCACAGTTTTTTATTCTTGAGCTAGGTATTATTTTATTTCTGAAATGCCAATGAAAAACATAAGTAGCACTTACCAGTTCCTCATGGTCTTTGCTTTTGCTTCGATTATAGGAATATGGAAACAGTATCTGCTGGGAGTATGAATGCATACTGATGTAAGCCTTAATATGGTTGATGTTTTTTCTCAAGAAATTAGCCATTGCCTTCACTTCTGGTTCTGATTCAGGGTACAGGCCACAGTAGGTTTCTGAGCATGAGAAACTTGATGCACCTTCCCCTGAAGTGAAATTGATAGAATGGGATTAGAGGGGATGCATATGCTATTGTAATTTGTGATTTCCCTGACAGTGCCTTTTCTGAATATCTATGGTGCAACATTTTTAGAGAAATGGATTAGATAGAACTCTGTAAAGAACATATTTATATTTCTTTTGAAGTAAATATTTTTTTAAAGATTTATTTATTTATTTGAGAGAGTGAGAATGAGAGAAAGAGAGAGAGAGAGAGTACCTGAGGGGGGGAGGGTCAGAGGGAGAAGCAGGCTCCCCGCTGAGCAGGGAGCCCGATGCGACTTGATCCCGGGACTCCAGGATAATGACGTGAGCCGAAGGCAGTCGCTTAACCAACTGAGCCACCCAGGCGCCCCTGAAGGAAATATTTTTATGCCCTCATAGCAAACACCCCAACAGTTGCTGCCTGGGGGCAGCCATCTTGTACCCTTTGTGAAAGGAAATCTCAGCGATGCCAGCCAGCCCTGCCTCCAAACTCGTGGCTATATGAGAGAAAAAAAACAAACCATTTTTTTTAGAAACCCCATTTTCTTTAATCCTTTGTGAGTTTGGTTTTTCTGGTATTTGTAGTTTAAAAGTTACTAATCAATATAGCCCATAAAAGACAAGTCTCATTTGGGAATTCAGAATATCCAAGTCTGCCTTCAGTGCTACTTCTAACTTCCTAAATAAAGAAGTCTGGTAAACAAAATAAAATGGTGATATTGGGGGCCAGCATAATATTTATTCATACTTTTGAGAGATTATAGTATACATCACTTCAGAGGGTAGTTTTCTTCCTTAATGCACCAGGGTGGAGCCCCAGGGAGCCATCTCTGACCCCAAACATTATTCCCTCCTGGAAACAGTTGATTAATCCTGAACTGGATCCTTAACTTGTGTTCTGTCAATCTGAATCCCTCCACTGATAACTTGAAATTGAGATGAAGATTCTGGTGTCAGTCTAGCTGCTCTCTAGAACAAAGAAGACAATACCAGTAACATCACCTGCTGACACAAACTCTAAGATTTACACGCAATATCTCACTTAATCCTCATGCAACCCTGTGAAGGAAATACTGCTATTTCAGGAGATACAAAGTGAACATTCTTGGTAGTGATGGCCCTTTACAGTAAGAGGCTAAGCGGCATAGGCATATTTTTAGTCATCCAATCACTTGATTCTAATCTTGGCGCTGCCATTTAATAGCTATATAGCCTTAGATAAAATGTTGTAAACCTATCCACACCTTGATTTTTTTATCTGCTAAGTGGGAAAGTTATATACTTAATGAGGATTCAATGAGCTAATGCATATGAAGTGCTTCGCATGGTGCCTTGTCTATACT
The DNA here is from genome assembly GCF_009762305.2 of Zalophus californianus. Classification (NCBI taxonomy): domain Eukaryota; kingdom Metazoa; phylum Chordata; class Mammalia; order Carnivora; family Otariidae; genus Zalophus; species Zalophus californianus. Next base: position 56,252,818 of record NC_045597.1, read on the forward strand.
AAGTGTTCAGTGACTACAGTTTCTCCCCTTTGTAGTCGTCGTCGTCATCATCATCATCATCATCATCATCGTCATCATCATCCGGACTGGAATAAAAAAAGAATCCAGTGTGCCTCACAGTGATGAATGGGGAGAGGAAGGACTCACGGAGCCCACTGCAGTGCTGAGGGCCAGTTCCAGGCTATTTCTGAGGCTCAGCTGCATCCTTGTCCTCAGGTCGCCTGGGCTACTCCATTAACCTTCCAGGGCTTGCCTGCCTTATTTAAGCTTGCTCTGCTTTCTTCCTTTTATTTGCAATAAAACAACCTTAATGTTTGTGAAACATTCTTTTCCCTACAAGAAAATGTTGTGCTAAACATCCAAGGCTTTTCCAAGTACTTCATTTGTATTAATTTTTTTTGTTATGTTAATCACCATATATTACATAATTTGTTTTGGAGTACTGTTCCATGATTCATTGTTTGTTCATAACACCCAGTGCTCCATGCAGAATGTGCCCTCCTCAATACCCATCACCAGGCTAACCCATCCCCCCACCCTCCTCCCCTCCAGAAACCTCAGTTTGTTTTTCAGAGTCCATCATCTCTCCTGGTTCGTCTCCCCCTCTGACTTACTCCCCTTCATTCTTCCTCTCCTGCTATCTTCTTCTTTTTCTTTTTTCTTAAAATATGTTGCGTTGTTTCAGAAGTACAGATCTGTGATTCAACAGTCTTACACAATTCACAGCGCTCACCGTAGCACATATCTTCCCCAATGTCCATCACCCAGCCACCCCATCCCTCCCACCCCCAACCACTCCAGCAACCCTCAGTTTGTTCCTGAGATTAAGAATTCCTCATATCAGTGAGGTCATATGATACATGTCTTTCTCTGATTGTATTAATTTTTAACCAATAATGTGATCAGCTGAACCGTTTTCATAGTTCTGTCCTCTTTGATTACTCCTGCCCTTTTCCCCCTGATATATAGTTCTAGAGAACAGAGATTCTATGTTAGGAGTAGAGACAGGGGAGGACATGAAAGAAATGAAGGAGGAGGTGGTGCCCTCACGTGAATCCTCAGACCAGAGCTCTTCCATAGATACATGAAGCAAGTCACAGGACTTATTTTTCAATCATTAAAAAAAAAAACCCAGGTGAACCTATTTTATTAATATACTTTATTTAACCCAATATGTACAAAGTACTACCATTTCAAATGGAATCAATATAAAAATTATTCATGACCTGTTTTATGTTACTTTTCTTAGGCCAAGTCTTTGAAATCTGGTGTGTATTTTACCCTCACTGCACATCTCAATTCATACAAGCCACATTTCAAGGGCTCAGCTGCCACTAGTTACTACTGTAATAGACACAGACAGTGCAGTCACAGAATTCTCCTTCTGTGACTGCCATTCTGGAGATTTCAAGTATTTTGGTAGGAAGACTCATGGAGAGTCAGGAAACTTGAGTCTGAGATCTGCTTTGCCATGAAACAGGCATGTTCATCTGGGCAAGCTACTTCATCTCTCTCAGCTGAAGGTGCTCTTTTTGTACCAAGAGACACCTGGTGTACCAGGTCCCTTCAAGCTCAAGCATTCTCTGATCTATAGGCCTAGTAGAGGAAAATTCATAAGGGCAGAAAGTAGAGTAGAAACTACCAGGGGCTGCAGGAGAGGGGGAATGAGAAGACGTTGCTTAATGGTCACAGAGTTTCTGTTTGGGATGATGAGAAGTTTTGGAAATGGATATTAGTGATGGTTTCCCAGACCGTGAATGTACTTAATGCCTCAATGTACTGAACTGTACACTTAAAAATGGTTAAAATGACAAATTTTGTGTTATATATATTTTAGTACCATAAAAATGATGAAAAGACACTATGGTCTCATAGGAAAAGAAATAAAGGATTTTCTACTGTACACCGGTTATAAACACTTTGTACTTTAACTTAGCAGTTTAGAAAATAAGTGGATCTCTCTCAGGAAGTTTGAGACCAGACGTCCTCACAAAATGTTCCCTGTTATAGACTGAATTCTGCCCCTCCGCAAATTCATATGTTTAAGCCCTAACGCACAATGTACTAGGTTTGGAGATAGGACCTTTAAGGAGGTCATTAAGGTTTAAGGAAGTCATAAAGGTGGGACCCCGATCTAATATGGCTGGTGTCCTTTTAAGAAGAGACACTGTGAGAACACAGTGAAAAGGTGACCATCCACAAGCCAAGGAGAGAGGCCTCCGGACAAACCCACCCAGCTGACACCTTCATCTTGGACTCCCAGCCTTCAGCTCTGCAAGAAATAAATTTCCCTTGTTGAAGCCACTCAGCCCGTGGTATTTTGTTATGGCCGCCTGAGTGGTCTAAGGCAACCTCACCCCCATTCTCATCTCTAACACACACACACACACACACACACACACACACACACACACACACGTGCATATGCACACGCACACAATTTTAATACAGAGGAAGGGGAAAATGAACATGAAATAAACAGCCTTGATATGTCAATTTTTGTTAATAAGTAAGGTGCTCTTTTAGATTCTTAAAAAAGTATCATAAAGGCATGTTCTAGGTGCATGAACAAGGAGGAGATAAGATTTAATTCTTTCTCACTGGCCTGCTTACATAGTACTAAAGAGATACTGGGGCACTGGACAAAAAAAAGAATTCTTGCAATTAGTTTTTGTTTTATTTGGCACTCTTTTGTCTGTATGCTTGCTGCTTCTGTTTCTGTTTTTAACTCTTGTGACAGGTAATAACATAGTGCCATGCCTCAGAGGGACTACCATATGTCTTGAGGGCAATAACAGGATATATTTGCCATCTTGATTATTCAAATTGGGTAGTACTGACTTCACCATAAAAAAATATTAAGTAAGACAGAGCACCAAAAGAGCATGAAGATAAAATAAGAAATTCCAATTGGGAACTTATAATAGAGGGGTGATTCTCTGAGAAGAATTGCGATAACTTTGGAGTCAGTCAGCCTGGCTTTATATCCCAGCTCTGCCGCTTCCTAGGTTTGTGCTCTTAAGCATGGGATTGACCTTCTAAGGCTGGAATTCTCCATCCAGGATACATAGATAATGAAACCTAGGGGGAGACATATGTAAACAGCTCAGCACTTAGTAACCATCAGCTCTATTCAGACCTATTTCATATTTGTTGCTTCTTCTCTGACTTCCTGCCCAGTTATCGCTGCTGTGGCAGTCTTTGGGCTTCAATGGGCACTCTTATTGGACAATCTTAAGAATGGCTCTCACGGAGAAACCACTAAGTAATTCCCTTAATCACAAAAGGAGTGAGCCCAAGGCAGGATTAACTGCCCTTTCCTCTGCTTGCTTATTACATCTGCAGCTCTCTTAGAACAATTCATTCATTCCTTTATGCATTTAAGTAATTTCTGGCAATGCTGCATGTGCCAGGCATTTCACTAGGTAATGGATAATGGTCCCTTCCCTCACGGAGTTTCCAACCTAGAGAAGGAAGGAATTAAGGAAATAAGGTAAGTACTCTCTTGGGAAGTTTTCATGTGGATTCTGAGATAATGATGAAATGTTCAAAATCACAAAACTTCCCTTCTTTTTTTTAGAAAGGGAATAGGTACAATCATGTATATAGCATTGTGTAAGGCAAAGGGTGGTTAGAAGCGGGGTTTTGTGGCTTCAGTCACTTTCAATATCTTCTAGTCCCCACAGAGCCACATGTACCCACTTCCAAAAATGAAGATGATTCAAGATCATTATTAGGTTTAGTTTTGTTTTGTAGCTCTTTCTTAAATGTAGTAACTATGAGATACAATGGGGGAAAGGCAAACCACCATCTACCTCCCTGAGAGCAGACAATATTCTTGAATGCCTAAATCAATATTCACTGAGTACTTTAACTCATTCAGAACAATGAATAAGCTCCCACTATGCTAGACATAAGTTTATGACATTCATGAAAGAAAAATTCCTGTTAAGTAAATAGTGAAAACCAAAGAAAATGTTTTTGAATGCTGTCGAAGTGAATATTTTCTTATGCAATTAAAAAGGAGAGGTACCCACCCCCAATCCTACTTTGAAACCCTACTGATGAATGTTATTTGTTCATTGAAGTAGGACTTTTAACAGTCACTTCCTTACTATTCTAGAAAAGTAGAATTTTAGAATTTTGAAACTAGAAGGACCTTAAGGAACTGGTCCAATTTCCTTTTTTTTTTTTTAAAGATGAAATCGTAGGGCAGAGAGGTTAAGGTGAGCTGTGCACATGCACAGCATCACATTTATCTAAAACGTTTATTAAATTATATCCTGATTCAGATAGGCCTCCCCTCTAATTACTTTGAATTATGAGCCTTTCTTTATGAATATCCCTTTTTAAATGAATAAACATTGCTAGAAATGAAGCGAATAACCTACCACACCAGTGTTTGGAAGCAAAGTTCCTGTTGAGGTCTGTTCCGATGCAACGATTATTTTCATGCAAGGACCGGTTCTTTCTCCACATTCGATTCTAAATAAACAAAATACTGATAACCAGGATGGCCATGTTCCTAGTTCAAGCAGAGACACGACTTCTAAAGCCTAAGTGGGCAGGGTTGTGTGTCTCCCGAAAACCCATCACTCCACCTGTCATGATTTTTTTTCTTTTAAAGACTTTATTTATGTGACTGAGAGAGACAGCGAGAGAGGGAACACAAGCAGGGGGAGTCGGAGAGGGAGAAGCAGGCCTCCCGCTGAGCAGGGAGCCCAATACTGGGCTGGATCTCAGGGTCCTGCTGGGATCATGACCTGAGCCGAAGGCAGACGCTTAAAGACTGAGCCACCCAGGCGCCCCCAGCTGTCACGATCTTCACAGCATTCCTTTCTCACAGCCCTTGTCTCCATCCAGGTCTCAATTACATTCCCTCACAACTATTTCAGTCTGAACCGAATGAAATGGTAATATTTGATCAGTTTTGACCTATACCAACAGAAATTTCATTTGGTTTTGCTAGGCTGCTTATTGGTTTTCTTTAATCTTATTTGCTCTAATTTTAATTTCTTCTGAGAAAAGTAAAATAACTTTGTGTTTCAACAAAAATTAAAACTATGAGTCATGAGTTTCAATGTTCCCTTTAGACTGAATTCAACTCTCACATTTAAAAGCTTCAAGAGGTAGAGCTGTGAAGACACCTGTAGCCTGATGGTTCCTTTGATCGCACTGATTCAATCCTCATTTGTAAACATAAAGCAAATTCCCCCATTGGATTCTTGGGGCAAACTGAGAAATTTGACCATGTAAACAGTTGCACAAACATCGTTTCAATCCTGGGGTTGGGATGATGTGGTACCTTTCTCCCTGCTCTCACCAACCCTCTGGAAAGCTTCCCAGTCTGCTTCCAACCCCTGGCCTGTGGTTTGGTAGCAAGAATTGCCCTGGAGAAATTAGGTTCTCAAACTGCAGGGACAAATTGGCAGTGTTAAGATACAAAGGACAGTGGGGGAGTAGCAATATCTAAAGTGTGGCTGAATTCTACCATGATTCAGTGAAAGAATAAATTTATTGTAATACCAATCTGTGAATGTGATTGATTATTTATTTATTTATTTATTTATTTATTTATTTGAGAGGGAGAGGGAGAGAGAGAGAGAATCTCAAGCAGATTCCCCACTGAGCATGGAGCTGGATATGGGGCTTGATCTCAGGACCCTGAGATCATGACCTGAGCCGAGATCATGACTTGAGCCGAAATCAAGAGTCCAAGACTGAACCGACTGAACCAACCAGGTGCCTCAATATGATCATTTACTGAACCCAAATTTATGTTAGGAACTATGCTAGGAATTTCTCATTTATTTAGTTCAGGATTTGCCCACTCCTCCCTACAAACTTATATTCACAGTATTCCTTTCACTTGGGATGACTTTTTCAGCCAATCCTCTTCACCATTCCCATTTCTTTTGCAAAAATTACCTCCTGCATAAAACAACTTCTCTTTAATCCTGTATGTTTCCAATCAGTCTGATTATTCTCCTCGGTATTTACATGTGCTGCTCAAGGAGGCTTTTCTGAACTTATATATGCTCAATTATGTTTTATGTGCTCCTCATTACATTAGAAAGGACAGCACTTATATTGCTTGAGTAATTTTCCTGAATCATGATGTTGATGGGCTAGAAATAACCATTGATAATGGTTTCCAGTATAGATTAGATTGACCAGGAAACTTACTCATATTTAAATGCTCATCACTAAATTAAAGGGTCCTAAGGCTTAAATTCACATATCAGTTAGAATGCAATTCTACCAGAATGCAAGTGCAGTTAGGATGCTTTTCTAAATCTTGCACTTTATGATTTTATAAATCAAAATGCTATGCAAAGGATTCCTAGTAAGAATGAATGGATCCAGGCATTGTGTATTGATGGCAGCTAACATCACAAAGGAAATACAATCAGACATTATGCAGAATACAGAATCACAATGAAGTAGTCCTACCCAAAACAGTCAAACCTGAATCTGGTTTATCCTCTACAATCCAAATTTCAAGTTTTAAGAAAGCAGAGGACAGAGGAATGTAAAATTGCAACATGGCAATGCAATGAGCAAATTCAGACAATGGGAAACCTTTTCTTCAATGAATAAATTGCAAAGAAAAAACAGAGAGAGAGAAAGAGAGGGATGGCAGGAGAATCTATGGATTGAAATAGAATTAAAAGATATCTAAACCAATCATAATATATTGGCTTTAATTGGATCCTGAATCAAAGAAAAAACTTTTTTAAGTTATGAAGCAATTACAAATTTAAATATCAAATGGACATTTTATGATATTAAGTATCGTTAATTCTTAGGTACAGTTGTACCATGTTTTTTTTTTAAAGATCTCTTTCAGAGATGCATCCTGAAATATTTATTGATGAAATGATATGGTGTCTGAGATTTGCTTCAAAATAATATAATAAGATAGAATTGGTTTGGAGATATACGTGAGAAAACATTGGCCATGAGTTGATTATTTTATTTTTTTAAAGTTATTTATTTATTTATTTATTTATTTGAGAGAGAGAGAGCAAACACAGGGGGAGGAGCAGAGGGAGAGTCTTAATCAGACTCCATGCTGAGTGCAGAGCCTGATACTTGGCTCGATCTCATGACCCTGAGATCAGAACCTGAGCCAAAACCAAGAGCCAACCCCTTAACCAACTGCACCATCCAGGTGCCCCTGGCCATGAACTAATTACTGATGAAGTTGTGTGATGGGCACAAAGGAGTTTACTGTGCAAGGATTTCCATTCATATGTTTGAGCTTTTCCATAATAAGAATTTAATTATATGTATACATAATATAATAAAATTAAATTAAAAAATAATTATATGTATATTTAAACCAAACCACTGTGCCAAGATCCACGATTCTGTGAATGATTCAGCCTGTGCATCCTGTATCCCCAAATAGGGTATGCTTTGTTTTCTTTGCCTTCACCTACCTTTTTCCATGTAAAGTCATAACCATCCACATTAACTACTGGCATCACATAGAAATCCACGTGCATCAGAAGATCAGTGTATGGTGTTTCTTTCCCATATGATTGAGTTACCTACAAATTAAACCAAGTATGTTTAATAATATCTCTTTTAAGTCCTTCTAAATTTAGTCTGTTTCTTTTATGTGTTTTATTTTTTTAAGAAGTCATTTGGAATGTTTAGATTTGTGTATTTAACTTTCAGGAAGAATATTAATTCCTTGAAAAGTCTGAACTGAGGGCACTATCCTGTCAAATGGTGGTAAATGCCTTGGACATGGGACAAATGGTCTTCTTATTTAATGAAGGCAGAAAATAGAACCATATATTTTCTAAAATTTTCTTCAAGAAACAAAAAAATTCTTTACTAAAGCAATACAGCTCACATCAGAGATTTAAAGAAACAAAACCTAGATACAATTCCACTCCTTTTTCAATAATCTTATCGATCAGAGTTTAAACTAACCTTGTCTTATGCCCAGATACGACTAGGTAGTTCCTACATTGTCCTTATTACCCAGGGAACTAAATTTTTAATTTTAATTCTTTCAACAAATCTATGAAACATACATTCCAACCCTAAACTCATCCCTTCTGTTTGAAGTCCTGCTTTTTGGATAAGAAATTCCAGAGCTAATGTGGATCATCTGTCAGAGCCCAACAAGAATTTTTTGTGGAGCCCAATGCGGGGCTTGAACTCACAACCTTGAGATCAAGACCTGAGCTGATACCAAGAGTCAGACACTTAACTGACTGAGTCACCCAGGTGCCCCTCTTTTCTTTAACAGCTTTATTAAGATACAATTAACATAAAAAGAAATTCGCCATTTTGAAATGTATAACTCAGTGATTTTTTCTTTAGTATTTTTACAGAGCTGTGCAACCATCACCACTCTCTGACTTCAAAACATCTTCATCAGCCCTCCCCCCACCAAAAAATCCTTACCCATTAGGAGTTATGCCCCTTCTACCTATCTCCACACTCACCCCTGACAATCACCAATCAACTTTCTGTCTCTGTAGATTTACCCATTCTAGATATTTCATTTAAATGAAATCATAAAATATATGGCCTTTTATATCTGGCTTCTATCACTTAGCATAATGTTTGCAAGATTCATCCATTTTGTAGCATGAGTCGGTACTTCATTCCTCTCCATTGCTGAATGATATTCAATTATAAGGATATACCACATTATTCTGTCTACTCATAGATTGATAGGCATACTTTTTGACTATTATGAATAATGATGCCATGAACATTTGTAAACAAATGTGTCTACTTTCCTTGGGTGTATACCTGGTAGTGGAATTGCTGAATCATACGGTAATTCTATGCTTAACCTTTCAAGGAATTGCCAAACTGTAAAATCATGGCTGAATTATTTTACAATCCCAACAGCAATGGATAAGGGTTCCAATTTTTTCACATCTTTACCAACACTTGTTATTACCTTTTTAAATTTTAGCCACCCTAGTAGGTCTGAAGTGGTATCTCATTGTGGTTTTGATTTGCAAATATTTCCCTAATGACTGATGATACTGAACATCTTTTCATGTGCTTATTGGTCATTTGTATGTCTTCTCTGGAGACTTGTCTTTTCAGATATTTTGCCCAATTCAAAATTGGATTTTCATTTTATTGTTTATTTGTAAAAGATCTTTATATATTTTGGATGAAAATCCCTTATCATATAAATTTCCCCCCACTCTGTGGGTTGTCTTTTCGCTTTCCTGATGACATCTTTGAAAAGCACTAAGATTGTTAATTTTGGTAAAGCTCTATTTATCACTTTTTTCTTTTGTTGCTTATGCTTTTGGTGTCATATCTAACAAATAATTACCTAATCTAAAGTCACAAAGATTTACTACTTCTAAGTTTTCTTCTGAGAATTTTATAATTTTAGCTTTTAAATTTAGGCCTCGGACCCATTTTGAGTTAGTATTTGTACATGGTATGAGGTAGGGGTCCAAGTTCATTCTTTTGCATGTGGATATCTAGTTATTTCAGCAAAAGATGTCTTTCTTGATCCTTCACAAGGACACCATCTGGACTACGGGTGGGCTTGTTTGGGTGCATCTAAAGAAGATGAGGGCCCAGAATAAGTGGGAATTGGTGATCTGAAGAGAAATAACAAGATGAAACCAGGACCTCAGTGCAGAGGCTTAGGAAAAAGAAAGACAGGGTAAATTGTGCATTAAGGGGACTTCTCAATGCCTATCTATAAGAGGAGACATGGACCCAAATGGGAGGGTGACCTGAATGGATCAGCTAGGTAATTTTATAGCATCCTCAGGACTTTGGGTATTTTCCTGATTGGCTAAGGGTAAGATTGGGTACTTGGTAATTGGGCAAACCTGTGTTCTTTTCCAGGCATTGTGCTGATTAAGGGCAGAGATACATAGAAATAGAGAAATGTAAGAAATGTTCTCAATTAACTTTGTGAATAATGTTATTACTCATTAAGACATTTTCAGATTTGATATTTATCCAGTAATTTGTATTTCAAAAGCATACAATCTAGATATATAATCATATCATTGAAGAAATACAGCCTCTAAAATTCTATAAGCCTTATAATTCTGACTTGGTATATCACCTGTGTTTTAAATACATGATTTTTTAAAATAACATTTTCAACCAAACTTGAACATGCTTATGAATCTAATAGTTCTTTACCCATTAATTTGTAATTTGTGTATCATGGGGCTCTCCAAGCATGTGTTATCCACTGAGTTTTCATGGTAGTTTGCAAATATGTTTACAGTCATGGTTTTATATCACTCTTAATCGGGTAGGTAGCTGAAGAAATTGTGCCTGACACACAAATGACAACAAATAAATATTTGTTGAAAGAATGATTTACCAACAAGTAACATAGTTGAAATCACTGTCGTAGTAATAAAAACAAGAGAAGAAAGATGAGAATAGAGGGAGGACTGCACAAGAGTGAGAAATTAGGGGGCGGGAAATAATGGTTTGTCTGATTCCTAGCAGCTCAGTCTGTGGCAGGTTACTCACCAGTCTTTTCCTGGGGTACGCCAAAGCTTTGTCTTTGGCCCTAAACAATAACAACAATAACTACCAACAAATTAACCAGCAGCCATTTGACAGAATAAATTAATACAAAAAGGCATATAAGATGCTATGAATGGAAGATTTTAAAATAAACCATTACTCCCGCTACCACTAGAAATACAGCAAAGAGCGTAAGTCCCAGTTTTTCTACAATGGCAATAAAGCATTTAGCACAATGGTAGGTACTCTCTGGACGCCAGAGTTGTATTTGAGCCTAATCTGAGCATTAATTTAAATTTTAAATATAACGAGAGGATGTTGAATGCTGGTTCTATGAACCAAATAATATACTGAGTTACAGGTAACAACAACAAAAACTGACTTTAGAGATGGTCTTTGTCCCTAACAAGCTGACAAAAGTGTCAAGTTGGAAAGGAAAGAACAGCAATTCAACGTTACAAGTATGATAATAAAATCAGGATATACAAGGTGGCTTAGAAGAAGGACAGTTAATTCTGTGGGGTGTTTGGGGTTAGAACTCCTGAAGAGCACATCACGGGGACAAGACATTCAGGATATGGGTGAATGGGTGATGAACAGGTGTGAGGAATGACAGAAGTAGAAAGAGAGGAAATTAAGTGGTCAGACTGTTAAGTGGCTTCTCCTATCATTCCTGGTTACTCTCCTTGGCCATATTCTGGATCTAAAGGTCAGGGAGAAAATTATTTTTGAGATCCAGAGGACGGCCATGGGGGAAAGATACTAAAATAGAGTTGAGGTTAGGTTTGATGATGTAGAATTCAAGTTGCTGAGATGATTCTTTGGGTGGACCTCCCTCACATATGGAAATTGAATTCACTCAGAATAAGGGCAAGAATTGGAGAGGAATAAAGAACCGTGAGCCAGGTTCCAGGGAATTATCCGGAGATCATTAGATGACAGTAAAAAGAAAAGACAAGGATGGTTCAACCAGATCAGATCAGGAATTTGGAGGAAAGGGCAACAGCAGTACAGGTTTCCCGCGCTATCCGAAAGCAGAGCATGCCTATGAAACATTTCCATAAGCCAAAACGGCATAAAGTCAAAAGTATCCCCACTTTGCAAACACTTTTACATTAGTACCTGTTTTTGCTGACTGAAAGAAATCTGAAAGACTTTTTTTTCTTTAATGAAGAAAACCATTCCCATCAAATGTAGGTCTTTCATAAAAGTGAAGTGGCATCATGCCAACTTTTGGAAAGTAGGGATTACCTGTATTAGGACAGGAGAACATTGATCTATTACTCGGGTCCCTCAGCATATGGAGACATGGAAGAGCAGCCCCTCTCCTTGATGGAGCTTCTATGAAGCAGTGTTCTTCACAAGTCACGTGTCAGCTAAGGTGAGGGGCAGCAGAAGGAATTCTGTGGAGGACCTGAGGTTGCAGGGTACCAACTTTGTGCGCAGCTACATGAGAGTTCTCCGGGTCAGAAGTTCAGAAGGAGGTTGGCACTGAGAAAATCCAGTTGGCAGACAAAGTACTGAGCTAGGTGTGATGCCCAACACATGTTCCTTGGGCTCCAGTGATGTGCCAGATCCTGTGTTGAGTTTGGTCCTAGTGATGCAGTCATGCGCAAGCTAGGCTCAGCCCCTGCCTTTGCACTAGTAGAAGGGACCTAAATTTGGCCTCTACCAGATGAATGAGAAGCACAGAAAGAAATGACTGGCCTCAGGGTCCCCAAAGTGTAGAGCAATGCATTTCCTTAAGCTGAGACTGCACCATATTGAGTTGGAGAAGACAGTGAGAATTGTGAGACAGAAATATGTATGTATATATGTTGGTCTCTACCCCACATCCCCTCTGGTTCCTGGCACAGACCTTGTAATTTCCTAAATGATAAGAGCAATAAGGGCATCTTTTGGTCTAGCATTTGGTCTTTGACCTAGGTTCCTGACACAGGACTTTTAAATCCCTTGGAATTTCCTGGGTGATTGCTGTGTCTTTTGTTCTCTCAGGTGACTCTTGGTGGGCTCCTGGAAGAATGCTGCTCAACAGAAAGACCAAGCCAGGAACTTGGAACTCTTAGCCCCAACCCGATCCTCCAGGAAGGGGAGAGGGGTTAGAAATTGAGTTAATGATCCATCATGCCTACATGATGAAGCCGCTTTAAAAATCCCAAAGGTATGGGGTTCAGGGAGCTTCTGGGTTAGTGAACGTGTGGAGGTGCTGGGAGAGTGGCTCATCTGAAGAGGGTGGGGGAGCTCCACGCCTTTCCCCACATACCTTGCCTTAGGCATCTCTTCCACTTGAATGTTCATCTATATCATTTATCATATCCTTTTCATAATAAACTGGTAAACAGTAAGTGAACCGTTTCTCTGAGTTCTGTGAGCTGCTCTAGCAAATTAATCAAACCTAAGGAGGAGGTCATGGGAACGTTTGATTTGTAGCTGATTAGTCAGAAGCACAGATAACAGCCTGGACTTTCAACGGGCATCTGAAGTGTGAGGGGGGCAATCTTGTGGGACTGAGCCCTCACCCAGCGGGATCTGACTCAATCTCCATGTAGATAGTGTCAGAATTGAGTTAAATTGTAGGACACACAACAGGTGTCACAGAATTGCGTGGTGTGGGGAAAGTGCCCAGGTATCTGGTGTCAGAAGTGTTGTGTGTGTTGTTGTACAAGAGGAAAGGAGAAACACAGGGATGGTGTAGGTTTTCTTTACAGAGACTTAAAAGCTAAGACTTCAATTCATCTTTGGGTTCCTTACTTTTTAAGTATAAAATCTACCCACATAAATTTTTAAAGCTAAATCTTTTATTTTTCCTTCTACAGTTGTTTGAATCATTATGAAAGATGATCTAAATTAGTTGTAGGCAGGCCAGGCTAGGGCTCCTGAAATGTCCATTAAAAAGAGTTTATTGACTGTGTTGCTTTGGGTTACAAAAATCAGACTCAAGTTGTTGGGGCAAAATACTTGACAGTAAGGTTTTTGAGCGGTATCTTGTTTCCTTTGGTATCTCCAGAGTCTGGAAACTCATAGGCAATTTATAAATATTTGTAGAATAAAGAATTTAACCTTGCAAAGATTCAGCAAGGGGGCAGGGTAGAGGCGAGCATGTGTAATAGGAGAGAAGAGGTGTCAGTTTGAGAAGGATGGCAAGTAAGGACAACTTCACCAATAGGAATTAGAGTCAATATGAATTAGAGTTTCTTTCTGGCCCTTTCCAGGTTCAGTGTTGGAATGAAAAAGAAGTGTTCTTTCTTGCTTGCTTTGCACCTTTCTTTCTCCACTAACTGGTACTCCCTTCATTACCTAAAATGAATAAAACTAGCCAACTTCAGGAAGGATCCTTAAATGGCTGGGCTGTGTTAAGGATCTAGTCAGTTGAGAACTATCCTCATTTGGTCAAGGTAGTACCGATGGTGGCTGGAAACTTTGCAGAAGCCTCAGGGATGCTGCAGCTCCCGTCAGGGGGAAGAGCACATGGCAAGGCAGGAGAAGTTAGGTAGAAATGTTGTATTTGACAAGACCCAGCAAAGGCAAAAACATTTTTACCTTTGATGTACTTCATTTGTTAATCTATGTGATCAGATCTATCTAAGCGACTATCTTTTAATTTTTAAAAACAAATCTATTTTGTATAGTTGTATACCTGTGAATAGAGGGAAAAGAAGCATCAGCAAGAAGGACACATATTTTAAGTTATTCTTCCAGTGGTAAAGGCTCTTTGTATAAATCAATAGAGAGAACATTTATGCCCATTTTATAGGAACTGAAGCATAATTCTTATGCTTTCATTTATGATAGAGGTTTATAGTCATTATAATTTTGATTTTTATGCCATACTCCTTGTCTTATATATGGATATATGGATTTTTTGCTGTCAAGGCCTTCTTCAGGGACAAAATCCCCCATTATGACATATAAGAAAATATGATCCGCTCTGTAATGTTGTACTTCATGTTCAATTTCCATGGGCAGACCATGGCCCTTAGTAAACACATTACAATTGTAAAATATTTCTTGATTATTTTCCAGTGTTTAGCCTTAGCCAGAAATGTAGGAAGGAAAAGGTGGACAATCTTTAGGGTGATTTAAATGCTTGAAGTTATGGTTCTCAAACCTAATATGCACAAAATCACCCAGGTAGCTTGTGAAAATTGTAGATCACCAGACCTCACCACCAGAGAGTTTAAGTCGAGAATTCTAGGATGTGACCTGGGAAAATGCACTTAATAAACAGTCCAGTTGATTCTGCACATGTTGTCTTAGGCCACACATTTAGAAACTCCGGCTTAAGAGAATGTAAATACTTACATGGTCTATGAACCACAAGCAGAAAGCAGGAGAGATCCATTCTCTGGCATGGATGCCACAGTCGATCCATATGGCATTTTTGGCTGTTTGTTCTTTTCTAGAAACCTGTCCAAAGAAAACCCACAACAATAACAAGAAGCTTCAGGATAATACCTCCATTTATGTAGTGCTTATATTTAATTCTTGCAACAAATCTGTGAAACACACATTATTCTCTGCATTCCTTTGAGG
Source organism: Zalophus californianus (assembly GCF_009762305.2). Taxonomy (NCBI): domain Eukaryota; kingdom Metazoa; phylum Chordata; class Mammalia; order Carnivora; family Otariidae; genus Zalophus; species Zalophus californianus. The sequence goes on from NC_045597.1 coordinate 56,267,851, forward strand.
GTTTTCAAGGGACATTAAAAGCTGGTGAGATTAAAAGATACTAGTTAAAGTCACATAGCTGGTGAGAATCAGGATTGACATTTGCACTCAGGACTTTCAATTTAGAGCCCTCTTTATTCTTCCACAATTGCTTAGTCATATCAGAGTTGCATGTGGAAGTGTAGAAATAAAGACCAGAGCACTAGTACTTTAGCTGTATCTTGACAATTCCGTGAGGTAAATAGGTGTGTGTAGCATGGGCAGTTTCTGTAGGAGACTGGAACAAAGAAAGGTTTGGGGAGGGGAAGCCAGTGGTGCTGAAGATAAACTTGGACTCCCTCACTGTTTTCCCCAGGGTGCATACTTTTTACGTATAGACTATTTCCTCATTTCCCACAGAAAAAAAGCACACATTTAAGTTCACACAAACTTTTTACCACCAGATGTGGGGACAGAGGCCTTGTTTTGATTCATCGTATGGGGAGCTAGCGCAAGCTGCCAATTCTGGAATAAGAACTCCTAATCTGTCCTCAGTGATAGACTTTGGTGCCTTCAGAAGTATTCTCAAAAACACCTCCACACAAAATGAATCATGGTTCATTTGCTTTTAAAAATTAGTTTCAACACAATTAGGGTATGGAAGGGAGGGAGAAGAGTATTATAAAATTAAACAAATATGTGGAGTTGAAATTCCAAAACAAGAAAAGGAGAGAGTTCAATTTTTATTGCCATTCACCAGCACTCAGGGAAGTTTGTTCTTAACTAACCTGGAGCTAGTGATACTCCAGTAAGAAAGCCAGGGAGAAAATCAAAGGGCATTGGCTTCAAAGAGTAAAATAGTACACAGAGGAGAACTATGTGGCTGATTTAATTTACTCAATTTAAAAGAAAATCTTGAGTTATCTGGACTAGTTGCCTGACTCAATTTTCTGTCTAACAGTGCCAAGCAAACACTCTTGGTACCGGTCCTGACACTGGAAAGATGAAGGAACCCCAGAGACTCCCATCGTGTGCACGTTCTTGGTCAAGTAAGACTGGAACTAAGGCACGCAGGAAGCATGATCTTCTAATGTGTAAATCTGGGCCCCAGAAACACAAGTTCTGAAGAGCACATACATTATGGCCAAAAGCAAACAGCATGGGTAGGTAGACCACAAATGTGTGGATCCAATTTGATGCACCAACTCAGCCATCAAGAAGACCTGCTGTTTCATCTACCTTGAGTTTGCACTGCAGGTTCTTGTCAAAACAAATGAAAACCCAGGAACCCCAAGTCGAAATCTTATCTTTGGCTGACTAAAGAGGCTCACCTCTCACAATTTAGATAGATAATGTTGGGAAACTATATGTAAATTAAATGTTATTAAGTCAAAGGTATTTTTCTGATGCTTACTTTTTTCCTAGAACTTCTTTCTAATTATTTGGGTGGGGGGCAGGGGGAACTGCTAAAAAAATGCAGAATTAGAAATTAACAGCAGGAATTAGTATGGTTTCATGGCTCCCCAAAATTCTTTCTTTGGCCATAGTCACAGACCTTTAGTAAGGCCAATTTATTCAACTAAAAATAAATAACCAAATGGACAGGGATTGGAACAGAAGCTATCATATCAGCCCTACTGCCAAGGCCCCCAACATTGCCCTGGTTCCTATCTTACCCTGGGTTTGATTGTTCAGCTCTTTCTTTGGTTCCAAAAATTACAGCAGTATCAGTGTTTATCTAATAACAGGTTCCTCTTCGTTCTCTTCCCTGCCAGGTAAGCCAGTCAGAGGTGGTGGTGGTGGGAATAAATAAAGTACTGGAAAAATAATCCATATGGCTCCCCTCCTTTTACGAAGGTAGACACCAAAGCTCAGGGAGGTTAAATAGCTTATCTATGTCCCATAGACAGAGACAGAGTAAATTCTAAAAATAGGGTTTTCACTGTTACACCAACATTGCATTAGTAAAGGAAAGAATGTAAAGGTAATAACCAATCCCCAAATAGCTGGATATTAAAATTGAGGAACACTTGTAATACAAATATTTCCATAGCTCAAAGAAAAAAAATCCAAGTTATAATAAGCAGCAGTGGAGAACTAATACATTCTCCAAAGCTGAGAGATCAGTGACTCTCCCCACAACACACCTTTAAAACATAAAGTGGGTACTTCTCGTATGAGGATCCAATGTGGATTTTTTCAACCATTTCAGGATAGTTCTTAGTTATGGCTTCCATCCAAAAGTAGATCTATCAAAAGAGAAACCAGCAGTCAGTCACAGAGCAAGTTCAAAGCCTTTCCCTGGCCAAAGGAAGCAAACAATTTCTTCAGGGCAAGGCGATCCCTTTAAAACATTTGTATAAAGAAAAAATAAGGAACCAAAGCAAGTTGGGGCTCGGTGTTTCTTCTGCTGTTTAGGAAAATCAATAAAATTAAAGTTTTCAAAAGTATCAAGGTTTAGAGAAATAGTAGAAGAGTACTAAGAAACTTATGACAAAGTAGGAAAAGTTTAGAGTAGATCTCCTGAAAATTATTTTTAAAGGCTCATCACATCGAATCCCTGCCTCCGCGTGTGAAATCCTCTTTCCCATTCATTCCTGAGTTCACATTTCTATGGGACTTTTTTATTTTTTTTTTAATATTCACTTTTCAAGAGTAACCTAAGGAAGTCCTGGGCACTATCGTTGCACAGGATAAATAGCAGTGCCATTGTTTCCCACTAGAGACCTGTGTGCTCACAACAAGACGTGTAAAATGAGAGGAGGCAAAGGGGAGGACAATCTGGAGGGAGAACGTTTTCTCCGAGAAGTGTAATTCGGGACCATTCTCCTGGCTGGAAGTCTAGTGGTACCGGTGATTCTGTCAAGATTACAGTGGGAGGGCAAAACGAAACCTCCTGGCCCTGACTTCAGGCTAGTGGCCACTTCAAAGCAGGGTTTGAATGATGGAGGGAAGAGGTCTTGGCAGAATAGAGACAAGGGAGGAGAGAGAAAGGAGGGGGGTGCAATTCTAAGCTCCCCATCAATCAGCCAAGCGCATTGATTCTAGAAGGAGACTGAGTTCTGCTTTAACTAACCGGAAAGGAACAGATGCTTTTGAGGATTAAATAGAAAATTGATTCTTATTTCTTAAGTCTTAGATGTCTTAAAAACATGGATATGGTCCTTAACAGTTTCCGGGCACCTAGCCAAAGATGATAAAAATACTTATATTAAGCAATAGAGCAGCATACTCCTATGAAAGAAAAAAAGGTATCGAGGGATTTTTATTACTTGGAGCATACTATATAAAAAGAAAGTCCTCCAAAGAGTTTACCCTTTCAACTAACAAATATGGAGATATGGTTCTTAGAGTATTACATGAAAGCTCACACCAATCAACTGAGCCCCAGCATCTTTCTCAGGTTCCCTCTAGAAAAATTGGAACCTGTAAGAACTGATAGAAAAAAAAAATCAACTTTTTGATTAAAGTACAGGTGGTGCAAGAATAAAATACAGGTGGTGTTATTATTATTATTATTAGTTTAAATAGATTCCTCCCAAGGGGAATAAAATGCACTGGTTTACAGTGCACTAAAAGTGTATAAATTCCTTTAATTCAGTGAGATAACGTTGCCATTATTCAGTAAGAGTACAATCAGGGTAATGGTCCAAAGAGACATGATTAATTGGATTGTTAATTTTTTTGTAGCAGTTTCAATAAAAAGGGCCCTATTTTTTATTTCCTGTTATTCCTTAGCATGCAGTATTACTACTAACAGTTAGAGATACTCTCAGCTGTGGACAAACAGCCTGCTTAGAAGCAGTTTACTAAATACGACGCAATCTTCTCAGGGCAGATATTTACAAGAGGGTAAGTTAACACCATATAATCAACTGAATCATGATTTTTTTTATCCTTTTCCACTAATTATGTTTCTTTAATAATATCCCATGGTTGAAATGGCAATGTTAATTAAATGAAAATAGTAATTTTGGAGAGAAATGTAATGGCTTACTTCATTTAGTGGGTGATACCGTTCATAGTATGAGGAGGAAGTCCGGGGGGTGACCGTGTCATTGAGAGTTTGCTGTTTGATAAGATCTTTCACTTCTTCCACCAAGATTCTGGGTACAAAACAGAGGGAGAGCTGATTTCCAAACAGGACTCATGGCCCATTGCAGGCACAACAACAGGTGAGCATGGGAAAAAATCATGGAGAAATCTAACAAGCAAAAGTTCACCAAGGTGCAAACAATAACCCAGAACATTGTATTAAGCTGAAATTCACAAACCTTCTTGGGAGAGCCCACACAGGTGCTGGAGAGAAAGTGGCTTCTACATGGTATGTTTTCAGGGCCTCCAAAAATTCACCCTTTCCCCACCATTACCAACATTCCTTGATTGTGATTCATGAGTGTCTTTAATGTATGGATTAATGGACAACTTTCTTAAATCCAGAGTAACATTGTATTATTCTGTTTTCAGTTAAGGACCAAGGAGAAGCAGAAAGCCTTTTCTTTTTGTTTTTCATTGCGACAACCGTTGACCTATACCAGATGTTCTGCATAGCCAAAGATGATCAGACCTCTAGAGAAATAGAAGCACAGGGAAAGGGAAGGTACTGGAAAGTCATCTTGTTTAATTCTCTTCAGAAGTACCACCTTGTTAACTAGGCAAACATTTTAACTCAATTAAGCTGTTCCTTCACTTGGGATGAACAGTTTGAAAGTTAGCTATCATTTTAATATCATTTTCCTTTTTCTTTTTTTAAGGCCAACGGATAAAAGCCAAGGCTTTGACATCAGAAGAGTCTGAGTTCAACTCTTAGCTCTGCTATGTTCTATGTGGTATGATCTTGCAAAATTCCTTTGTGAATATGAAACATTTTTCCATCTGCATAATGAGGATAGTATCTATCTCACAGAGTTAAATAAGAGTTAAATGAAGCAATGTATATAAAGGCTCAGCACAGTCCCTGAAAGGCAGTAAACACCTATAACATATTATTAATAATTATTATAGCGGGGGCGCCTGGGTGGCTCAGTTGGATAAGCAACTGCCTTCGGCTCAGGTCATGATCCCAGGGTCCTGGGATCGAGCCCCGCATCAGGCTCCCTGCTCCCGTAGGAAGCCTGCTTCTCCCTCTCCCACTCCCCCTGCTTGTGTTCCCTCTCTCGCTGTCCTCTCTCTGTCAATTAAATAAATAAATAAAATATTAAAAAAATAATTATTATAGCGGCTTATCCAAAGGCTGCCCATTGATACACAGACTAGAGCATGGCCTCCAGGAAGTACTAGGGTAGCTGGTGGAAGACCCGCTCTTGGGCAGTGGATGCAGGAAGGAGACGTTGGACACAGGAGAATCCAAGAGTAAGGGACATGGAGTCTGAACAGAAATTGCCTCTGATACAGTGTTTCATTTAGGGCCAGACATTCAAGAATGTTCACTGACCTTGTGAAGCAAGGAGGAAGCCAGATCCCTTTAGCACTGCTTTTTCAAGAAATACCACCAAACCTACTAAGGTGAATGACAATTTTGCTCCCCAGGTCTAGGCTCAGAGTAGAACTACAAGAAGGAAGGAATAAGGAGGAACTCTAAGAGGCTCCTCAGATCGCTGAGTCTGAGGCATTTTCAGATAAGGGACCTAGGTCTTGAGAGATTAAGCCACTTGTCCAAGGTCACAGAGCTAGCCACTGGGGCCTTATCACCAGTCCACTTTGGAGATTTCCATGTTGCCATGTTCAACATAAGTGTTTATTTTTCCAGGAAGCAATTATACTGTCTGCTAGTAAAATGCATCATACGTGCTTATAATGACTACTCAATAAATATTGAATGGTGCCTACCTGAATTGAATTGTGCTGTCATGTAAATGGGCTTTCACATTGTTTACATCAGACTTATTCACAAAAAAATGGACTTCTTTCTGCTTCTTAATAAATTCAGCTGTTACTGGCTGCCAGAGAACAATCTGCATTTTCAAGGGGGAAAAAATGAAAACAAAAATTGTTGTTCGCATCATTCTCATCTGTAGTTAAAGCCATAAGAATGTGTCCATAGGAGAAATGAAAAAGACATTTCCTGGCCACTGGTAACCAGTCACCATTCACACACGTGGTAGTGTAAACATTTATCTTGCAGGGGGCTTGTTTTATTCTTCTCTGTAACCCCAGTTGCTAAAGAGGGCCTAGGACATATAGGGCACTCAATAAATATTTGGTGAGACAAGAATAAATGAGTGAATAAATACATTTTTGACCCAACTATAAAGCTGGCTGTGTATGTCAGATGTGTAAAGGAGAAATGCAATTCTGTCTAGAAAGTTAATTAAGCGTTGATTTTCTTTAATAAAAATTCCATGTCCTTGATATTATTATTATCCTGTCAGTATTCCTTTTCTTTAATCTAATTATGGACTTTGGGCAATGCCTTTCAATAATACTTACATTTTTTTCTATTTTACTGGGCTTTTTCCAAGCACTTTCTTACCCATTTCCTTTGACCGTTATAATTACACTTTGCTATGGGCTGGGCAGGTGTTATTATTTTCACTGTCATTATTTCATTGGAAATAATGAAGAAATTAATGCTCATAGCCAACTTGTCTAAAATCATACATGTAGGAAGTGGCAGAACAAGAACTCTGATGCTTCCTCTGGTGGTATGTCCTCTGGCCGTGGTGTGGTGGCCATAAAAACGCACCACTCAGTTCTGTTGAGAGGAGCATAGTTGAGTGCCCTTCCCAGCCCCTGTACCTCTTGATCCACTGGAGACTGAGGCCAAGCTGCCCCAGGGCTGCAGCCAGCCACTGATTGAGCACCGAGGGCATATTCTTGCAGGCCCATTTCTGCAAGATCTGGGTTTCCTCTTCCAGGTAGCTTTGGTTTAAGGACGCACCACTGGTCTAGCTAAACCTTCATCAGAACTACCCTAGAGAATCTCCATTTCTGCACAAGGGTCAGAGCTGCGTCACGGTCTGAAAGTGCCCCCTACCGTCTCTAGCTTCCTCCTCTTCATCCATCACAAGCATTCCCCCCCTAGTCCATCCCTGGCATCTTTGTTTTTTTTTTAAGATTTTATTTATTTATTTATTTATCTGAGAGAGAGAGAGAGAGAGAGAGAGAGAGACAGAAAAGGAACACAAGCAGAGGGAGTATGAGAGGGAGAAGCAGGCTTCCTGCTGGGCAGGGAGCCCGGCGCGGGGCTCAATCCCAGGACCCTGGGATCATGACCTGAGCTGAAGGCAGACACTTAACGACTGAGCCACCCAGGCGCCCCTATCCCTGGCATCTTTAATCTGGTTTTGATGTCTGCTTCTTGGAGAACCTTAACTGACAAATAGGGAGACATCAATTTTCTACCATGACATTTTGTAACTCTTGTCAGCTTTCTACACCTTAAGCATTCTGGGGAGATGGGTCCTGGGCATGAAGATTTTAATAAATGTTCCCTTGTGGTTTGATACTTATTCCTTTTACAAACCATTGTTGTATAAACAAAGTTCTATTGGACTTCTGTTATCACAACATCTTTGTAAGTACACACTTTCATTCCCAAAGTACAATTATTATGAAATTGGCTGAAAAGCCAATAGCACAAATGAAGAAGTTTTGATTTTAGCAACCAGCAAAATCATGTGATGATGGGAAGGGGGAGACGGCTATAAGAAGAGGGGCTTAAGGGCGCCTGTGTGGCTCAGTTGGTTAAGGTCTGACTCTTGACTTTGGCTCAGGTCATGATCTCAGGGTCGTGAGATCGAGCCTTGTGTCATGCTCCTTGCTGGGCATGGAGCCTGCCTAAGATTCTTTCTCTCTCTCTCTCTTTTTCTGCCCCTCCCCCCTGCTCGCTCTCTATTTCAAAATATACCAACTATATGTAATTCAGACAACGTATGAGAGAACATCGTACACAAAATTCACACCTAGTGAGGCTAACGTACAGTTGATCCTTGAAGAATGTGGGGGTTAGGGGTGCCGACTCCCATGCAGTTGAAAATCTTCACATAACTTTTGATTTCCCCCAAATTTAACTACTAATAGCCCACTGTTAACTGGATCCTTACTGATAACATAAACAGTTGATGAACATGTATTTCATGTGTTGTATGTATTATATACTGTATTCTTATAATTAAACTAGGGAAAAGAAAATGTTATTAAGAAAATCATAAGGAAAATACATTTACAGTAGTATACTGTATTTCTCAGAAAAAAAAAAAACGATCTGGGTGTAAGTGGATCCCCACAGTTCAAATCAGTGTTATTCAAGGGTCACCTGTAAAGATAAATGAAGGAGAATTTACCTCGAATGTTGTAGTAAGATTCTGCAGAATCTGAACTTGCCTGGAGGTTCTAGGAAGAGCAGATAAAACCTGGCCACTGGGAAAAAAATAAAACAGAATTTTGATGTTAAATAAAAAGCGAAAATGAGATAAATTATACTGGGAGGGGCTTCTAGGTAATTGTGAAAAGGAAACAAACTTTAAATGGTAAAAGAGGATCTTGCTACAGACTAAGTGTTAAAAAGAGAACATGCACTTTCTCATTCTTTCTGCTCCTGAGCACCTGCCAAATCAATAACTCTGTTGAATGGGAGTACTTACTTCTTTCTTCTCCTTTGTGTGCGTGTGCATGCCTGGGTGGTTTTAATTTTAAAAATTAAATATTTGATGCATAAGGGAATATTTATATTCATATTCACTGATTACATTATAAGATGAATGTCTGGGAACCCATTATGCCACTTAAGAAATCCAACGTTATTGGATGTCCTTGAAGCTCCTTGTGTCCGTGTCCCCACTGTCTCCCTGCCACAGCCCCAAAGGTATCCACTACCTTAAATTTTCATTTTGCTCCTTCCCTTACTTTTCCCCGATAGTATGGATTCTTAAATACACGTTTGGATTCTTGAATGTGTAGATTCTTAAGATACGCTTAGATTTGCTTGATTTAACTCTATAAAAATGGTGTACTATAAATATCCTTCTGTATCTTATTTTTCTCACTCAACATTTTATTTTCAAGTTTATCATCTGTGTTGAAAAATGTAGCCACGGTCCCCATGTGTTGGGATTTGTCTACAAGTGGAATTGCTATTTCTTGGGGGTACACATATTTTAATTTCATAGAATAGTACCAAGTTATTTCTCAAACCCTTTACACCAGTTTCTATTTTCACCAGTAGTGGAAATGATTTCCTATAGCTCCTCCTCCTTGCTAACACTTGAAGCTGCCTGACTTTTTAATTTTTCCAATTGAATGGTTGAATTGAAATGGAATCTTTAATGTAATTTTAATTCTAATTTTCTGACTTACTAATGAAGAACAATTATTTCCATTCAATTATTTTTTGTAACAGTCAACTAGTAGAATTTCTTTTTATAATCTAGATACTAACACTTTGGCAGTTAAATGTATTGAAAATATCTTGTACCAGTTTGTTTCTCCTTTCTCTTTCTGTATGATGTATTTTTAGCCATCATTTCCTTCTAGGTTTGTGCTTTACTGTGTGTTAAGAACTCTTTCCCAATCCCTAGGTCTTAAAGGTATTCTCTTATATTTCTTTTGCCTTTCTTCTTTCTCTAATTTGAATTCCAGTATAGTTAACATACAGTGTTGTATTAGTTTCAGGCATATAATACAATGATTCAACAATTCTATACATTACTCAGTGCTCATCATGATAAATGCACTCTTAATTCACTTCACCTCTTTCATCCATTCCCTCCCCCACCTCTGCTCTGATAACCATCAGTTTATTCTCTATATTTAAGAGTCTGTTTCTTGGTTTTTCTCTCTCTCTTTTCTTCCTTTGTTCATCTGCTTGTTTAGTTTCTACATATGAGTGAAACCTATGGTATTTGTCTTTCTGTTTGACTTACTTCACTTAGCATTATACTCTTTAGATCCATCCATGTTGTTGCAGATGGTAAGATTGTATTCTTTTTAATGGCTAAATAATATTCCATTGTATATATACACTATATCTTCTTTATCCATTTATCTGTTGAGGGACACTTGGGCTGCTTCCATAATTTAGCTACTGTAAACAATGCTGCAATAAACATAAGTGTGGGTACATCTTTTCGAATTAGTGTTTTGGTATTCTTTGGGTAAATACAGAGTGGAATTATTGGATCATATGATAATTTTAGTTTTAATTTTTTGAGGAACCTCTATACTGTTTTCCACAGTGGCATTCCCACCAATAGCACATGAGGGTTCCTTTTTTTACCATATCCTCGCCAACACTTGTTGTTTTTTGTGTTTTTTGTTTTAACAACTCTGACAGGTGTGAGGTGGTATCTCACTGTGGTTTTGATTTGTATTTCCCTGTTGTTGAGTGATGTTGAGCATCTTTTCATGTGTCTGTTGGCCACCTGTATGTCTTCTTTGGAGAAATGTCTGTTCATGTCTTATGCCCATTTTTAATTGGATTATTTGGGGGTTTCTTTGGGTTTCTATTTTTTTGATGTTGAGTTGTATAAGTTCTTTATATATTTCTGACAATAACCCTTTATCAGATATGTCATTTACAAATATCTTCTCCCATTCAGTAGGCTGTCTTTTAGTTTTGTCTTTTGTCTTTCTTATTTAAGTTTTTAAATCTATTTGAAAATTATTTGTTTGTGTGCAGTGTAAAGAAGGACTTGAGTTCCTTTTTTTCTTCATAGTGTCATTTGTTAATCGTTAATACCTTCCTCAGGGATCAGCTATGCCAATTCTGTCAGGTATAAGTTTTCATACTCTTCAGCAGAGATAATGCTGGTTCATCATATCATTTTTTGTTTCTGGGGATACAGAAAAAATCTGCATTTCCCAGCCTTCCCTATAGTTGTGTTGAGACCATGTGCCTGAGTTCTTAACAACGGAAATGTGGGAGGGAGGGATGTGCCACAGTTAAGAGCATGTGGGAGTCTTTATGTGCCATGTGGTCTCTTACCCTGGGGCTAGAAGCAAAGAACCCCAAGGAGTTGCAATAGGGAAGCAGCCCAGATCTCCAAGTTGGAGGAGAGGACTAGGGAGAGCCAGATGGCTTCATTAATTGGTGATATGCGTGACAAAGAAACCTGTGTTGTGGCAAGTAAAGCTATTTCAGGGTGCATTCCTTATACAGCATAATCAAGGATTACCCTTACTGATGTGGTGTGGTCTCTTTCTTGGATCTCTTTTAAGTTCCATGGATTTATTTGTCTATCCTTGGGCTGATACCATTCATCCATGTGATTGTAGCTTCATATTAAATCTTAACAACCTACAGGACAAGTTTCCTGTTTCCCCTCTCCCTTGTCTAGTTCTTTTTAGAGATTTTGTTGGTTTGACATTTTGCTTTTCCAAATAAATTTTAAAAATCAGAGAGGAAAAATGAAACAAGATGAAACCAGAGAGGGAGATAAACCATAAGAGACTCTTAATCTTAGGAAACAAACTGAGGGTTGCTGGAGGGGAAGGGGATGGGAGGATGGGAATGGGAGAATGGGTGATGGACACTGGGGAGGGTGTGTGTTGTGGTGAGCGCTGGGTGTTGTGTAAGACTGATGAATCACAGACCTGTACCCCGACACAAATAATACATTATATGTTAATTAATTGGATTTGAATTTTTTTAAAAATCAGCTTGTTATGTTCCATGAAAAATGTTTGGATTTTGATTAGTATTATTCTAAGTCAATAATTTGGGAGAATTGATATTCTACTGATTCGGGGTCTCCTTATCATTAATACAATAGATTTGCCAACCAGTTTAGGCATTCTTTAATAACCTTCGAAAAAATTTTATAATTTTATCCATAAAAATATTGCATATGTGCATTGATGCCTGTGATCTCTAGGTTTATTAAAGGCTAGGTTTATTTGGGCAGTATTAGAAAAAATACCAATTCGGGATAATCTCAAGAATTTTAATAGGTCCAAAACAAAGTTGGTGACCTAAAGGCTTGTTGGTGATGGGGAGTTTCTCCATGAACTTAGTGAAAAATGAGTTTTGTCCTCTCTTAGGAAAACTGGCAGCTCTCTCCAGCCTAATGTGTATTGTTTGTGTTCGTCCTGACTGTTCACCAAACAGCTAGTCATGGAGAGTGCAGGCAGGTCACGTCCCTCCAGAAATGGTTCGGGCATTGTGTATGGTTTGGTTTCTTTTACTTACCTGCTTGAACACTTGAATAAGCCATTCTCCAGTTTAAAATATATATATATATATATATATATATATATATTGCATATTTTTATTATATTTATTCTAGCAAATTTCTTTTTTCTTTCACAAATAGTCACTTTTAGTATTCCATCTCTTCATTCTTTCTTGTTGAGGCATAGAAATGAAATAAATTTTTAGATATTAATTTTCTATCCAGATCCCTTGGTAGTTTCAATCATTTTAATGTAGATATTTTGGGGTTTTTTTTTCTTTGCAAGAAATCATTACAATTGTACCTACTAAATTTTGCTTCTTTCGTTTCAAAGCTTGTAGAATATTTTTCTTGCCTGACTGTATTGACCAAGACCTGCAGTACAATGTTGAACAGAAGTGGAAATAAAATGCATGATGCATAATTTTTAAGAAAAATTTTATAATGTTTCACCATTAGGATGCTTGTGGCAGGGTTTTGTAGGTGCCTTTTTATCAGGGTAAAGAAGTTTCCTTCTACTCTCTGCTATGAGTTTTTATAAGGAATGGATGTGAATTTTATCATATGTTTTTATGAGATGAGCACAGTGTTTTCTAGTTTCATCTCTTAATGTGATGAATTACATCAATAGATTCTTTTTTCAGTAGACACCTGGTTTAATTTGTTTTCTCACCTTTGCTTTGTCATATTTCTTTCTATCTTATAATGCTTGCTGGGGCCGTAAGGGATGCTCAGCAATTCTTGCAAAGCCAAGGCAATAGATTAGTGTGAATCAACGTGGATTGACTTTATTTTTACATACCACCTAATCAGAAAGGAAAGAATTTCTTAAAAATTATTCTCATTCTTGCAGCTCTCTATCCATTTTGTAGGTGAGGGAGATTTGGATAAATAGAGAATGGAGGCAGTGAGGTGAGGAATTGCAGATATATGTGGAATCTGTTAACAGCAATGGCATTCTCAAATTTCTAGTATGCCTTGAAGTAACAATTTTATTTACATTAACATTAAGCTATATTGGTGGCATTTGCCAGAGGGAGCCCATTTTTTAACTTAAAGAAGTTTTTCTTTTATTTTTAGACAAATATTATCCTTGAAATGTGGGATAAATATTTTTTTTAATCACAAAGAAAATGTTTTGCTCTTTCTTTATTTAAAGCTAATTTTAACAGGCGCCTGGGTGGCTCAGTTAGTTAAGTGTCTGCCTCGGGCTCAGGTCATGATCTTGGGGTCTTGGAACCGAGCCCCACCTCGGGCTCCCTGCTCAGCGGGGAGTCTGCTTCTCCCTCTCCTACTGCCCCTCTCCCCTGCTCATGCTGTCTCTCTTTCTCTCTCAAATAAATAAATAAAATCTTTTAAAAAATTAAAAAAATAAAACTAGTCTTAGACTTTAGGGCGCCTGGGTGGCTCAGTTGGTTGTGTCCGACTCTTGATTTCGTCTCAGGTCATGATCTCAGGGTCGTGGGATCCATCCCCACATCAGGGTCTGCACTGGTCATGAAGCCTGCTTGAGATTCTCTCTCTCCCTCTCTCAAAAACAAAAACAAAAACAAACGAAAAACAAAACTAAACTAATCTTAGATTTTGCTCTTAGTCAAGATGGAGAAAAAAGGACTAGGTTTACTCTCCTGCCAGAAATAAATAAAAAACTGGACTCTCTCTCTCTCTCTCTCTATATATATATGTATATATATATAATGCACTTAAAATTGAATATCAGCAACATGATGACTAGATACAACATTGTATCCTAGATTAGATCCTGAAACAGAAAAAGAACATTAGTGGAAAAACTGATGAAATCCAAATAAAGTCTGGAGTTTAGATAACAGTAACAGTGTTAGCAATGTTGGATTTTTAGTTTTGACAAATATAACATGGTAATGTAAGATGCTAACAGTAAGGGAAACTGAGTGAAGAGTCTTCAGGAACTCTCTGTAATATCTTGCAACTTTTCTGTAAATCTAAAATTATTCCAAATAAAATTTGTATTAAAAAAATGTAACAAGAGCTCTGGAAGTGCAAAAGAGTTTATGACAACTTATGCTTGTCATTATTAGTGACGGCATTATGGAAGAGATGACTGGGTAAGTGAGAGTGTGGAAAGACCCTGTGGCAGGGGAACTAGCAAGCTGCTCCTTGTTGCCAAGTGTAGGATAGGATAGCAGCTAAACAGAAATTAATTGGAAAACTTACTTTCATCCTCCTCTAGAGAAGGTTTTGAATGCCCATTGAGAAATCTGGTCTTTATCTTGTAGGCAGTTAGGAGTTAGGAAAAGGACATCACTTGTGATTTGTAAGAATAACTTTGACAGCAGAGTGGAGGGTGGTTTTATTTTAGAAATCCTAATTAGAAGATTTAAATTCTGAAAATAAGTCCATGGAGACTTGATTTTCAGAAGAGGGAAAGACCGGCTCACAGAAAAAAGAGACTAGGAAATTTTATGTCAATCCCTGGTACAGTGTTAGTGTACATTATTCAACCAGTGCTTGAAGAAATATATTAAAGGGTAGGTACTGCAAGATCATTCATAGTAACCTGGAAACCACGTGAATGCTTCTCAGTAACAGAATTGTTGAATGATGGTAATGTCTGCACATTCTGGAATGTTTTGTAATCATTATAAAGAATGAGTTAGATTTATAACAGTTAACTTGCAGTAGGTTTACATGACGTTCTAAGAGAAAGAAGCAAGATATGGAGAAGTCTATAAAATATCCCATTTTTGTGAAAAAATAAATTAGAAAGAAAAAAGAAAATTACATGTGTTAAAAGCAGGAGAAGAGTGATGCATGAATAAGCAGCACATTAACATTGATTTGGATGGTGGGGGATGGCCATTTTTCGACTGGGTATATGAGAGAAGTGGTGGGAGGAAATAAGATTGTTTTTTAAAAGAAAGGACTCTAGAGTTCCAATAGAAGATCCGATATTCGACGAATATAAAATTATACAAGGGTGTATACAAATGTATAGAGAAACGCAGGAAAGAATGATCACCAAAATGTTAATGATGTTTTCTCAGGGTGATGAAATTTCAGTGTTTTTTCTCCCAATTTTATGCCTTTCCATATTACTAATTAACCAAAAAGAACTCTTATTTTATTTAATGGGGGGGAAAACTATTAAAATGTTACTCTAACTGTGAAAAAAACACTGCCAAGCTTCTTATACTGCTGATGACCCTTTTGCTAGAACATTCCTTGTTGTTTTTAAATGTTCTCTGAGCCCATCAGGGGAGTATAGTGGGTTTTCTAGTCTTTCATAGTATTTTCATTCTAGCATGTCCTGTTCTAAGAATTTTTTTTATTTTTTCTTTCACCATCTGCCATAATAGCTCTGGCATTTCTAGTTCACTAAATGTAGGCCACTGTTTTCTCCAAGCTTCCAAAAAAACACCCTAGCAGCAATTAGCACCACCTCCCAAGGATCTAACTAGAATGTCAAATCCTGTATCTTGGGTGAGTGTACCTCTTTAGAGATATAGTCCCTCTCCTTTATTAACATACTCAGCACTTGTGCCGCCAGAGTATGTCATGACTTAACCCTAGCTACCAGTTAGGAGGGTAGGGGGAGAGGTGGGAGTAGATTCTGAGGGCTGAAAGTAAGAGATGACATTACAGAACTGAGCTCTCTGATAGCAATGGGGGTGACGAAATCATTATACAATAGAAGCCAGGTGGCAGTGTTTAACCATCCTTGACAAGTTGGGCCCAGAAGAACATGATCCACAGAAAGCTATAGAGTTAGTTAAAAGAACATAGAGGGCACCTGGGTGGCTCAGATGGTTGGGTGTCTGCCTTCGGCTCAGGTCATGATCCCAGGGTCCTGGGATGGAGTCCTGCAATGGGCTCTCTGCTCCTCGGGAGCCTGCTTCTCCCTCTGCTTCTCTCTCTCTCATGAATAAATAAATAAAATCTTTAAAAAAAAAAAAAAAGAACATAGAGTTCTCAGGGGCAAGATAAATGGCAGCCAACAAAAGCATTGCTCAATCTTTATAGTCGAAATAAATCAAGGATGAATATGAGAGAAGCTAAGGACAGCTATCCCAATCAAGAGTCACAATCCATTGCCCAGTTTCCAGATGTAGGTTCTTAGACTCAGTTCTTAGACCCAGAATTTCTTTCCTGAAGTGGGGAGGCAAGTCCCCCAAGGAAAGACCCTGCAAGAGTATAGAAAGGGTATATGATCATTACTTCCTCCGTCCCTTCCCAAAGCAACCTATGAAAATGTACTCAGGAACTCTGCACACTGGAGAAAGGGGAATACTCAACCATTTTGAAGGTCTTTTGGATGCAGGGTCCAAGCTGACATTGACACCTGGAGGTCTGGAATGCTAGTCTAGATCCAGCTCTTGGTGGAGGCACTGGGTCTATGGACCCACCAATGATCATTTCCCTGGTCCCCAAATGTAAAACTGAGATGGACATACTTGGTAATTGGTAGAACCCCCACATCAGTTCCTTGCCTGTAAAGTAAGAGCTCTCATAGTGGGAAAAGCCAAAAGATGAAGCCCTCACCCTCAGCCAGGAGAAGGAAAAAAAATCCCAAACAAACCAAAGAAGCATTCTAGGGGAAATGGGAGATATTAGTGCCACCCTTAAAGACCTAAAGATGCAAGGGGGGTGGTTTCTACAAATCCACTTTAAATTCATTCGTCTGGCTTTCACAAAAACCAGACGGGCCCATAGTGGACAGCTAATAACTGAGCAAGGTGGGGATACCAAGGCAGACTCATTACTGAAAGATGGGGGGGGCGCTCTTCAGATGGATGACATTAGCTCAAGAACCGTCTTACCAACTTTGCAAAAACTTTCTTAGAACTGCACTACAATCTAAGACCTTCTGTGTTCCACCTTCCTTCCTTCCTTTTTTCCCCCACAGGGGTTAAATCAGCACTGCAGTCTTATGTGTCTCCCAAGAGCCTCTTCTTGTCCCCTCCTCATTTCTTCCTTTCAAGCATTTTTCTCAATACATCTCTTGTATGTCTAATTCCATCTTGGTGTCTGCTTCTTGGAGGACTAGGAAAGTGGGAAGAAAGTGTGGAGATCTTTGTATCACATTGTAACCCCTAACAGAGAGCACCCACCAAACAACAGGCACTAACTAACTGTGTAAACAAAATGATTAGGCAGTTGATGTCAGCCAGCCTCTGTCAACAGTCACTGCAGCGCTGGCACAAAGGGCACATGAACAGACTAGCCATGATGGTGAGGATGAAGTTTTGCGTGGCCCAACAGGTGGGTTCCTACTCACCAAGACTGATAGAGCAACGGTTGCTGCCAAATGTCCAACTTGACAGCAACAGAAACAAAAACCAAGCCCTTTAATCAGCACCATTCCACGAAGAGACCAAGCAACCACTTTGGGAGAAATTGCCTACTTTGGTCCCCTTCCACTCTGGGTCTGGATTTGCCTCTTTTACCTGCAGGGTCTCAATTAATGTGACCATACCAGGACTTATATGGTGTTTGATTCACACAGGATCCCACCTAACACTGTATCCGATTAAGGGATCCACTTTACAACAAGGGAGGTGCAGAATGGGCACCTCCATGGGATCCACTGGACATATCACACACCATACCACCCAGAAGCAGCTAGCCTCATACAGCAATTAGAATGGATTATCTGAGGTGCTAGCTTGGAAAGGGGAAACATCTTCCAGGATGCAGTTTTAAATCAATAATCATTATATGGTGTGGTGTCTCCACAAGTTAGAATACATGGTTCCTGGAACCAAGCTGAAGTGGCTTTATTCACCTCCATTCCAGGCGAATTAGGGGAATTTGTACTTGCAATCTACAAATATGGCTCTATAAATTTAAAAGTTCTGGTTCCCAGGAGAGGAAAAACTCCCACAGGGGTCATGGCAAGAGTTTTATTAAACTGACTGCTGTTGCAGCTACCCAGTCATTTCAGTCTCCTTGTCCCAAAAGATTATCAGGAAGGAGAGGAGTTATGCTGGAAGGGCTAAGTGACCTTGATCATCAGGAGGATATTGAGGGCTGCACTCACACACAGTTACGCTGGCAGGGAAGAATACATTTGGTACGTAGATGATAAACTTAGGCATTCTGTAATATTCCCTCATCCAATTTTGATGTATACAGACAAATGCAACAGTCATGGCCCAAAAGGACATGGTGATTGGAGGCTCAGACCCTTGAAGGTCAAGGGGCTGGGTCATCTCACCAGGTAAGTCACCTAGACCATGGTAAGCCCTGGTGAAAGGGAAACAGAATGGATTATAGAAAAGGAAAAAGATGAGTATTGGTTATTGTCTCAAGACTAGGTATAGCTGGGATGGACTGCAGTCAATCCTACTCATGTTCCCCTTGTGTGTTTCCTCCAGCAAAAGACAGCAACCAGAATCCAGAGGGGCTGCTCCCAAAGCTTATTTTGGAAGCAGACTGATCTGAGTGGCACAAGGGCTGGACTATAGGAGACTCCATGTTGTGCTGCACAGGTCCCCATGTAGGAATGAACTCTCATTTCCCCAGCTTCTGCAGGTGTTGGCTGCGGTCACTTGAGTCCCTTTCCAGGATTTTTCCTTGACTGAAGAAGGGCATGTTGCCAAGGTCATGCCCCCTCCCAGGTATAGTCCACCTCCAATGACTAATAAGTATGGGTTATATATTATATATGTGTGTATATATATATATATATATATACCCTTGCCCCAGCGTGGGACAACTTTGCATGGACAACTTAGCTTTAGGGATCCCAGGGCTTCATGTGACTGAGTCATTTTTCAGTCTCTCCTCATCCAGTTCTCTTTCCTTCATTCCTGCACAAATGTTGGTCCCAAGATCACTTTCCAGGAAACGTCCTACACGCAAATCTCTATCTCAGAGCCTGCTTCCTGGGGAAACTAACCCACAACAGATACAGGGGTCTACTATGTGGGATAAAACACGTGAAGTGCTCTATGAGTTTGTATTCTCTGTTATAAGAATACAAAGTCAGAAGTTATTGGGGGTTGAGGTCATCAGAGAATGGAGACGCTTTGAGCTGGACTTCTGAGATGGGCAGGATCCGGTAAATATAGGGATATTAGACTGAGATAGGTAGAAGTTTGGCAGATGAATTGGAGAAGAAATGACATAAGTACTGACACGTAAGTGGAAAAGCGAAAGCAGAGCTCGAGGAATGGCAAGCCATCCGGGTGGGCAGGAATATGGGGCTTCTGTTGGGATATACCAGGAAATAAAACCAGGATGAATGGGCAGGATGGGATCGGACCACTGAGGGTCTTAAAAGCTGGGGTCAGGATTGTGGCCCTTATTTATAAGGTCGTTGGGCCCCATTTGGGGAATTTGAGCCAAAGAGTGAAAAACTCAAAGCTGTCTTTCGATGTGAAGTATAAAGAAGTGGGGACTCATATAAGTAAATCATAATTTGAGAGTGAGCTCTCTAACAGCTTAAGCTAACAATGAAATGGGATGCCTTTTACCCAGCAATGAGCTCTCCATTATTCAAACAGGCTACATTTCAATCCCACGTAAGGGAAGTGTTATGTTGACTAGAAGATAAGGGCATTTTTCTAATGTATTTGACCAAAGTTAGTCAACAGAAAAGAGAAAAAAAGAAAAAGTAAAAGGTAAAAAATGTGTTATCCCAGTGGGCCTCTTTCTTAAGGAGAAAAAAATTTAAGGAAATATAGAAAAATAAATTGGGAAATGGAGGGGACTAAAATGATGAGGCTAAAACTGCACCATAAAGTATATTAATGTGTCCAGGTTCCAACTGTGGTGAGCCAGCCTCTTCCTGTCTCACCTGTTTGGCCCAAGTGCCCACACAATAGAATCAGGAAATGGGATGAGGGTCAGTCAGGTCACCTTATGCAGAACTTAACATAGTTTCTGAAAATCAGTTTCCTGACTCAATGTCCCCTTACTTCATCAGAAAGAGGCTCTGAAAGGTGGTCTGAGTGAAGAAAGGGAGAAGATTTGTGACAATATTTCTTTGGAGCAAGTTGTTGCCGTCTTGTTAGTACCCTTTCTCCCAAAGAGGATGAAGTTTGGAGGTGTTACTTCCCTCATCTCCAACTAGTAGTGGGGACTTTCAAGGGGTAATGGGAAAGTCTGAACATGTTTCCTCAAGTTTAGAGACACAGGGACTGGGGCCTGGCTTGCTCCCAAGGAAGCTAAACATGCATGCGGCCGGTCTCCAGTTGGTTGGACAGTGATTAAAATCAAAAGAAGAAATACTTCATGGGCAAGTAGTTATAACTCAGATGCTGTCAGATAACGCCACCTACAGGGGCAGGAACATGGGGATGAAGGCAAGATTCCTAGGGGTGAAACATGGAGTCACAAACGGCCACCTAGTGAGAGATGCATCTGTCCCTGATCTGGAGAATTCCTCAGCAAAGAAATCTGAAAAATTCCTAAGAAGTTAAAACCCAAGAAAAGGGCAAATGAGAAAAAGAGTCAGGGGTGTGTATGGAGAGGGGGTGAGGAGTTGTTTTCCTATAAAAACTGACATTTGAATAATACCTTGAATGGACCCAATATTCTAGTTTCTAAATTGAGATTGTTTGCATGTTAACACGGCCCCAAAATTATCAGTTACTTAAGAGTGGACTAAAAAGTCAGAATTTGCACACTTTCCGTGTAGGGGCAGAGAAAGATTACTCCACCACATGGAACATAATGGGGCAAAGGGAGACGAGAAAATAAAGAAATGTTTTGATTGCATCTCTGAAGTGATACAGTTAGAGGATTTGACTGATAGCCAATTGAAGAGTAAAAAAAAAATAGTCGCACCAAATATCAAGTGAAAAGTGTAAGCACAGTGAAATAACAGGTCATTTTACACAAAAAATAAGCTGAATTTCAAAGAGGACAAGTAAATTGTCCAAGGCTGCATAACTTATAAGTCGCAGCTCTGGGGCTATCTCCAGATCCCAAGATTTTAATACTTGACAACATTTCCTCTGTTGCTTCCCCTCTAAGAATATGATTATTTTCATCAAGCTCTGTCCCCTGCTATGGTTTACAGAAGAAGGTTCACATTTGCCATAGTTCTGCAAGATTATTTTTGAATTTGAAAAACTGGTGAGATGCCTCTGAACAATGGAACAGCGCTCAAGGCTGCAATTTTGTTTTATGCATTACAGTGTTTCAAGGCCACCAGTGCCCTGTTCTTTAAGATGAAAATAATATATCAGGGGGAGCTAAGTGAAAGAGAATAAACTGGTCTCTAGGTGGCAGATCGTGTATGAAGTTGACAGAAGGAACAAGTCCTGTGGTCTATTAATAATTCAGAAGCCCTCTCTCCTCAACCATTCTCCACTCTCCCAATTCTTTTTCCTTCTTTTCTTAGTACTTCCCCACCCCCACCCCCGCCCCTTCCCTGTTTCAAATAAATCGCCTCCACTGACAGGGTGCTCCTAGGTCATCAGAGCACAATACAATTAATGTCTCTGTTTACAGGGTTCTTGCTAGGATTTTATTTTTGCCCTTTATGGTGTTTGGCCTTTAAGAGCACGTGACCTCGGAGACATGTTTTGGTTTTTGTTTGTTTGTTTGGCTGCTTTTCTCTTTGGCATATGGTATTAATGCCTTTAAAACTTTTCTCGTTCTCGTTCCGGGGCATTTCGCTGATGAGATGTATCAAAAGGCACCTACAAATCAGCCAGTAAGAAATTGCCTGAATACAAAGTGTTATTAGGAAAATGATCACGACAAGAAAACAATAACAGAGAACAGCTTTAGGGAAAAGCCAGACTGTAAGCTCTTTTTAGAAGGGGTTGTATTCTTGCCCCCAGAAATAATCCATCAAAGTCTCTTGCCCTGAATGAAATTAGATTTCTGTTTTAGCTTTAGTAATAGGCTCTTCCTGGAAAAGCAGAGCCCAGAAACAGTTGGTAAAATGTATATATATATATATATTTTTTTTTTTTTTTTTTTTTTACTCACAGAAAGAAGAGTTTGGAATGTTCTTTCTAGTGGAGGGATGGGAGAGAGGAATCAGATATGTATCTGCCCACAAAGCTGCAGCTCGCCCTTCCTCAATACACACGGACAATATTTCCAATACCATGTGGTTGGTTAAAATATAGTCATATTCTTATTCCTCTCTTCAAGCATAGATATCGATCAGACTCCAAAGTATATGCTGAAGCAAGAAATAGTAAGAAAAGCCATTTAAAATAATAATATAAAATATTAAAATAAAAATATTCCTGAAGGAATATTCTCAATCATTTCTTTGCTATTTTTTTTGCGTAAGTCCTTTATTTGTGTAATATTTAGTTCCACTAAACTGTTATATGCTTTCTCATTTTGAAGCAACATGGTAAAGCTTTGGAAGTACCTTACTAATGATTGTCTTATCTAGGGGTTCAGTTCATGATATGATCCAGGCGGTGGCATGTGCGTGAGCCGCCATGCTCTGTGGCCGCCGGCTGCCAAGGGGCAGGCACCACACCACCAAAGACCCACCGCAGGTGAGGACCCTGACACTGAACTTCCAGCCCATCCCTCTCCCAGGCTGCATTCTGGACCACCTGTCTTCTCTGCAGGCTCACTGTCTCTAAATCTGACCTCCATCAAAGTAGCTTTCTTCCTAATTTCTAGATTTTTAGAGGCAATGCTATTCAGTGAAATGAATTGAAATGAGGCGAACATGGGTTCAAATCCAAACTCTACACTTATTGTTTGATTTGGGGCAAATGAATTCTCCTTCCTAGGGCTAGTTTCCTTCTCTGTAAGGTGTCACCATCAAGATTCCTAGGGTGTAGGATTTAATGAGGCATTTAATGAGATAACATTTCTAAGTGCCGGGCCCAGTGCATGACACAACACAGGTGCTATACAACCATGTGTCCCTTCATTTTCCCCTCCCTGTGGATGATACTGCCACTGTCTACAGTACCCAGCTGGATATGCTGATACCAGCTTTCCTCTTTCCCTCTCCCCTACCTTTAATTAAGGCCAATCACCAAGTTATGGGATATTAGAACTGGCAGGACCTTAGAAATTATAGTCATCTTATTTATTGATAACACATAGAGATATACGTCACCAATTATTCCAGCAATTTGACTCCCATGTCGAATCAATAACAATCATTATTTGGTGATGGACTTTGTTGCATGACACTTGACAATCATATTGAACAAAAAAGAATCAATGATGATGTATAAACACAGCATCAGGCTCTCAAGTCAAGCTCTGTTTTCTTAAATGCTGTCCCATGGTTCTTTCTGACTCAGAAGAGTATTTTTTTTTTTACAGATTTTATTTATTTATTTGAGAGAGAGAGAGATAGTGAGAGAGAGCACAAAGGGGGGAGGGGAGGGAGCAGCAGAGGGAGATGAAGAAGCAGGCTCCCCGCTGAGGAGGAACCTCCACGCCGGCTCGGTTCCCAGGACCCCGGGATCATGACCTGAGCCGAAGGCAGACTCTTAACCGACTAAGCCACCCAGGCGCCCCAAGGTAAGTATTTTTGACAGAATTTTCCTGTCCCTGGTATGTTTTTTCCCTCTTTACTATTTACTGAATGGGGAGAGGCATTTGTCTTGGAGATAATAGGAGAAGAGAAGAGTCACAGAAGCAAAACACAGGAAAAAAAAAAGATAATTCCAAAGGAAATAATATCAATTTTAAAAATCTACGAGTTCACTAGTTAATACATTACAATTTACACACGTAGCCTGGGACTATTTGCCATATATTATATGTCTTAGAACACAAGTTCATTTGTACTCTTCTAAGTGGTTTATAGTAGAAAATCTCCAGGGAATCACTCAACTAAGCAAAATAAGAATTAGATACGTTCATATACGTGTTCTTTATAACACATCTATTCTTCCTCTCATATCCCTTGTGAATACCCATGCCCAACCTAAACCTCCTGTTTCATACCTTCACCTTCCTCTCCATCCTGTGTTCCATGTACAAGAGGAAAATATTCATAGTTACCCATAGTTACATTATTCATAGTTAATACAAATTATCTAGTTAATATATTTTGTGTGTGAAGACAAAAAAAAAATAAGTCATGTGATGTGTTAGAGTGTAAATAATTATTTTTATAAAAGCTTCTATTTCCTTAGTCTCCCTAGCCACTGAATATACATATCATCCAGCTTTCTCTCAGTAATAAAAGTAGAGCCAGAAAAGACAAAAAAAGACCCTAGATCTCGTGAGAGCCTTATTACACTAAAATGTACTGTTTGTCAGGGCAACATGGAAAGTTTCTGAAAGAGCTGACCTTCAAACTTTTAACATTTTGCCCCCCAGGTTAGTGCACTGACTAGATTCCATGTGGGGCAAACAAGTGAGGAAAACAGACCCCCACCATTTAAGATTCTATTGGGTTACCTCTGAAAAGCGAAGACATGCTGCTCACACAAGAGGAAGATGGCTACCAGGACTCCAAAGCTACAAAGCTTCATCCCAACAGCAATTTGCTGAAAAACAAAGAGAAGGACCCGGATGGCAGGTTACATAAGAGCCTTCTTTACACACTGGTTAAAATGTAATGGCATGTTCCCTCTCATTTCTGTGATCAATTGACTTAGCTTCTATTTTCACCCTTAAAAGATAAAGTATGATGAGAGTCATTCTTAATTTCTACTGTCTAGAAAATATTTAACTCCTCAGGGAAGATGAGGCCAATACTAAAAGTATAATGATGTTGCAGAAATGGGTCTGGTTTTTTGAAGAAAAATAGCCCTAGAGTATTAACTAATGGCTCGTAACCCATGCTGAGGGAGGTCTCCAGTGGAGTACTAAAGAGGTCTTCCCTTGTCTCTGTCTTTTTCAACATTTTCAACTTAGATGAAGACATAAAAGGTGAGTTTCTCCACTTTGTGTCTCTTACAAGGCTGAGAAGGAGAGCTTGTATAGAGGATTATAGAATCTCCATTTAAATAAATTTTTCCTCGGTAATATGGAGTGATGGGCCCACCTGTAAGAGAATAGGAATGTTATGTCCTAGAGAGTTCTCTGAGCAATAAAAAATCAGGTTGCTTTGAATCATGTTTATTTAGGAAAGGTCACCATAAGAGCCATTATCTAAATCAAAGCTCATCACATGTCATTCTGGAGGTAGCATCTTACTTATATTGTCTGGCATGAGGCTACATCTTACCTAGTAAGTGGTTGAAGCCCAGGTATTATCCCCAAATTCCCACTGGTCAATGCGTTAGAATGTTCCTGAGGTCAGGGCAGGCAAATTTGAAAAATAAAACAACCTTCCCACAATGGACTTCTGAAAAGGAAAGGATTGAGATTTCAAGCTTCTCTCTCTGAGATTCAAAGCTATTAAAACATATTTAATGGATTAAGTTGACTTCACTGAAACTACCTCTTATATAAGAAGGAAGAAGAAAAAGAATATACATGTATATCTGATCACTTTTAGAGAAAGATACATAGGAAGAATAGACCAGAAATCCATTAGACCGTGGTTACCTACAGTGGGTGGGTAGAAAGCTGATTGGAAAAGATGCAGGAGTAAGAACAGGGTAGAAGAGATGCGAGGGGGGATGCTTTTTTGAGTAGACATCTTTGAATACTTTAGAATTCAAAAATACTACAGAAAATATACGTCATTTTTTCACTTCCTCAAAACAAACAAGTAAATAAAATGAATACAAGTAAAAACACATGAACTGAATGGTGTTTGTAATGAGTGACGTAACTACACTGAAAGGGAGAGAGGAAAAACTAACCCAAGGACTTTCACTTTGTTTTTTTAAAACACAAAAAGTAACTTTAAAATACAGTCAATGGGGCATCTGGGTGGCTCAGTCATTAAACGTCTGCCTTCAGCTCAGGTCATGATCCCAGGGGTCCTGGGATTGAGTCTCCGCATCGGGCTCCCTGCTCAGCGGGAAGCCTGCTTCTCCCTCTCCCCCTCCCCCTGCTTGTGTTCCCGCTCTCGCTGTTTCTCTCTCTCTGTCAATTAAATAAATAAAATCTTTAAAAAAATAAAAACGAAAATAAAATACAGTCAATGGTGGACGTTTACTGACAAATTTTATCAATTTTTGTCCTCCCTATTGAGTTGTATCCTATGTCTCCACTCCGGGTTTACACTTCTTGCTGAAGCAATCTTTGAACAGTTGCTTTAGTGAAGGTCTATTGGTGGTAGATTCTATTGTGCTCTGTCTGATGAGAACTTCATCCTGCCCTCACTTTCAAAGACCAGTTTAGCCAAAAGTCACATTCTAGTGTGACAGTTCTTCCACTGTCCTTTGGCATCTACTGTGGTTAAGGTAGGAATCTGCTGTCAGGTCTTGTTTCCCTGCAAAATAATCCCTGCAAAAAATCCCTTCACACACAAAACTATTCTTTCTAATAGATGACTTTTGAGGGATTAGGGATTATCTTTATCTTTAATACTCTTCAGATCCATTACTCTTGTCTAGCTGTGAAATTATTTTTTGTTATCTAGTTTGGTACATGGAATGTAATTTTGATCTGAGGATTTTAGATATTTCTTCAACTTGGGAAAACCATTTTATTATTTCTCCAGCTATTATCTGCTAGTGCTTTTTAGGGGCTCCCTTTGGAGTTCCTTGATCTACCCTCCATGTCTTGTAACTGTCTTTTCATGTTTTTAAAAAATCATGGTCTGTGTCTCCGTATGCTGAATCCTGGGCGAGAGTTTCTCAGTACCACCTTCAAATTCACAAATTCATTCTTTGTGTCTGGTTTAGACTACATGGTCAACTGACCTGTGTTTTTTAAAAATTTCAATAACTTTATGAATCTTTTCCAACTTTTACAATTGCTTTTTTTCACATTTATCCATTTTGCTTTTTTTAAAGATTTTATTTATGTATTAGAGAGAGAGAGAGAGATCATAAGTGGGGGGAGGAGCAGAGGGAGAGGGAGAAGGAGAGGAAGGCTCCCCACTGAGTGCAGAGCCTGTGGTGGAGCTCAATCCCAGGACCCTGAGATCATGACCTGAGCTGAAGTCAGCTGCTTAACTGACTGAGCCATCCAAGTGTCCCCATTCTGCTTTTATAAATATCATTTTAAAGCATTTTGTTGTTTACTTTTTAATAGATATGGTTCCTTCAGAGTTCTTGCTGAGAATCCTTAGAATACCTATTTTAAGGTCTGAGTTAAATTTGCTCTCAAGGATTAATTGTATTTGAGATGAATTCATACTCTGAGTATTGATTTTGTTGACTGCCTCTCTTAGCATTTGATTTCTTCTGTGATTTGGAACCTTAGTTTGCAGGCTCATTTTGAAGTCTTTTGTTTTCCTTTCCTGCTTTTCTCCTTCTATGGTTACTCTTCTCCAAGCAGCCCCTGGGTTTCAGTCCAGAACACTGTCTTAAACTGGTTTTTGGAGTTTCTACACCATGATAATATAATGGTTTTCAAAGATCTAGTCACCAGTCAGGATGACTTAACTTAGTTACTGGCTTAGTCACTCCTGGCCTGGTTACTCCTCTGTCTCCTACAAACCAGCAGATACTTATAAACCAGTCCTTGGCAGCAGTGGGAACTATCTTTCTAAAATTGAGGTACATACATTGAAATGCACAGATTTAAGTGTTTGAGGAGATTAGTCTTGAAAAATACATATACTTGAGTAACCCACACCTCTATCAAGTATAGAAAATTTCCATCATTCCAGAGAGCTCTGGAATGAGTTCATATCCCTCCCAATCAATTTCCCCTCTATTCTAGCAGCCTCTGTTCTGATTTTATCATAATAGATTAATTTTGCTTGTTTTAGAACTACATGGAATCATATATTGTCCTAGTCAGTTCAGGGTGTTCCTGCCAGAATACCATAGACTAAATGGCTTAAACAACAAACATTTATGTCTTACAGTTCTGAGTTTGGGCTTTGCTGTTATTTTAATTAGATTTTATTTACCACAGTCTCAAATTACTTAAAAACAGGAGCAAATCCTTCTCTTTAGCAGTGACTGGGGTCTGATTGCCTCAGGATTTGCCCTCAACTCTCCTCTCTGCCCTCAGCCTTCAGCAGCAGAGGAGAGAGCTCTCGGATCTCCTGTCTTTCCCCTGGTAGCAGGTAGCCACTCTGCACTTTTTATAATGTTTACACTTAAAGTAAAACGATTTATAAAAGCTAAAAATAGCAGGTATGTAGAATGAGACATCAACAAAACAGAAACAAAAGCTAGTGTGGAGCAGTAAAAGGTAATGACCTATCAAGCCACAGAAAGACATGGAGGAAATTTAAAAGCATGTTGCTAAGTGGAAGAAGCCAATCTGAAAAGGCTACAGACTATGTGACATTCTGGAAAAGGCAAAGCTGGAGACAGTAAGATCAGTGGTTGCACCGGGCTGAGGGGAGGAAAGGAGGATGCATGGGGGAACACAGAGGGTTTTTAGGGCAGTGAAACTCTTCTGTATGTTACTATAACGATGGACACATGTCATTATGTTTGTTAAAATCCATAGAATGTACAACACAAAGAGTGAACCCTAATGTAAACTATAGATTTTAGTTAATAATACTGTATCAATATTGATTCATTAATTGTAACAAATCGAACTCCACTAAGATGGCAACAATAAGGGCAACTGTGTGGTGAGGGAGGGGTATGTGGGAACTGTATTTTCTGATCAACTTTCTGTAAATCTAAAACTGCTCTAAAAATAGGTTATTAATTTTTTAAAGGTGGTAGTGTTGAAATCAGACAAAGCAAGTTTAATCAACACAAAAGCATTAAAGAGGACAAAGATCAATTGGGATCGATAACAGGTATAATTAATATACAACAGTCATTAAACTTTATGAGTTGAAAAATACCAGTAAAATATAAAAGCAAAATGTGATAGAAATACAAGCACAAGTGCATAAAAACATAGGGATTTTAGCATACTACCATTTTTCTATGGTAGTTTACACAAAAGGAGATACAGAGAATATGTAGCCTGTGATCCAGTGGGGGACAGAAGTTTCTGCATGAAAATGTGACTTTCACTTATCTTTCTCACTCTCCTCCCCTAATAACTTGATGAAGGTAACATGTCAACTAAATTTAAGGCAATACTGTTTATGGTAGAAATAACCCCTGCTGGGTAAATTGTATCTGAGCTAGGAGACACCATAAATGAGCTGATTGGGACATCATAGCCTTAGGCTTCTGTGAATGTGATGACTTTTGTATCTGGGCATGTCTCTACAGGGACCCAGGAATCTAGGCCTGTGAAATTGTTACAAAAAGTTGGCTACTGGGGGCATGGGGCTTCTAAGCCAGGGTGATTCTTACACCTGCCAGCTATAAATCTCATTCCTTCATATCTGAAATGTCATTTGGGGAGCCTGGGAAGCTATGTAGAGCATTTCAGGGACTGCTCCAAGACCTACTCAAATGCAACAGGAACTGCTGATATCATTTTGTGTCAGGCTTTGGTTTCTATCTTATACATCTCTGAGTGAATGGTGCTGAAGGAGGCTGGTGAAGGTTTTGTGAGTCTGAATGTTTTGTGGAACCTAAGAAGACTTCCTGGTGAATATCGCAAGATGGTACACTCAATTTGGTTGATTTGTAGAGAGTTTAATAAAAGTATTGTTTAAACTGATGTGGGCAGGATATAGGGAAATTACAAAAGATCACTGAGTACACCAAGACAAGTAACAGCAAGGCACTGAAAAGATGAGAACCTGGAAATAGAGCCATATGCAGAGGACTGACAGACAGGAACTGTGACTTCTCACTGAGAGACTCAACCAGTTTTTCCTAATCTTGCAGGGAAGGAGAAAAATAATTTTTATAGAAAGAAAAATAATTCTGACCTCCCTTTCCTCCTTTCCTTTGTTTTCCTGTGGGGGCTTCTTATGGCTGAACCCAAAGAACTTGAGTCAGGCAAAGATTTTTTAGATAGAGCATAAAAAAACACAAATCACAAAAGAAAAATTTGAAAAACTGGACTTCATCAAAATTAAAAGCACTTGTTTTTCAAAAGACACTTTTAACAAAATGAAAGGACAAGCTATGAACTGAAAGAAAATATTTTCAAAACTTATTGGGTAAGGGACTCATATCAAACATATATAAAGAACACTTAGAAATCAAGAATAAGACAAAAACTATTTTTTTAATGAGCAGATTATACACTTTCCCAAATATACAAATGGCCAGTCATCACATACTCAACATCATTAATTATTGAGGAAATGCAAATTAAAACCACAATGATATGTCACTCCTCACCTCTGGAGTGCCCCACTGGATCACAGGCTATATATTCTCTCAAGTTCGCTAAATGAAAAAAGGCGAACAATAGGAAGTAATAGTGAGGATGTGGAACACCTTGAACTCTCATACATTGCTTGTGGGAATGTAAAATGGTATAGCCATTTTGAAAAATGGTAATTTGGTAATTTCTTATAAAGTTAAACATAGTTACTACATATGTCCCCGGAATTCAATTCCTGGGTATTTACCCAAGTGAAAGGAAAACAATGTCTGTGCCAAGACCTGAATGTTCATAGTAGCTGAGTATTCAAAAAGTTGACTGTTTCATAACTGTTTTAGTCATAATTGAAAGAAAGAAGAAAGAAAAAGAAGAAAGAAAGAAAGAAAGAGAAAGAAAGAAAGAAAGAAAGAAGAAAGAAAGAAAGAAAGAAGAAAGAAAGAGAAAGAAAGAAAGAAAGAAAGAAAGAAAGAAAGAAAGAAAGAAAGAAAGAAAGAAAGAAAGAAGAAAAAAGAAAGAAAACTTGAAACAATCCAATGTCCATCAACTGGGGAATGAATAAACA